>NC_059326.1:24480333-24790166 GCF_018350155.1 Leopardus geoffroyi | reverse complement strand
TTTTTAACTAAATGGAAATAAAATTACAGCCTATTGAAATATGCAGTGTAAAACAATAGGGCTTAAAAGGTATCTAGAACCTTGAATGCATATTTTAGAAAAAGAAGATTAATCTAAAACAAATACTTTAAACTTTTACTTTAGGAAACTAGAAAAAGGAGAAGAATATAAACCTAGTGCAAGCAGAAGAAAACAAATAATAATTAGAGCAGAAATTAAGTTGAAAAAAGAAAATCAATTGAGAAAATCAACAAAACCAAAAGCTAGTTCTATGGAAAGATTAATAAAATTGATAAAACTCTAACAAGGCTATCTAAGAAAAAAGAGAGAAGAAATAAATTACTGCTATCAGAGATAAAAGAGGGTTCATTGCTTCTGAGTCTATGGACATTAAAAAAAAAAAAAAGATAAAGAAATATTATGAACAACTCTAGGTCCATACATTTGGTAACAGATAAAAGGGACAGACTCTTTCGAAGACATAAACTACCAAAACTCACACAAAGTAAAATGTATAATCCGCTATAAATAATGTTTATATTTATAAATAATTTATTACTTTATAGGCTTGTATAGGCCTAGTTTAAGAAATTGAATCAGTAATTAATAACTTCGCAAAATAGAAAGCACCAGGCCCAGATAGAGTCACTGGTGAATTCTACCAAACATTTAAAGAGTAAATTATATCCATTCTCTACAAACTATTCCAGAAGATAGACGCAGACAGAACACTTCCTAAATCATTCTGTGAGAGTAGTATACCCTAATACCAACACCGGACAAAGAACTTACAAGAAAACTACATATAAATATCACCCATGAACATAAGTGCCAAAATCCTCCACAAAATTTTAGCAAATTGAATTCAACAATGTATAAAAATAATTACACATCATGACCAAGTGGAATTTATTCTAGATATGCAAGACTGGTTCAACACTCAAAAATCAGTTAATGTCACCCATCATACAAATAGCCTAAAGAAGAAAAATCACATGATCACATCAGTAGATATAGAAAATCCATCTGTCAAAATCCAGCATGCCTTCATGAAGTAATTCTCAGCAAACTAAGAATAGATGAGAACTTTCTCAACTTGATAAAGAAGATCTACCCCAAATCCCACAGCTAACAACATCTTTAATGGTGAGAAACTAGATGCTTTCCCCCTAAAATGACAAAGGATGTCCCCTCTCACCACTGCTATTCAGCAATTGTACTAAAAAATCCTAGCTAATGCAATAGGACAAGAAAATGAAATAAAAGCCGTACAAGTTGAGAAGAAAGAAATAAAACTATCTTTATTCTATGTAGAAAATCCCAAAGAATCAACAAAAGAACTCTTGGAAATAAAAAACAGTTATAGCAATGTTACAAGATACAAGATTAATATACCCAAATCAATTGCTTTCCTATATACCAGCAACAGTTAGAATGTGAAATTCAAAACACTACAACTTACTTTAGTATCAAAACACACTACAATTGGGGCGCCTGGGTGGCTCAGTTGGTTAAGCATCCGACTCCGGCTCAGGTCATGATCTCACAGTCCGTGAGTTTGAGCCCCGCGTCGGGCTCTATGCTGGCAGCTCAGAGTCTGGAGCCTGCTTCAGATTCTGTGTCTTCCTCTCTCTCTGCCTCTCCCCTGCTCATGCTCTGTCTCTCTCTGTCTCAAAAATAAATAAAAACACTAAAAAAAAATTTTTTTAAACACACTAGAATTAATTTAGGCATAAAGCTAATAATGTATTATAGGATTTATATGCATAAAACTACCAAATTGTGATAAAAGAAATAAAAAACATATAAATAAATGGAAAGGTATTTCATCTTCATGAATAGGAAGATTCAATATTGTTAAACTTGATCTACAGATTCAAAGAAATCTCAGCCAAAATACCAGCAAGTTGTTTAGTGTGTATTGACAAAATTATTCTAAAGTTTATATGTAAAGGAAAAACACAATACCAAATACAATACTGAAGAAGAGGAAGGAAGTAAAATTGTCACCACTCAATTTCAAGACTTGAAAGTAATACAGTGTTGTATTGGCAAAATAAAGGACAAATAGATCAATGGGTGAAAACATAGAGCCAAGAAATAGATATACACAAATATAGTCAACCGATCTTTGACAAAAGAACAAAGAACAAAGGTATAGTCTTTTCAGTGAATGGTCCTGGAACAAATTAACTAGGTACCAACACGCAAAAAAAAAAAAAAAATTAATCTAGACCAGACCTTACACCTTTCACAAAAATAAACACAAAATAAGCATAGACCTAAATGTAAAATGCAAAACACTAAAACGTCTAGAATATAACACAGGAGAAAGTCTAGGTGACCATGGATTTGGCAATGACTTTTTAGATATGACACCAAAGGAACAGCCCATGAAATTGAAGATTTATCAGGTTTATATTTCCATCTGTTTCTTTTGGAACATTCCTTTATGCATTAAATAGAAATAAAACAATACAATAATAAAAACGAACAACCCATGAAAGAAAAAATTGGTAAGTTGAGCTTCATTAAAATTAAAAACTTCTACTCTGTGAAAGACATTGTTAAAAGAATAAGAAGACAAGCCACACACTGGCAGAAAATATTTACAAAACACATATCTGATAAAGGACTTTCTATCCCAAATCAATGATCTCTTAAATAATAAGAAAAGAACCTAATTAAAAAGTGGTCTAGGGGCACCTGGGTGGCTCAGTCGGTTGAGTGACTCTTGATCTCAGCTCAGGTCATGATCCTGGGTTCTTGGGATGGAGCCCCACTGAGTGTGAAGCCTGCTTGGGATTCTTTCTTCCTCTGCCCCTCTCCCCTGCTTGTGTGCACACACACACTCTCTCTCTAAAATAATAATAAGAATAATAAATAATAACAATAATAATAATAAAAGTGAGCTAAATATCTGAAATGTCACTTCACTGAAGATATCCAGAAAGCAAATAAGCATAGGAAAAAATGCTTAACACCAAATGTTAAAAAAAATTTTTTTTTTAAAAAAGAAGGGGGGCACCTGGGTGGCTCGGTCGGTTGAGTGTCCAACTAAGGCTCAGGTCATGATCTCGCAGTTCTTGGGTTCGAGCCCTGCGTCAGGCTCTGTGATGACAGCTCAGAGCCTGGCGTCTGCTTCAGATTCTGTGTCTCCCTCTCTCTCTGCCCTTAACCCGCTAGTGTTCTGTCTCTCTCTGTCTCTCAAAAATGAATAAAAATGTTTAAAAAAAGTTTTTTAAGAAAAAATGCTTAACGCCGAAAAAAGAAAGAAATTTAAGAAAAAAAGATAAAAAATGCTTAATATTTGCATTTGTCATTAGAGACTGCAAATTAAACCAACAATGAGATACCACTGCATACCTCTTAGAATAGTTAAAATACACAACACTGACACCACCAAATTCTGGAGAAGAGCAAAACAAACCCCTCTTATTTATTCAAGGCTACATACTGCATGATTCCAACCACTGTAGTATTTTGGAAAAGGCAAAACAATAACACGGTAAAAACTAAAAAAATCAGGGGTTGCCAGAAATTTGTTTAGAGAGAGAAGTGTTGAATAGGTGAAGCACAGGGGAATTTTAAGGTGGTAAAATTATTTTTTATGATACTGTAATAGCGGATGCATGGCATTACACATTTGTCCAAATCTATGGAAATGTACAACACAGAAAATGAACCCTAATGTCAAGTATGGACTTGAATTAATTGTATGTCAACATTGGTTCATCAATTATAATAAATGTACTCACCAATCAGGATGTTAATAATAGATAAAATTGGAGGGGGGAATATATAGGAATTGTATTCTTGCTCAAGTATTTTCATATCTAAAATTGTTCTAAAAAGAAAGACTATTAATTAAAAGTTACAGACTAAATAAAGTGAAACAACAAACAGAACAGAGAGGAGAAGACATCAAACTGAGTGTCAGTTACTTCACACTCCAGAAGGATAAATATGGTGAGACTGTGGTGGTTGGAAGGAGTTCTGGAGTTTGTTGAGGATTTTGCTCGCGTTATTATGTTTTGTTTTAATATGGGAGAGAGGGAAAAAAGTTGAATGATGGTGTGACCATTTTTCTTGAATGAGCTAGTTTTTATTAGTTCCATACAAGCAGGAAGCAAACGTTCTTATTCTCCCACTAGTGAGTGCCCTTCAAACTCACCCGGGACACACAGCTTTCCTCCAAGGCTTTTCTAGTCAACTTCACCTCTTAGCCTTGTTTCCTTTTCAGATATGAAACGAATATTTCAATCTGAATCGTTACTTTTATCTGGCCTGCCCCTTCTCCCAGCTCAGACTAGGTCTGCAAATTTTTAGACATGCCAGAGGAGACAGGGGCGTGACAAGGTCTTCCACCTGGTTCTTATGGTTTCTGCTCCAACTTATGGTTTCTGCTCCTCCATAAGTGGGGCTAGGGATGGAGAAGAGTTAAGGAGTTAAAAACTAAGCATCAGTCTCTGTACCTACCCCTGAAATGCCAGGAGATACAGGTCCAGGAGTTTCAAGGATTCTCTTGCCTTGCTCCTATTGGAACCCAGGACTGGGTGGGCTGATCCCTTTTTGCTACTCTGTAAGTATTAGTGGGGGAGGTGAGTAGAGGGATGATATGTTATTTTCTCCTCCTGGCATACATTCCTGCTCTCTAAATGGTTCTCTGAGAATTCTGGTCACATTGTTTGAGGTTGGGGAAAAATCATCCTCTTCCACCCACCACAAGGAGGGAAAGATTGAGGAAACACATAGCACTCCAATAACTCTATCCAGGAGAATTCCTCTCTCTAAACTCAGGTCAGACTCCAGCCATCTCTTATACATAGACAGCAGATGGATGAGTCCTGGATTTGTTTTGGCATCTCTTTGCAAGCCTTGCCTTAAAGAATCTATTATCTCTTCTTTAGAATGTAGAAGTCTTCATCATTTAGTACTCAACTGAGACAATGGAAAAGAGTTATTTGACATTCTGTCCCACAGGAAAGAGAAAGCATATTTGGTGTGGTGAGGTACCGAAGAACACAGGCATTGTATGTTTTCTGGACCTAGGAGAGAAAAGAACATTTACCTTTTAACCTAACTGAACTTGTAGTATTTTGTACCCAGCATCAGGATGTTATCGTTTCAAAAGACACATTGGTCTGACATTTGGCGTTGAAAAGAATTGTGAGTCTTTGCTCAAGGAAGTTTCAATGAGGAAGAGATAACGAGAAATGATAAATAGCAAAACTTCATCAAAATAATTTTTACCCATTTTATTGCCAGTTTTAGTAGCAACTGGTCAAAAAATTACCTTTATACCCTTTCTTCTATCAACTCTGTTCTTCCAAGAGTCTCTCCCTACCCTTTCTAAATCTGATACAATTTAGTCTTTTCTCGTTTCCATTTGATTACTCAAACTTTACCCCAGTCAGTTAAACAAAAGTCCTCATAGCTGAGCAGGTATATGCAGAAATTTTTAGAAGGCGAAAGAGGGGTGAGTATGAACTTTAAGACATTAAATTTTGTCCCTGGTACCTTGATAAATATAAACTAATTGTGCCTTTTTTTTTTTCTGGTTTAGCCAAGACTGGTAAAGCTAAGCCAAAACATGTGACGTTCACTCTAGAAGAAACCACTTCAACTGAAAGAAAGAAAACTAGTTTTCCTGATGTTTCAAGAGATCGATCACAAACCCCTATCAGTATCCAAAATCTCTCTCTTGATCATCATGTACAAGAAAGAGTGGCGACTATTTCAATACCAAGAAAACATCTTAACAGGGTCTATTGGCACATTCCAGAGACTGCTACTGGTGGCATATTTTTTCCAAGCTGTCATTCGGCCTCAAGTCGAGTTTTTGGGAAAGAAACGAGCCAAACGGAAACTTCAAGAAAATCAAAACCAGAAGTGTCAAAAAGAAAAAATATTTATGTTGATAACATGTTCAAAGACATTCTGATTCTCTCCTCAGAGTTCTCCAGACCTGCAAGTGCACCTTCCGCAGTTATTACTCCCAAACCCAAGGAAGTTCTCTCTGAGTATCCACCTTTATCAAAGAAGAAAACCTTTATTTTTAAGCAGGCTCTGATAGATTTAAGTGAAACAGGGCCAAGCCCTCCACCAAGAAGTGTGCCTGTTAAAGCAGAAAGACAGTGGTCTGAACGTTTAAAGCAAAATACTGCGGTGGTACTAACTATTAGTAATTTTCCAGGTCCCATCGCCCTACCAACACCAATTTTGCCAAGAAAACCTCGAAGACAGTCTTTGTTAGGTAAATCCATGTTCAAAATGATACATGTTCAAAATGGGCATTTGGGTTATTTACATTTTTTCCTATCACAAATAATGCATGCTTTGTAATAACGGGGTCAAGTGGACCAAAGGGGAGAGAAGGCACGCGGGCAAAGGCTGCTTTCCCCTTGGGTTTGCAGGTTGGGATGGCGGGATCACTTTCTGCCTATGCATACATTCAATATACGATCCAGAAAGAGGTAACAGAAGTATTGACCTTGAGGGTCTGCCAAGGTCAAACTGGGTGCTCTACCCAGATGGCGGTAGTGGGAACCAGATGAGAAAGCCCAAAGGATCAGAAAAGTCAACATAAAAGAGGAGTGGGAATGAACAGTCATTCAGAAGGCGATCAAGATGAACTCTAGAAGCAGAATGCCAGTGTGGACGGAGCTCTTCATGGGCACGGTTCCGTGGACAATCCAAATTCATTAAAAGATGAACAATTATAATGAAATCATAACATGAGTGTTCACAAGTATCCAAAAATGTTGTTTAATTTTTTTTTTCTTTTTTCTAGAAACTCAAGTAACAGAATCTGACAATGTGGAAAGCACGTCGAGGCAAAGCGTGTCAAACCTGACGGAAGGTAAATGCTAGGCATATTTCATTCTTTAAAAAAATTGTACATAAGTTTATCTCTCTACAGAAGTATTCATGATTTTGTGTTGGTGTATGTGTGTGGGGTTCACACCTATGTCTCACCTCATTTTCAGCTCTTTAAGCCATTTGCTCAGCAACTATGTTTGACGTATTGACTATAAGTCAAAGTTTGTACTGATGCTGGGAACATAAAAGCTGGAGCATTCTTAATCTGGGTAGGTGAGATAAACATGCAACAATGAAAGGTAACTACTTTCCATGTGCCAGGCACTGTTCTAAGTGCTTTAACTTTAGTTACCTAGAAAAAACAAATGAAAAATCATCTTTTTTTTTTTTTCTAATGTTTATTTTTGAAAGAGAGGGAGAGAGAGACGCAAAGCGTGAGCAGGGGAGGGGCAGAGAGAGAGAGAGAGACATACAGAATCTGAAACACGCTCCAGGCTCTGAGCTGTCAGCACAGAGCCGACATGGTGCTTGAACTCATGAACCGTGAGATCATGACCTGAGCCGAAGTCAGATGCTTAACCGACAGAGCCACCCAGGAGCCCCCATATCCGCTGATTTCTAAGCTGTGCATGTGCAGGACAATACTCTAAGAAACACAGCAAAAAACATCAGCAGAGAAACTACGAGAAGTGAGCATGCATGGGAGACAGTTATTGAAGTTAAAGCTCTGCCAAGATGCAGGGGCCTTGTAAACACATGGGGCTTTTAGTTGAAGACCCAGAGGACCCATGCCTTAGAAATAAGGATGATGTTTTAGAAAAAAGTACAAAACTGAAATAGATTATCCCTAGCAAAGCTCAAAACCAGTCCCTAATGAATCAAAGTGATACTTTTTCCACTTTTCTTTCAATCAAAGAAAATTTAACACTTGTTGGAGAGACATGGCGTTATCCGGACCCTTTAAAATTTTCATCCACAATATCCAGCATTAAATTAAAAAATCACAAGTCATCCTATAAAAACAGGATAAAACGTCTGAAGATCTGTAGAAAGATAAAAGGCAATAGAAACAGACATATAGAATCAGATACCAAAGTTTTCAAAGAGGGATTTTAAAAATAATTGTGATGACTATGCTTAAGAAAGGAAAGAATGAGTCAGAGAATTTTACCAGAGAACTAGAAGTTTTGTTTTTAAAAATAGGAGTCAAATAAAATTCTAGAGCAGAAAAAATAACCAAGGAATGATTCAATTAATGATTAAACACAGAAGGCTCCAACGATAGGACTTTCTCTTTTTCCCAGGTCATCAGCCGAAACAAATCATGCTGCCATTTCTGATTTGTTGACTTTGTCCCACTCTGGCGGTCCCCTCTTTGAAAGGTTCCAGAGCCTTCAGGGATCCATCAGGGCCTTTCTATTTTTTTTTCTCCACCTGAATTCCCATTTCCATTCCAAAACCAATGCTTGGGCCTGGTCCATGGGGATGGGTGGGCTGGGAACAGCACACAGACCTAGGTCTTAACTCGCTCTCCTTTCCTTCTTGATCCACTCTCTCTCCCAAGACAACGACTCTCTCTATCATATCATACATCTCTCTTGATGCTGCAGTTACCTTTCACATCTACTGACCTGAGATGGGCACACAGGGCCTATTTTGGCAGCTAGAAACTGAATATTGCTTTCTTTGGTCTAGGAGGCATGATTTCCTTTCACTGAAGCCATGGCCTAAGGCTTTCCGAGATTGTAAAATACGTTGCTGCAAATAATACAGCAAGAATGGCCGTGAATGTAAAATATACGTTCCGAGGTCACAAAATATTTTCCTGCTGCATTTGGGTTTATACTTGAATAGGCCGTTTCTGAAGGTGAAACCCACAAGGGTCATGAGGAAGTAAATTTAGATGCTCTCTGTTTGACTAACTTCTAAGTTGTTTGGATTTTTTTTCTTTTCTTGTGTGGGGTCTCCAAACGGAGACAAGAAAGCCGAATTATATAAGGCCCTTGAAACAAAGCGAGGGTGTCCCTTGCGAGGTGATCTCTATCTGAATTACGATTATGTGATGTCCTTTATTCGTTTTGTGAAGCAAGAAGTTGCTTATGTAATTCGTAGTAAAAGTTTCGAAAATATTTGTATACATAACACAAAAAGACTGAGATTGATAGAATCTAAGTTATCTGGAGAGAAATCTATGAGCATATGGTTTTCCTTTGGAAAGACAAAGGTGCCAACTAATATTTGAAACACAGACACACACGCACACACACACACACACACACACACACACACACACACAACAAAGCCCAGTTTAGCAAATAGAGCCAGCTGGGACTAGGTTAGTAAAGGCTCAGAGCACTCTCTCCCAGAGGATGTACACAGCTAACCTACTTACCATGATTCATTGTGACCATAATATAAATACCTCTTAACTTTCATTCTAAGTGCTAACGCATTTAAGTCTCATTTTTTTCTCCTGTTTATTTAGGTATCGTTAACATTAAACCTATAAAAAGAGAGGAATCACATGTGATACGGGGTGAAGGTTTTAAGACTATTAATGCAACACGATATGAAACAATAATAGCCATGACCAACCTAGCCATAATTAACTGTCAAGTACATGGAAGAAATGCACTTAATCTTAAGGTATGCTACATCTTTTTAATGGCAATTTCTTTTTAAATCAGCAATTATTCTTGCTCTAGGTTTCTTAACTTTGGTTAGTTTCCACGGTATTGAAGGGAGCCTTCCTGTTACAATAGAGATTTTCCAGGAACGCATTCAAATTTATCTCTAAACCTATGTCCTAGTTTGGTGTGAGTAAAAAAAAGTAAGATTCGGAATTATCATATTTTGAAGTTATGGGCAATCTTTGGCCCTTGTGCCACATCTAGCAACAGGCTAAATTTTCACTGAACACAAGCCTGGTGTGATGAACAGCGATAATAATAGTTGTCACTTATTAAGGACCCACTCTGTGCAAAGCAAATGTTACTCTTAAAGCTTACAATTCAGCCAAATAGGTATTATAATCTGCGGTTTACAGTTAGGAGCACTGAAGCCCAATGAAAATAACTCGTGAAAGACCATCCAGCCAGCAAGCAGCAGAGCCTTAGGTTTGAAGTCAGAGCTCTTTGACCTCAAGATCTAGGTTTCATTTAAAAATGTATTTAGAAATAAGTTCAAACTCATAGAAAACTTGCAAAAATAGGAAAAGCGACAAGAGAATTTCTTGGGGAAGATAGGGCATTCAAAAAGGCCTATGGATACTGGGGAATTTAGAAAGCTATGTGCATGGCCAGGGCAGGACGCATTCTAGAGAAGATCCCATGCAATCACTACCTTTTAATGGCCTGGCTAAGCATTGAAAGGGTGCCCTTGCGTAGAGCCAATCTGAAAAGACTGGAAGAAATATTATTCTCTCTCTACTCCTGTCCTGTTGTACAAGGAAATCTCTGTCAAAACACTAACTGAACACTAGCCAACAGAGAGCAGAGATTTCAAACACAACACATGAAAAATTATAGACTTCATGAAAACAATTAAGAAAAATCACTAAACCAACAGCTACAGCCCACAGCAAGTAAAATTAAAAAAAAAAACATGAAAAGGGGGAGTAATATGATTTTTAGAGTTACCACGTTATAATATGCAACTGTTCAGTTTTCAACAAAAAATATGGAATATGTGAAGAAACAAGAAATGTGGCCAGTCAAAGCAGAAATTAATAGAAACTGTTTCTGAGGAAGCACAGACATTTGACTTACTGGGGGGGGGGGGGGACCTTTAAATCAACTGTCTTAAGTATTCTGAAGTAGCTAAAAACAAAACAAACAAACAAAAAACAGAAGAATGATATGTGAGCAGAGATTTATCAATAAAGAGATAGAAATTACAAAGAAGAACCAAAAAGTAGTTATAGAACTGAAAAATACAATAAAAAAAAAAACCTTACTGGAAGCTTTGAATTGTAGGTTTGAGCAGGCACAAGAAAGAATCAGAGAACTGGAAGATAGGTGAATTGAAATAATCAAATATGATGAACAGAAAGAAGAAGAAGAGGAAGAAGAAAGAGAAGGAGGAGAAAGAAGAAAGAAAAATGAACAGAGGCTAAGGGACCAATCAAACACCACCAAGTGTACCAAGTAATGGAAGTCCTAGAAAAAGAAGAGAAAGAAATGGGCAGAAAGAACATTTGAAGACATAATGGCCAAAACCTCCCCAAATTGGTTAAAGGTACAAATCTGTAGATCTCAGAAGCTTGACAAATTCCAAAAGGATAAACACAGACAGTTTCACATTGAAACACATTGTAATCTGTCAAAAGCTAGAGAAAATCTTGAGAACAGCAAGGGAGGAATGATTTGTCATGCATAAGGGATGCTCAAACTTAATAGCCAATTTGTCATCAGAAACCATGGAAGTCAGAAAGGAATGGGATGACATTTTTAAAGTGAAGAAAGAAAAGCAATCTCTCAACCAAGAATCCTATATCCAGCAAAACTATCTCTCAAAAACCAGATGACAAATTAAGATGTTCCAAGATAAACAAAAGCTGAGGGAGTTTGTTATTGGTACATCTGCCCTATATGAAATGCCGAAGAGAATTCTTTAGTCTGCAACGAAGAGATATTAGACAGGAACTCAAAACCTGAAAAAAAAATAAAATCTGGTAAAGGTAACTACATAGGTACATATAAAACCCAGAATTGTTCTATTTTTGGTTTTCAACACTTGTTTTTATGTCCTATGTTATTTAAAAGACAAATGCATAAAACAATAATTATCAATATATGTTAATGGACACACAATGTAGAAAGATGTCATTTTTTTTTTTCAACGTTTATTTATTTTTGGGACAGAGAGAGACAGAGCATGAACGGGGGAGGGGCAGAGAGAGAGGGAGACACAGAATCGGAAACAGGCTCCAGGCTCTGAGCCATCAGCCCAGAGCCCGACGCGGGGCTCGAACTCACGGACCGCGAGATCGTGATCTGGCTGAGGTCGGACGCTTAACCGACTGCGCCACCCAGGCGCCCCGAAAGATGTCATTTTTGATGGCACAACAAGGACAGGGGTAGATGTGTATAGGAACGAAGATTTTTTTGTGCTATTGAAGTTAACGTGGTATCAGTCCAAACTAGATTGTTATAAATTTAAGATGCCAACTGTAATCTCCATGGTAACAACTATTAAGAAACTGTCTTAAAAATATACCACAAAAGAGAACAAGGCAAGAATCAATATGGCAGATTGCAAAATAATTAAGCACCAGTGAGGCAGTAATCAAAGAACAACAATAAAAAACATTCTGGAAAAGGCAAAACTATGGAGATAGTAAAACTATCAGTGGTTGCCAGGGATGTTGGAGGAGGGAGGGAAGGTTGAATAGGAGGAGTACAAGGGATTTTCAGGGCTGTAAAATTATTTTATATGATACTATACTAATGGATTCATTTCGTTATACATTTGTCAAGACCCACAGACTATTCAACAAGAGGTTTGAACTCTAATGTAAATTACGGACTTGGGTTGATAATGATGTGTGCAATGTTGGTTCATTGATTATAACAAATACATCATACTGGTGTGTGAAACGTTGATGTTGGGGAAGACCAGGTGAATGTGTGTGGAAAGGGTATGTGGAGAAGAAAAATCTCAAATCAACAACCTAACTCTACACCTTGAAGAACCTGAGCAAAAGAGAAAACTACACCCTAAACTAGCAGCAAGAAGGAAGTAAGAAAGATTACAACAGAAATTAATGAAATAGTAGATAGAAAAGCAGTAGAGAGATGGGGCGCCTGGGTGGCTTAGTTGGTTGAGCGTCCAACTTCAGCTCAGGTCCTGATCTCATGGTTTGTGGGTTCGAGCCCCACATCGGGCTCTGTGCTGACAGCTCAGAGCGTGCAGCCTGCTTCAGATTCCATCTCGGGCTCTCTCTGCCCCTCCCCCACTTGTGCTCTGTCTCTCTGTCTCTAAAATAAATAAACATTAAAAAGAAAAGAAAAGCAGTAGAGAGAATCAACAAAAAATATAGTTCTTTAAAAAGATCAATAAAATCAACAAATCTTTAGCTAAATGAAGAAAAAAAGAAAATACAAATAACTAAAACCAAAAATGAAAATGGAGACATTACTACTGACTTTACAGAAATAAAAGGGATTATAATAGAATACTATGAACAACTGTATGCCAACAAATTAAATATCTTAGATGAAAGGAAACATTTTTTAGAAAAACACAAATTACCAAAACTGACTCAACAACAAATAGAAATCTGAGTAAACCTATACTGAGTAAAGAGATTGAGTAAATAATCAAAATCTCCCAACAAAGAAAAGTCCAGGACCAGATGGCTTCATGGATGAATTCTGCTAAACGTTTAAAGAAAAATGAATACCTATACCTCTCAAACTCTTCCAGAAAATGAAAGAGGAGAGAACACCTCTAATAGTATTCTGAACCCAGTTCCACCATGGTGGGGGGGAACAGTTGCCCCACACCACTACGCAATTCTCAGATACCAGCTGGGTGTCCTACAATTCAACTCAATTCTCACACTACCTAGAGATAACACCAGATTCCACAGGTAAAGTGCTCACTCCCACAAGATTGCCATTCAACTCAGGATGCCAATCACATGCCCCGGCTGTCACCTACACTTCTAACCAATTGGCTACAAATTAGAGGTTCCCACGACCCTCTCCTTGGGTTCAATTAATTTGCTAGAGTGGCTCACAGAAATCAGGAATCCCATTTACTTGCTAGATAACTGGTTTATTACAAAGGATATTAAATGATATGAATCAACAGTCAGATAAAGAGATACACAGGGCAAAGTACGGAAAAAGTATATGGAACTTCCGTATCCTCTCCAGACACCACTCTCCCCAAATCTCCATGTATTTACCAACCAGGATGCTCTCCAAACCATGTCGTTTTGGTTTTCTGGAGGCTTTATTACATAGGCATAATTGATTAAACCATTGACCTTTGGTGATTGAACTCAATCTTCCTCCCCTCTTCCCTCTCTGGAGGAGGGCAGTTGACGAGGCCAAAAATGCCAACCCTCTAATCACATGGTTGGTTCCCCTGGTAACCAGCCTCCATCCTTCAGGGCTTTCCACAAGCCACCTCATTAACAGAAACCCAGTTGTAGAAAGGGGCTTGTCATGAATAACAAGACACCCATTTCATCTTTATGGCTCTGATGTGGTTTCAGGAATGGAGGACAAGGAATTAAATATAACAGAAGATGTTCCCATTGCTCTTATGACTCTAGAAATTTCAAAGATGTGGGAAGCTGTGAGCCAGGAACTTTGGAATGAAGACCAAATACACATATGAGAGATATATTTTGGTCATCTGAGTGAACAAATATATATTCTTTTAAACTAGAATATCATAATCTCTAATATATTCTATGCTGTCAATATAACCCAGATACCAAAGGAACAAAAGACACCACAGGCAAACCACAGACCAACACCCCTTATGAATATAGATAAAAATCCTCAGCAGAGCACCTGGTTGGCTCAGTCACTTAAGTGTCCAACTCTTGATTTCGGCTCAGGTCATGATCTCATGGTTCTTGAGATCAAGCCTTGTCGGGCTACTCACGGACAGCACAGAGCCTGCTTGAGATTCTCTCTCTCCCTCTCTCTCTCTGCCCCTCTCCTGCAAAATACTAGCAAAGTATTCTCCTGGGTAAAATACTAGCAAAGTGAATAAAAAAAATTAAAAGGATTATACATAATAACCAAGTGACATTTATTCTTGAAATAAAAGGGTGATTCAACATAAGAAAATCAATCAATATACATTCCTGCATAAGGGGAGAAAATACATAATCATCTCAATTGATGCAGAAAAGGCATTTGACAAAACTTGGTTCTTTAAAAAGAGGAATAAAATTTCTAAATCCATAATATGATTGGTTAAGGAAAAAGGAAAGAAAATTCTAAATATCAAAATCAAAATAGAAAAGGGGAAATCACCGCATGTCTCACAGACTTTAAAATAGAAAATAATAAAACACTACGAACATTTTCCCAGTGAGTGCCACGGCTATGATGAAATGGAAAACTTCACTGGAAAACACAACTTGCTGAAACAGGCGTAATAATAGAACACCAGTACAGTTTCGTATCTGTAAAAAAATCTAATTAAAATTTTAATTAAGAGCCTTCACACAAAGAAAGTTCCAGGCCCATAGGACATCCCCAGTGAGTCTACCAAACATGTAAGGGAGATACAACACCTGTTTACACCACCTTATTTTATGATGCCTGTATAACTCTCATACCAAAGCCACACAAGGATATTGTAAGAAAGAAAAATTATGGGCCACTGTTTTTCATAAATGTACGTGCAAAATTTCTCAAGAAAATATTAGCAATTCAAATCCTGCAATGTGAAAAGTTTTAAAACGAAGGACAATGTATCATGACTAAATGAAGCTTTTGCAAGAAACTCAAAGTTGTCTTGATATTTGAAAATCAATGTTATTCTCAACAATATCATCTCAATAGATGCAAAAACTTGACAACATTCAACACCCACTGAGGATGAAGGAAAACAAATATACCTCTAAGTAAACTGGAGTTGAAAGAAACCTTTCATAATTGTAAAGATCATTCTAGCTGGTGCCAGGGCTGCCCTGATGGGGTGGCTGGAGCTGAAGTGGGTACGGGCCCGGTGGGGGGCGGGGGGGCGCAGGGGGTCTCAGGATTCTCCGTGCAGAGGACATATTGGCAGGACAGCTGAAGCTGAAGTGTGTGCAAGTCAGGTGGTCCTGGGACGCTCTGCACAGGGTCACCCTTGTGGGGTGGCTGGAGCCGATACAGGGTGCAGGCTGGGGGTTCCCTGGGGTGGTTTTCACGGGAGAGGCCCTGGTGGGATGCTGGGGCCAAAGCAGGCATGAGCCAGAAAGTCCCAAAGCCCTCTGCACTAGGGGTGCCCTGACAAGCCATCTGGAGCTGACGTGGGGGCAGGCCTGGACTATTCTGGAGTGCTTTGCCCCCTTGTCACCTTGGCTTGATGGCTGAACCTGTAGCACTGACTGGGAGTGTCCCGGTGTGTACCATCCTGGGGCCATCTTGGAGGGGTGACTAGGGCTGGTGTGGGCTAGGGAACTGGGGCTCGCTGAGACAGCACAGCAGCTATGGTGCCCAGACTCTGCTTCTTCCTGCACTGTCAAGGCAGCCGGGAAATGTTAAACGTGGTGTTCACCAGCCCCTCCGACCCAGAAAGAGTTCCAGCAGCCCCCCTCCATTTGGCAACGTTCTAGGGCTAAATCTTTTCTATTCTAGCTGCTCCTTTAAACCGAGGCTTTTTCTCTGTGTCCCTGGGAGCCTGGGGCTGGCGTGAGCTAAGGGCCTGGGGCCACCAGCGGGGCCTGCTCCCCTCTGCACTACGGAGGTGGAGGGGGAGCATCAACCATGGCGCTTACCAGCCCCACAAACCCAGCGGCTCTCCCGCGGTTTGCCAGGGTCCTCGTGCTGGTTCCTTTTTGTTCCAGTTGCTCGCTTAAACCCAGGCTTTTCCTCTGTGCCTCAGAGCAGATGAATCTGCTCCCAGTCCCTCAGTACTATCCCACTGCAGTGCGTGGAGGGCACGGGTTGCCTTCCTCACAGTATTTCCGTCTCCTTTGACGTTCTCTACATGGTCTCTCTACCTTTTGTTGGGCAGAAGCTGTTCAGTCAGCCCTCGGTTCTTCTTCAGGAGGAATTGCTCTCTGAGTAGGTGTGTGTAGATTGGGTGTGTGCATGGAGGAGGTGAGTTCAGGGACTTTCTACACTGCCACCTTGGACCAGAAGCTTCAAAAGCTCTTTATTTTCATCTGAGCTTCAATCTTACAGAGCTTTCCTGTTCACCTTTTCTCCTAAGGCTGTAGCCTTTCGGCCCTTTCATACCAAGTCGGAGGCCCCCCTCGTCTTTGGTAAGCCCTGAACTCCAGTTTTTATCCTTCTAGCCCTAATTAGGCTGGCTATGATTCTATTCAGCCTCTTGGCCACAGCTTTTGATGAAGCAAATGACTTCGGGAGAAAAGTAGCGTTGAGCGTCGTGTTTACCTCCCTGAGATTCTCTCCTCTCTGGAAGTTTGGTTTATGAAATCCTAGCTACCCTTGGTAATTCCCCAAGCCTTTATTGTGTTGTGTTTGTTTACCCTGTCGGTTTCAGTGGGAAGGTTGTTTTGAAATAAGGTTGTCAACCATTAGAAGTAAAAATATCAGATTATCTGGTTTTGAAGTGAATTACTTTGTTTTTTTAAAAAATCTTATTTTAAAAATTTTTTTTATAGTTTATTTATTTTTGAGAGGGACAGAGACAGCATGAGTGGGGGAGGGACAGAGAAAGAGGGAGAGAGAGAGAATATCAAGCAGGCTCTGCACTGTCAGCACAGAGCCGGATGTGGGGTTCAAACTCACGAACCGTGAGATTTGGACCTGAGCCGGGATGAAGAGTCAGACACTTCACCAACTGAGCCACCCAGGTGTCCCCGGAGCGAATTACTTTAAATGAGAGGTTGGCAAGCTTTTTCTGTAAAGGGCTGGATAGTAAAACGTTAGGCTTTGAGGGTTGCATGGTCTGTCACAAGTATTCAACTCTGTTCGATAGTTCAAAAGCAGCTATATGCAATGCTTAAACTTACGGGCACGGCTATGTTCCAATAAAACTTTATTTAGAAAAAAACAGTTGGCAAAGTGTGGTTTGCTCATCCTTGCTTCAAATGGGAGAGAGAATGTAGCTTTTAAAGAGTTGGGTGAAGCTAGGCAAGAAAAAAAAAATATTTCCACGGCTATAAATATTATTTAAAAAAATATTTGACTCCAGAGTAGAATCCAGAGTTCTGTGGGGGCGACACAGACGAATCAAACGTCATAATTCCTTATTTATTTCAGGGCCTTATTAAAAGAAGTAGATCTTATATGAACAAAATTTACACAAAACAAGTGTAATGAATAGTATGATACAGACTCAGGGTCTATCAGCAGGTTTGCTGATAACCACAGCAAACAGGTTTGGGAGGTCACTATTTATCATAGGTTGGTTAGGGAAGGCCTTTCTGGTCAGCTGCCTTGTGAGCTGACGGCTGACTATACGCAGGCCACTAATGAAGTGAGAAGACAGTTCATGGAAGGAAACGGAGGGGGTGGGGGAAGCACTTTCCAAAGGCAGAAGGAAATGTAAAGGCGCTAATTGTTGGCACAGTAAGTGGAGTGATTGGAGACCACAACAGACACGTTTCTACTACATAAGTGTACCCGCCAGTTCGGCAGAGAGGAGTGTCTAATGACAGGAAAAAAAGAACGCCTCCTTTTTGTCTATATACACGTTTACCAATAGTAATACTTTAATACAAGGTCAGTCTCGGGACGCCCGGGGTGGCTCAGTCAGTTAAGCGTCCGACACTTGATTTTGGCAGGTCGTGGTCTCACAGTTGTGAGACCAAGCCCCTCCATGGGCCCTGTGCTGGGAATGGAGCCTGCTTGAGATTCTCTCGCTTCCTCTCTCTGCCCCTCCCCAGCTCGTGCTTTCTCGGTAAAAAATAAAAACGTAAACAAACAAACCAACAAGTAAAATCTCAGTTCTGAAACCAGCACTTTCAACTTCAAGATTCTTTAGCCGTGAACCTTTTCATTCTTATACGCTACCTGGCGTAGCCTGATGCACTATGGCGACGTCTCCCTTCTCTACGAGCTGAGTAATGGAGTCCCTTGTTTCAGTCAGGTGACCATTAGTGAGTCTACGATCCTTAAGAAACAAATGTTTCCACTCTCCTGGAGCATTAAAGATATGGGGGGGGGGGGGGGGGCAGCAGGCGTGTCTTAATCAGTTCCGGCTGCTTTGACAAAATGCCACAGACTGAACGACTTCAACAACCAATGTTCATTTCTCACAGTTCCGGCGGCTGGGAAGTCCAGCATTGAGGGGTCAGCTGACTCGCTTCCTGGTTCGAGGTCTCTTGCTCACAGCAGACTTCTTCCTGTATCCTCACACGATAGAAAGAGAGAGCTCTGGTCCCCTCCTGTTCTTATAAGGGCACCAACCCCATTATAAGGGCTCCACCCTTAAGACCTCGTGGAACCCTAATTACCTCACACAGGCCTCATCTCTCCCTGGCATCACACTGAGGGTTGGGGCTTTCACATGTGAATATGGCGGGAACACATTTAGTTCATACGAGGACATGGTTTTCTTCATTCCGAGTTGGCATATTTCAGCAAGAAATTTTAGCTGTTAGATTAACAGCGAGATTAGAGAGAAATAGAAGTAGAAACATGACAAAATAAAAGATATAATTGAATGTAAAATATTTTTACTAACTTTTCAGCATGTAGTGGACACTCCAGCAATGTTTGCTTGTTATTAATGAAAATAATTCCTGTCGCACATATAACACTATACTTCCTACACACGTGAATACTTAGCGGTGTTTCTGTTTCGTTTCTATCCTTCACATAATTAAGAAATTATTATTATGACAGACTAACATACCTGAATGGAAGGTGAATACAGGCTCGTTTGTGTGTTGTGAAAAACACCATCACTCAGATTATGTGCTCGTTGTTTTGCTTGTTTTACTTGAGTATAAAATATTTTGTGCCTTGTTAATGATTCACCTCTAATCTCTTGTCATTTTCTTTTAGGGTTTTTTTATTATGACTTGTCCAGACTTAACACCGTTGGCTTCCCAACTGATATATCTTAACTTATCCTTTAATGAGATCAGTTATTTTCCCACAGAAGTGAGTCCATTTTTATCATTGGTGTATATTGCAATAATTTCTTTTAATTTTAACTTTGATTTTGATATTACTGTCTTTTCAAGAATAATGTCTTATTAATAATAATTATAACCAAAAAATCGCCACTTATGATACCCCGGAAAAGAGTGAAAAAAGAGATAAATAATACAGCCAGTTAATGTTCTTTTGCTGATTCTACTATGGTAGTTCAAAGGGCTTACAAAATGTAACAAACAGAGACTTGTACACTTTATCACGCCACTCATATTTGTTTCTCTTTTCTGTTCCTCAGATATTTTGTCTTAAAAATTTACAACTACTATTCCTGAGAAATAATCCTATCAAAGAAATCCCTTCTGAGATTCAACGGCTTAAGTTCCTTAGAGTTTTCAGCATCGCCTTTACTTTGATCACTACCCTTCCACCTGGGTAAGGTCGGTAGCCTGAGATTATAAACACAGAAAAGAATTTACTATTTAGAAAGCGATCAATTTCCCGTTTGAAAGCAGCTGGCAACTTTTTAGCCATCGAATAATTGGCATTCTGTTCTGATTCACTGATTTGCTTCTTGTTATTGTGTTCAAAGGAATCCTACCAGCTACACAGATGTCAACTCTTATGGAGGCTAGAGCGTTCATCTACAGATCCATTATCTGAGTATAGATTAAAAGAATATATATCATATAAAGAGGCTCAAGTGAGAAATTTGCACCTATCCCTTGACAGCCTTTTTGGAAAGGACACTGTATGTGGAATTAGGAAATCTAGACTTTTAACTTCAAAATTGATAATGACCTGTTTTGTCTGGAGAAAGTCACTTAAGCTTCCTGGTCTCAATTTCCTAATCTGTAAACTAAGAAATTAGCTAGTATAATACCGAAGAGTCTGTAATAGGAATGTTGATATTTGGGTATAAGAGAGATGGGTTCCCTCCCCCCCCCCCCCACATATGGACAGGGAATTATTTAACCCCTAATGAAAATTTTAAACCAAAACTGTAACCAAATGCAAAACAAGATACTTCTTCAAGTTAGAGTTTAGCAAATTGAACATCGGTAAAGGGCAAAAGGACAGGGGCTCTTAAATAGTTGAACAACATTTTGTAAAGATTCTCACAGCAATTAAGGAACTGCATCAAAATTCATTTATAAGCTTGTTCACCTAGCATTGTTTGTAACTAACAATCTGACAAATTCTATATTCATAAACTGTATCACTATTCAGTCATTTAAAAGAACAAAAAGCATATAGAAATTATACCATTTCTGTATAAAAATGTGTATATACGCATCATACATTACACATATATAAAAACATAAACACTAAGAAAGTAAGAATACTGCCTTGTGTATATTTTATTTCTGTTTAAATCATCTATATTTTTCAACAGTAACATAAATTGTATTTTCTCTGCCTTGATACTAGAAGCAGCTATTTCTCTAGGGAAACCCTGTTTCTTTTTTATTGAAAGATGGTGTTTAAACACTGAGATCTGAGTGCTGGATGTCCCATCGCTATGGTGATGACATTGCTTCTAGACAGTCCCGGTGAACAGAGCTAAGTAATATATGTGTGTATACTAATCTGTGTGTACATATATATATATATATATATATGCATATATATATACACACATAACCTGCATATGTATATACACAGACAAACTACATATATATGTACATATAAAGACACATATATGTATGTGTATGTACCTATATATGCATCTAAATATAAACTTACATTTGATAATCTATAATTAGAATTACAAGCTTTAATAACCATAACTGTCATTTAAACAAAACGTAGGGGCGCCTGGGTGGCTCAGTCGGTTGGGCGTCTGACTCGGCTCAGGTTATAGTCTCACCGTTTCGTGTGAGTTCGAGCCCCGCGTCAGGCTCTGTGTTCACAGCTCAGAGCCTGGAGCCTATTTCAGATTCTGTGTCCCCCTCTGTCTCTGTCCCTCTCCCGCTCACACTCTGTCTCTCAAAAATAAATAAACATTAAAAAAAATTTTTAAATAAGCAAAATGTAAAAAATTTTTTTTAATGTTAATTTAGAGACAGAGAGAGAGGGAGAGAAAGACGGAGGGGGGCACACGTAGAGGAGGAGCAGACAGAGAGGGAGACACAGAATCTGAGCTGTCAGCACAGAGCCTGATGCGGGGCTCGAACTCACTATCCATGAGATCATGACCTGAGCCCAAGTCCTACCCTTAACTGACTGGGCCACCCAGGCGCCCAGGAATATAAAAATTCCTAAAGCAACTACAATTTGCTCGTAAGTAGAGGGTCAACATTATTCACTATTTAGAGATTAAGCAAATTAGTTTGGACTATTGGTTAACCGTTGGTTATAGTCAAAAAGTTTTAAGGAGCTATTTCTCAATAATACTAGTGTTTTTGAAATAAAGCCGTATATTTTTTATTAGATTAACAGGTTCTGTATGTGTATTAGGGGAAGATTGACAGCACAGCACAAATTCCCTGAGGCCCAATTTTTTGTTGCTACAATTTTGCGTTGAGCTGCTTAGGGCATCTGTTGTAAAGCAAAAGCAGAGAGGAAAGTCTCAGCTCTGGAGGGACAAAGAACGGGGTTCTCATCCTAGCTATGCCCTTGCCGTTAGGCCCCCTACAGTTAGAGTTATGCCCTTGATCATACAACGTAAAGGTGTCATCAACTCTCTCAGGTTAAGTGTTTGAAGTCTTGTAACCACGGGAAGCCCTTTGATGGGTCTATTTAGTTTTCTTGTAAAATAAAGATGATAAATCATTTCAAAAACCCAAAAGGTGTCTTCTTTTCCCCAAAGCCTTGAGATAGCATTTGTTCATGAAATATGTTTTCATTGTTTGTTTAAGGGGTAATGACATCACCAGAATGTCTCCTTTCCTTTCCTTTTTTTTTTTTTTTTGCCTCTTTCTTTCTTGGTTCTTGTCTTCTCCATCCCAAAACCTACCTGGAGGGTCCTCACAGCCTCCAAAAAAGAACCGGCTCCACTGACACCCTGATTTCGGACCGCTGGCCTCCCGGACTGTGAGAGTGTAAATGTCCCTTGCTCCACGCCACCTGGCTGTGGTCATTTGTTATGTCAGCCCTAGGAAACTAATACAGCAACCAAGAAAATAATATATCCGAGTGTGCTAGAAATTTCTCAGGTGGCTTTTTCTGCGTGGAGCTTTATCTACTCCAAACATTTCAAGGCAGTCTTGAAGGATAAATGGTTTATTTGAGGAACTTGGATTGTAATTACACTGCCTGTAATGAAAAGAAGTCCATAAATTATAAGATCTTAGAAAAATACAGTTTGCTCTAATACTTTTATCTCTTTACTCAAATATTTAATTCTTCATTCATGCCCAGTAATGACAAACATGTAGTCATTTTTCATTTCATTTTCTTTTTTGTATTTAAGGTTATTTTCTTTGGCCCATCTTGAGGAACTCGATATCTCCTACAATAGTGTTGCTTCTATCCCAAACAAAATCCAGAAACTCAGGTATTTGGGAAGTAAGAAGTACACACAGTCATATGCCCTATAAGGGTATATTTGGTAATGATTGTGTTGGAGAAAATTGAATTCTTTCATATATTTAATGGTCATAAAACATAATATGTGAAAGCATAGAGTTTACAAACACAGAATTTGAATGATTGCTCTTTTTAAGACATAACATGTTAAGACATAACATTTTAAGACATAACATTTTCAGTGATTGTTTAAAAGCTGTCCTGATGGCTACGTAATAGAATGACGAGAGAACCTTGTTCATTTTTCTGTGTGTGAACCTGTGTTCTTACCAGTCCTAACTTATTTTGGGTAAGGATATACACATACATCGTGTAATCTTAATTATACCAAGCTCTGATTCTTTCTTACACTGATTTTTAAAAAGTCTCTGAAGTTCATCTATGTCCTTCTAGGTCAGTGCCATCCTATTTTACTTATGACTTTAGAATAATTTTTAACAATTAACAGGGAGACTATTTTTCTTTTTTTCTTTTTTTTTTTTTTCCAACGTTTATTTATTCTTGGGACAGAGAGAGACAGAGCATGAACGGGGGAGGGGCAGAGAGAGAGGGAGACACAGAATCGGAAACAGGCTCCAGGCTCTGAGCCGTCAGCCCAGAGCCCGACGCGGGGCTCGAACTCACGGACCGCGAGATCGTGACCTGGCTGAAGTCGGACGCTTAACCGACTGCGCCACCCAGGCGCCCCGGGAGACTATTTTTCAATAATAATCTTTTAACTGTTCTCTTCAGGGGGTGTCTGGGTGGCTCTGTCGGTTCAGTGTCTGACTCTTGATTTCAGCTCGGGTCACGATCTTGCGATTCATGGGATTGAGCCCCGAGTTGGGCTCTGCACGTACAGGGCAGAACCTGCTTGGGATTCTTTTCTCCCTCTCTCTCTCTGCCTTTCCCCCCTACTCTCTCTCTCTCTCTCTCTCAGGATAAATAAACATTTTTTAAAAAACCTATTCTCTTTATATCATGAGCTTTAAGATCATTCAATAGAATTCCAAGCCCTTCCACCCCCAAAAACTATAAACACAAAATTGAAATTTCGATTGGAATTGTCTTGAGTTTACATATAAATTCTGAAGAATTTATATTTCTGATGTTACTAAATCTTTTCATCCTAAAACACAGCATAATGTTTCATTTGTTTAGATTTTGTTTTATGTCCTTTATAAGAATTTATGACCGGGGGCACCTGGGTGGCTCAGTCGGTTAAGCATCTGACTTCAGGTTGGGTCATGATCTCACAGTTTGTGGGTTTGAGCCCCACGTCGGGCTCTGTGTTGACTACTCAGAGCCTGGACCCTGCTTCAGATTCTGTGTCTGCCTCTCTCTGCCCCTCCCCTGCTCTCTCTCAAAAATAAATAAACATTGGGGCGCCTGGGTGGCGCAGTCAGTTAAGCGTCCGACTTCAGCCAGGTCACGATCTCGCGGTCCGGGAGTTCGAGCCCCGCGTCAGGCTCTGGGCTGATGGCTCAGAGCCTGGAGCCTGTTTCCGATTCTGTGTCTCCCTCTCTCTCTGCCCCTCCCCCATTCATGCTCTGTCTCTCTCTGTCCCAAAAATAAATAAACGTTGAAAAAAAAAATTTTTTTTTAAATAAATAAACATTAAAAAAATTAAAAAAAAAAGAATTTATGGCTCATTTCACATAAGTCCTTTATCTTTATTACTAACTTCCTCTAAGTATTCTATAATTGTGTTGCTATAATGAATGTAACATTTTCTCTAATTTTTATTTCTAGCTGACTATTGCCAGTACACAATAGAGAAAAGCTATGTCCTTCTTTACATGAATTTAAAATCAAGTTGTATAACTCAATTTATCTTCATTCTGGTTCAGTTTTACTGGATTTTCTTTGGCTTTCTAGGAGGATAGTCTTACCCTCAGTAAAGTGAGATGATTTTGTCTCTGCTTTTCTAATATTTGTACCAATCATTATATCCCATGTAACAATCTTTATATTTTAATAGGAGTATTTAACCTGTTCGCATTTGTTAGGGCTGACATATTTAAATTTTTGCCTTCCATTTTACTTTGTATTTACTATTTACTTCTTCCTTCTCCTATTTGCCTTCTTTCTGTGTGTGTGTGTGTGTGTGTGTATGTGTGTGTGATTTTTTTCAAGACGCTATTCTTTTTTTCTCCCTTATTAGTTTTGAATTACTTTCCCCGTCTATTAATGGCTATCTTTTTCCCCCCAAACACACACAAACATTTTTCTTTACTATTTTAATACTATTTTTTAAAAATGTGTATCTATTTTTGAAAGAGAGAAAGAGAGAGCAAGCAGGGGAGGGGCAAAGAGGGAGACAGAATCCCAAGCAGGCTCCGTGCTGTCAGCACAGAGCCGGAGGTGGGGCTCGAACCCACCAACCGTGAGATCATGGCCTGAGCCGAAATCAAGAGTCAGATGCTCAACTGGCTGAGCCACCCAGGCGCCCCGATCATGTTTTAGTATTGTCAGGAGTCAGACCTGAAGAGTTTGTGTGGACAAGAAACGAGGCTGCACATGAGCACATGAGACAGACTCCAGATCTCCCAGCCCTTCGCTTCAAAAGTCGTCATTTCCACCTCTTCACTCCCAGCACACTTGACAAGTTGGGCCAGCCTTTGATGTGTGTTTCTGTGACCCTCATAAAGAGATACTTTTCTGCCTGTCTCCAGCACTAATTAGAAAGGAGATGAGTGGCTGTAAAACACACCATCGAGACAAGTAGTATAAATGAGAAAATCAGTAAGGTTGGTTCTCTTTGAACAAAGAAATCAGGGCTATCAGAAGCAACGGACACAGTAGAAACCAGGGGGACTCGGGTGATGAAAAGTCCGTGTGCAACATAGCACATGATACGTATGATCGTGTTAATTCCACCGTTTTGATGAGGTTTGGATGAAAAAATAGCTACTGGTGTCCAATTGCTCAACAAATATATATCCTTTCTTTGTATCATTATGCTATAGTATTTCTTTTTCCATAATGACATGTTGCAAAGACCCAAAACATATGCTTTAACTCTTGCTATTCACACAAACGCACTTATTGGCATAACATACTGTTTCAATTGCTTTTTAATTCTCTGATTCTAAAGGAGTTCTTAAACACTTGTATGTTATTGCTAAGTTTGATGCTCATTTTCCGGAACGTTGGGACGGAATTTTATTTCACTATTATGAGTTGCATAAACACCTTTTAAATTTGGTTTCCTTTATTTGCAGATTACTTGAAAATCTGAATGTTAACGGGACCGATCTGACTACTTTTCCACCTGCGATTTTGAAGCTTACCCTGAAAAAACTCCAGTTTGAGAACACTTTCACGCATCCTACTTTTTGGAAAGAGAATTCTTTAAATAGCCCCCCGTGTCTGACTCATCTTACGTCCTTGTTCTTCTTAAAAAGTAATCTAGACAAATATTACGATGAGATCCCAGTGGAAATTCAAGAGCTGCTAAAATGGTGAGCAAATGCTGAAGCCCTTTTAGGAAGAATACACCTTTAAGCCTTTAAAATGGTAGTCAATAGAGGCCAGGTGAGAGTTTTACCGTCAACACACACACACACACCACACCACACCCTGGGGCATGCATAAAATTCTTCGAATTTCTCCTTCTGGCTCTTCAGGCATGTGATGTCGTCTGAATTCAGCCCGTTTGCTAAAATTCTCAAGTCACTACTTAATTCCAGTGGGAGTTACACATTGCTGAGGGGTAGCTGGCAATGTCTCTACAGCCCGTAGTCATAGGTCCTGTGAATTACTAAGGACATAGAAGTGGGTTCTTCCAAAAAAGGCTTCTTTAGTCCCAGGCACACTATGCAGGGAAATGCTTTATACCCTAGCTTCCTAGAGACCAGACGTATTTCGAGCAACTTCTCCTCAGTGATCCGTGGCCAGTATGAGAATCATTGCCTAATCTCAGGACTAGGGTTTTTAAACCCCATCCACTGGCGGTCCACTCAGCTTATCTCTGATTTCCTTCAGATGGTATAAATCTGTTGTTACGCGCATCAGTGCGTATATTACTGATTTAACAAACATTTGTTGTATGCCTAAGTAAAATTTCCCAGGAGTAGATAAATTACCGATATAGACTCCATAAAAGGCAGGAAGCCTAAACAGACTAGTAATCATCAAAGACATTGAAGAAGGTGATTCTAAACTACCAGTAAAAAGGGACCAGGACCCAAAGTTTTCCATTTTAATGCATCGAGATGTCAGTGTTCATGAGATTTGAATGCACATGAAAAATTAAGAAATATCTCAAAAGATACAAAGTTTTACAAAGAAATCAAACCAAACTAGTGAGTGGTAACAGATGTGGTACAAAAAGATTTGAATTCACCCCAAAGTAGGGAAGCTGAACCTGACATTCCTCAAATCTGTACCCAAGAGTGGGCTACGTGTCCCCGGGCAGTAAATACCTTTTTTCTAGCTAACCAAGTGTTTTTGAGAGAAACATCCTCAATTTGGACTTTGAAGACTCCGAAAAAATGAAGTTAAATTGAACATTATCTCACAGTTGAAAGAAATTGTCCAAATACGTGTGGAAATGAGCCATCAAGAGTTAAAGTCAGCAAAATCAGTCAACAGGTACAAGCCTCCAAGGATCCAAGAATATGAACTTTACAGAATATGAAATACCTATTTTCAGTGTTTAAAGTAATAAAACATATTAATTTTAAAAATGGTTAAGAAATAAAAGACCATCGAATATGAGTGGGCACATAGGAAAAAGAAATTTTATTTTCATTTATTAAAAAAATTTTTTAATGTTTATTTTTGAGAGAGACAGAGACAGAGACAGAGTGTGAGAGGGCAAGGGGTAGAGAGAGAGAGGGAGACACAGAATCCGAAGCAGGCTCCAGGCTCTGAGCTGTCAACACAGCGCCCAACGTGGGGCTCAAACCCATGAACAGAACCGTGAGATCATGACCTGAGCCGAAGTCGACTGCTCAACTGACTGAGCCACCCAGGGGCCCCTATTTATTTATTTTTTAATGTTTATTTATTTTTGGGAGAGAGAGAGTCAGAGTGTGAGCAGGAGAGGGGCAGAGAGAGAGGGAGACACAGAATCTGAAGCAGGCTCCAGGCTCCGAGCCGTCAGCACAGAGCCCAATGCGAGGCTTGAACTCACGACCCATGAGATCATGACCTGAGCTGAAGTCGGATGCTTAACTGGCTGAGCCACCCAGGTGCCCCTGAAAAAGAAATTTTAAATGAAATGCAATTCTAGAAACTACAAGTGGAACAGTTGAAATTAACTCGGTGCATGGGTTAAATAAATAGACAACTATACAGACACGCAGAGGGATCTGAAGAGATTATTGTGTCTATGCAGACAGGAGGTAAAGAGATATTAATACGTACTCTAACACAGACGTAGAGTCCCAGAGAATTCTGTGTATTTTCAGAAGTAATGATAGATGTGACCTCGGACGCTGAAAGCTCTATACGAGGGCAGTAACACACCTGATAGACACCAAAGACGAAGGCAAAGATTCAAAATCAGCGAGGGGGGAAAAAGGCACTTAGAATAAGAAGTCAACTGCTAGCAACAGTGGGACAATGACCGAAAACATGCTACTTTGCCCAGCACAACGAACTTGCAAGAACAAGGGAGAAAGAATGTCATTTCAGAGAAAATAAAACAGAGAATTGATTTCCTCTAGATTTTCACTAAAGGAACTTGCAAAGGGTGTGCATCAGGAGGAAAATGACTCCAGAAGCAAGCTCTGAGATGTAAGGAGGAATGGAGGGAAAGAGATTGGAAATATGTGGATAAACAAACATGGTCTCTAGAATCCATGAAATAATAACAACAATGTCTATGGTGTGGTGTTGAAAAGAAGCTATAACTAAAACCAGATATCAAAAACAATTAGAGATGTAATATTTAAATGATACTTTTTGTAAAGAAACATAACATACCTAGGAATATATCAAGTGAAATATGTACAAAGCATTTACAGAGAGAAAACATCAAATGACAGAAAAATATAGAAGTTTGAATCAAATGAGAAAGATACATATTCAGGTATAATAAGATCCAACACCAAAAATACATCTGTTCTCCCCAAAAAGAACGGTATATTCAATGTAGTTCTGGTCAAAACTCCAACAGAATCTCTGAGAAACTTGATAAGCTGACTATAAAATGTGTATGGAAAAGCAGAGACTCCAAAATAGCCAAGACAAGCCTGAAAAAGAAGACTAACATTAAGGGCCTCGTTGGTTTATATCTGGTCAGATATGAACAATTATCATAAAGTCAGAGAGAGTAATACAGCTGGTGTTACGTGCAACGAAAGACAAATTAACCAATGGAAGAGAATACATAGTCCAATTACGTTCTCGTGCGTGTGCAAAAGCTTGATGTCGGGCAAAATAGCACAGTGGATCAGTAGGGAAAGGAGAGATTTTTCAATAAGTGATACTGAGATATTTGGTCACCTACCAGGGGAAAAAATGTATCATTAGATTCCTGCTATGTGTATGTCACTATCCTATGCAAAATCAGTTCCAGTTGGATTAATATTGTAAATGAGAAAAACAAAACTTTAAAGCCTTCGCAAGCAAGTATAGGAGACTAATATGTATAACTTCACGATAGGAAAACACGCCTTGAGCAAAACAAAAAATATAAACAGTAAAGCCAAGTTTCATAAATTTGACAAAAGTGTAATCTTTCCATGTAACATGACACCCATAAAACTAAGAGGCAAGCCATCAAGAAGATATTGCAATGCATACAGCTGTTGAAACATATATGTATGTCTCCCACAAATATATGGGAGACATATATGCATGTCTCCCACAAATCCATAAGAAAAGATATAACCAATAAAAAGTGTATAAGTGATAGGAATATGCAATTCAGGGGTGATGATACATTGATAGCTGATAAACATGAAGAATGTTAAATCTTATTGGTAATCAAGGAACTGTGATATCACATAGCAACAATAGGTTTTTTATGTACCCGTTTAATCAAGATGAAGAAGATTGACACTAAATGTTGGCTTTGGATGCCCCAAACTGGATTATCATGTACCATTCATGGCACTGTAAGTTGGTCAAAGCTTTGTGGGAGGCATTTTGACGGTACCCTGCTTACCCCTTGAAAGAGAAATTTAAGTCTTCAGAATTCGTCTTATAGAAATAGTAACATGTGAACACAAGTCAGGCATAGGGATGGTAATTGCAGCCTAAATGTGCATCAATAAAAAAGTGGTAAAATAAAATTACGGTGTATCCATGTTATGGAATATTATGATGCTATTCATAATATGAAGCAAAACAAAGTGTATTGCCATAAAAATTTGTCCAAGACATTCTGTTAACTCTTTTGAGATTTTATACGTATGTAAAATTTAACGTGTATCCATGTTTATATCAAGTTTTTTTTTATTTTTTTAATTTAAAATTGGTAAATCATACCGATGTCTACACCACCAGGAAAGTATGATGGCCCCTGATGATTCTCATCCGCACCAAACTTTGTACAGGCAGACTTTTCCATTGTGCCCATCTGATGATTATGAAATGGTATCTGTAGTCCCTGATGGCTAATGAGGTTGAGAAGCTACATTTCTCAATGTGCTCTCGACATTCAAGTCTCTTCTTCTGCGAACAGTCTGTTCATGCAAATGGAATAAGCGGTTGATGTCTTTATTTTTTTTTTAACTGATTTGTGAGCATCTAAAAATACATGCAGACACTAGTCCTATACTAGGTTATGGTAGTCCCTTTATTTTTAAAATAATATATTTATTTTGAATTCTAAAAATAATACGTAGTTCTTACAGAAAATTTGAAAATTATGGAAAAACTTTATAAAGACATTTAAAATGTCCTGTGATCACATTGACCAAGAATAAGTACTGTTTTCTCTCTGTGTCTATCCTTAGAGTGTTTCCTTGCTGTGCATCTATACTTCTTTGTTTTAGAAAACTAGGATTGTTTTGTATTCACATATCTATTTTTTTAGCATTTAATTTTTACTTGTGTATGTTTTAGCTCTTTAATTAGATGCTAAGATCAATAACGATAAAGGCCCCATTTTAAACTACTTTGAGTCTTGCACAGCATCAGACAAGATGTCTTTTCCTTAGTAGATATTTACTAAGTATTGACGTGATGTTTCCTCATTCGCAGCCCGTCTACATGTGAATGGTGTCACGGTCCCAAGTTTGGTGAGGGTTTTCGAGTCATCCGATCCTGTGATATTTTTGGAGCAACACAGCTTCCTGTTTTGTACCATGTCTGTTCTTCCTACTGCTACAGAAAAGTAAAGGAAAGCAGTTTTATTTTAAAGAATGATCCCAGTAAAAGAAGAGCTCTAAATTCTGAGTTGATAATCATACAATGATTTAGGAGTCCCACTTTAAAAGCCATTAAAGTTTGTGTATATGGTAATTCCTGTCTTTGAGAGTACAGGTTCTGTCTTCTGTGACGCCTCTTTGTAACCCCAGCTCCTTAAGGAACTTTGTGATTGTGAGGGAATTGTTGCAGAATAATTACTTTAGGAAGATTAGTAAAAGGTCTTTGGATTTCAGTGAAGATCTAGAAAATTATTGCATGTTGGGCGTAAAATGAGAACTGACAGAATCCTTCGCAAAAAAAAACAATTTATCTTACAACTGGATTTTTAGGGCATCCATTCCAAGTGATAAGATAGCATTTCAAAGTCAACCAGTGGCATTTGTGCCTCCTATGGGTTCAAAGCCACGTACCCAAGTTCTCTTTGTGAATGCTGTTCATGAATTTTTGTGGAAATCTGCCCAGTGCCAACCATCTCCATTGTGGATTGTTTTCGGTAATAAAAGATTTATTCCAGTCCTATATTTAGTTGTCTGAATTCATTACCCAGGCTTTTAGAACACTGGTACAATCTGTCAATTATCCTGACCTTCATCTCATAAAGCCGGATTCCATAGGCCAGTGCTAGCACTCACCAGGCCTTCAAAGATAGCCTGGCAATTGGGGCGCCTGGGTGGCTCAGTTGGTTAAGCATCTGGCTTCAGCTCAGGTCATGATCTCATGGTTCATGGGTTCGAGCCCCACGTCGGGCTCTGTGCTGACAGCTTGGAGCCTGGAGCCTGCTTCGGATTCTGTGTCTCCCTCTCTCTCTCTGCCCCTTCCCTGCTCTCGCTCTCTCTGTCAAAAATGAATAAACATGAAAAGAAAAACCCAAAGATAGCCTGGCAAGAAAATACGGTAAAACTTGAAAATTACATTGCAAAGCAACATATGCATACAGTAGAACTTGCTTCTTTAAGAATTAGTGTTTGGTAACAGGAAGGTAAGAGCATTTTGATATAACAAACAATTGAATTTCAGAATGGCACAAAATTGTTTCATATGCGTCATATTTTTATGTGTATTGAAGTCCGAAATGTCATTGCTAATGATGAAACTTGATGAAATCACATGATTGAAATTTATACAGGGATCTTATCTCTAGAGAATGTCAGAAAACTCACATTATGTCAGGTGTGTGTGTTTCATTTAGTAACAACAAGGGGGTACAGGAGTGATTCAGTCAGCTGAGTGACCGACCGCCTGAGGTTGTGATCTCCCGGTTTGTGAGTTCAAGCCCCCCATTGGGCTCTCTGCTGTCAGCACACAGCCCACTTCAGATCCTCTGTCTCCCTCTCTCCCTCCCCGCTGTCTCTCATACGTGCTCTCTGTCTCTCAAAAATGCATAAACGACAACAACAAATGACAATAACAAAAATGTGTGCTAAATATTTAAATAGCTGTAACAAAATTAAATACACATATATTTTCAACATAGTTATAAGAAGTTATTGCTCAAGAATACTCGCATTTGGGTGCAAATATATATAATAGTGATCACTTGAAAACATTTTACGTTTTTATCAGTAGAGAGTTGGTTAAATATGGTAAATCCAACAAGGTAATATCATTCAGCCACTTAAAAAATTAGATAGCTCTGTTTTTCCTGACATGGAAAGATAATTTTCAAGTATTCTTGACAAGATATTTATTAGGTAATATAATCACATAATTTAAAATTCAAAAGATACCAAAGAGTAGATCTTAAAAATTCTTTTTTTTTTTTTTTTTTTTAACGTTTATTTATTTTTGAGACAGAGAGAGACAGAGCATGAACGGGGGAGGGTCAGAGAGAGAGGGAGACACGGAATCTGAAACAGGCTCCGGGTTCCGAGCCGTCAGCACAGAGCCCGACGCGGGGCTCGAACTCACGGGCTGCGAGATCGCGACCTGATCCGAAGTCGGACGCTTAACCGACTGAGCCACCCAGGCGCCCCTTAAAAATTCTTTAATGCCAATGCCCTGCCGTCTCAGAGGCAATCAGTGATACCAAGCTTTTTGTATTCTTCCAGGATGTTTTATTGTATATGTAAGCTAGTAAGTAAATGTATTTCTTCCCTACTATTTATACAATATTAACAGATATATACTCCTTTTTGGACCTTTCCTCTTAACTACGCCATAGAGGTGGTTCTGTATCAGTACATTATTACCTTCTATTATTTTTTATGATTGCCTATTATTCCATTGAGAAATGTATATAGTTTTCTTAACCAGTTCAGTACAAATGAACTCTCGACTTTTTATAACCTCTTGTTATGAAAAAAAAAAAAAAGTTTGCAAAGAATAACATTGTCATTTGCACGTGTTTAAATCTGTTTGCGAGATAAATCCCTAAAGGCGAAGTGGCTAGGTCAAAAGGTATGTGCATTTATATTTAATTGGGGGCATATGGAATATATTTATTTTGTTCACTTTCGAATATGTAATACTAATATATTGTACCCAGTTGGAACGAGATTTGGGTCAGAGCGAAAAGTAAGTCTTTCCTATCAACTTCCTTCAGATTCCAATTCTCCTCAGAGGCAAACATTGCTACCAGCTTCTTGTCTTTGCCTCCAGGGAAATTCTAAGCATGTATAAGCACGCAGCTGGATGTAGAAGAAACTTCCTTATTCCAGTAGCTTTTTAAAAGAATTTTTGGGGGTCAGATTCTATAGCAGCAATATAGACTTCGTCTGTAAGCTTCTTGGAAATGCAGAATCCCAGATCCACCCCCCCAATCCTACTAGATTAGAATCTCTGGGGATGGTTTCCAGGAATCTTCATAATCACTCTTTCTCCAGATGATTCTAAGGGTCACTAACATGGACATTTCTCTGGTCTCCAGAGGTCAGAAGGCTCACCCCAAGATGTCAGAGAAATAAAGATGCAGGTTTGGGCATAATGCACTTTATTGTCTTCTCATCTCAGCCATACACTGTCATCCCCGAGATCTCATTCTACAAAAATTATTTAGGAATGTTATCCCAGGACTAGTGTAACATTCAAAAATTGATCAGTGTAAGCCACTGGACCTCCAGACCTCCACGAGCACCAGAGTGCAGAGAACAGAGACAGGCGAATGTTTCTCTTTCTAGATGTTCATTATCCTGGTGCAAAACATCTCAATAAGTAGGTCCTTTCCCCCCTTTCCTTTCCTTCACTTGCCCTGACTTTCATTTTTTCTTCTCACTCTCCCTCCCTCCTTTCTTTGCTTTCTTTGGACCTCTATTTTTTCCTGTTTTTCGCCCTGAGGTAGGGAGTGCTTAATTAAATTTAAACACAAAGGAGGACTAAGGATCATGGAAACAGTCTGTCTGTAAAATACTCAAGGTAATCCCAGCGTCCCTGGGTGGTGCAGTGGGTTAAATGGTTAAATGTCTGACTCTTGATCTCATCTCAGTTCATGGTCTCGTGGTTCATGGTCTCGTGGTTCATGCATTCGAGCCCCATGCACTGATGGCGTGGAGCCTGCTTGGGATTGTCTCTCCTTCTCTCTGCCCCTCCCCAGCTCGGGCGCTCTTTCTCTCTCTCTCTCAAAATAAATAAATAAACGTAAAAAAAAATTCTCAAGGTAATCCCAAAGTCATCCTGTAACAACAAGTATGTGTGTGAGCACACATCTGGGTACGTGCAGAAGGGGGTGGGAGAAACTGTCTGGATGATAAACAAAGGATTCATGGTGCCCTCTGGGAAATGGAACCTGGGGCTGGGATTACGGTCTTTCACTTTCTATTACGTGATTGTTTCCACTTCTGAGTGTTTGAATTTCAGTTTAATTATGAATTACTCTAATAAACATAAAAATGTTTTAATGGGATTTTAATGGGATCATGTAATGCCGACATTTTCTCTCTGTCTTTCTTCCCTGAGTCATATATTGCAAACATTTTTCTAGGTTTTTTATATCCAATATTGGCAAGTTGCCATGGAAATGCCCCAACTTGCTTATCTAATATTCTCTTGTTGAATAAACTATCTCTGGTGTTTATCTGTTGTAAACAACAATAGATTTCATAAATGTAATAAAACCAAAGATAAATAGTTGCCAAAATCTATTTTTGTTTTTGTTTGATTGTAACAAAAATTTCCGACATTTAAATTGCTAGATGAACATTGTGCAGAGATTTAAAGCTTTTTATTCTTATGATTAAATTGTTATCCTCATTATCAGTTTAGCTTTTCACCAGCAGTCTGTGAGCTGCCCTTTTCCCCAAACCCACAATATCGTTGATTTTAGTTAATTAATTAACTATATGCATTGCCAATTAGATAGAAAGTACATACATATGATTATTTCACTTTCTTTTATTACTAATAAAGTTAATTTGGGTTCCATGTTAAATAATCATGATGCTGTCATCTTTTGTAATTTTTTCCTTTACATCTTTTTTCTGATGCTTCTATTGATATGTTCATCTTACTGGTTTGTAATGGTTTATATATGTTGAGAATGTTACCTTCTGTCATTTATGATGAAAGGGGTTTTCTTCCCCCCATTTACGACCAGCCTTTTATTTTTATTCAAAGTGGGGGTTTTTTTGACAAGCAGATTTTATTTCATTTATGTATTTACTTTTTGACATAAAGATTTTAAATTTTAGGTTGCAAAATCATGGATGAAACTGGAGTTATGACATAATGTCAGTGAATAGTGAAATAAGCCAGACACGGATCTCCCATATATGTGGAATCCATAGAAGTCAAGGTCAGAGTAGAGAGTAAAATAGTGGTTACCAGGAGCCGGGGTTTAGGGATAATGGGCAGATACTGGTCAAAATCAATTTATTCCCTTATGTTTTTGATTTTTATTGCTAAGCTTAGCAAGTCCTTCTTTCTTTCCAGTTACATAAAGATCCATCTGTAGTTTATTTTACCTTTTAATCTCGATTCATTTCAAAATTACTTTAGTATGGAACATGAGGGGTGGCTCCAAATTTAAATCTTTCTAGAATGCTGAAAAATTATGTCCCCATCCAATAGCAACTAAGGCTTCACCCTACCAACTTGAAATGCCACTTTTACTATGCATTAAATTCCTACATAATTAGATCTGTTTTTCTGTGTTTTTTTTTTTTCTACTCTAGTCCACTAACTTGTTCTCTGTGATGCCAACACCATACGGTTTTAATTCTTTTAACTGAAACTGCATCTTAATTAATATATCTGGTTTCTCAAGTTCCAACTCATTGCTGTTTTTTGCTCAATACTTTTTAGTTACCCTTATACCTTTATTTTTCTACAATAATTATTAAAATCTTTAAAATTGTTGTGTATTATGTCCCTCCCTTTCACCAAATAAACTACTGTGGATTTTTGTTAGAAACTGAAGAAAACTGATATCTGCAGAATATAGAGTCTCCCCATCCAGGCACATATACTCTGTGACATCATTTATGTAGTAATAATGATAATGATAGCAATTCAGCCATTGGGGGATTTTCTTCTGTATGACCTACATTGTTTATGTTAAAATGCTGGCATCTTATTACGAGCAGTAATCGTGGCTATTACTGCTTACGCACTTATTCAAAAAGCAGGATTTTTAAGCTCAAAGGTTTGATCAATAGAGCTCCGAGGAATATTCTGCCCAGCTCCGAAAAACTGGATGCCAGCTCTGGTCGCTCTCTGCTTTGTCCTCTTGGCCACCATCAGAGCTCTCTATGGAATCAGCAAGCTTAGCTGACTGTGGCCAAAGGCAGGGGTTGGGGATGGGAGGGCAGAGCCTCCTAAGCCCCCTTTGTCGTAGATTGTCATTTCCTGCTTGGAATCTAAGGAGACAGAAGTATGTGACATCTCCCGGGCTCCAGGGACTCAGCAGTCGCTTACCGGTATCCCTGTTTAACCATAACCATGACCTTAACCCATCGAGGAAGTTCTTTACTTTCACGTACCTGAATTCATGCATCCTGAGCCTGTACTCTTGATAATCTGTCTCCCGTAAACTGCCCTTCCAACAACCCACCACAAGTGACAATTTGAAGAGATTCCATAGTGTCACTGCTTGCCAGAGACCGCAAGGGTGGAAATGGGGAAGCACCAGCCCTCAACTGAGGCAGCCCAGAGCTAGCCTTCAACTGAGGCAGCCTAGAGCATTCTCCAGCCCTGGCAGGCACAGCTGCAGTGAGCGTTCTAGATGGTACCACCCAGGGCCTCCACATCCTGCAGGCTCGGAGTCAAGGCCTAAGGCCCCAGAGTTGGTTGTTAGGAAGCGGAAGGAATGTCCTGTTCCAAAGAGGTGACCGGGCCATCCAGTCTCCTCTACTAATGCTCCATCCCTACCAAACCCCCAGACCCTGGGTCCTTACTTCCAATAACGTCAAGGAAAACAGAGGTCAAGGGGCGAGCATTACAGGACCCCACCCAATTCTCCCTTCTCCGATACCTTCAAGGTAACCTTGAAGGCTGCCTTCAAGGGCGTTGTGGTTTGTCTTTTTAAATGGATTTTAAACACGGGTTTCTCCAATTTCTCCTACTTTTAAATTACCAACACAAGGACATTTCCAATTGATTGAGGGTCAGTTGAGGATCTCTCATATTTTTTTATTTGTTGTTTTCATTACATTTAGGGGAGGGGGAAGATGTAGAGATTAATGGCAAAAATTGATTCTTTTTCTATTTTCTCCAAGTTGTGCTTAGTTAAGCACTTCTAATCTTTAAATAGGATTCCTTTGGCTAGCAAACAATGCAAATGTTCCAAATCCAATTAATCTCAGAAATCCATAACTCCACAAATCAAGAGCGCCAACCCATTTTGACCATCCGAGCCACTCTTTCCTAACACGTCAGGAATTCCTGTTTTTCACCAATAAGAAATGCTATACGTTTGATCATAAAGTGTTTGTGGGAGGACATACGTGCGGGAGGCCAAAGGGAGGCCCTTCTGCTGCATACCTCTGGGGACACCTGAAGATTTGTTGTTTTGTAGCAGAATAAAGAAAATAAATAATAATCACATTAAACTTATTTGAGTAAAACTTTCAAGCTAGTGTTCCCTGGAGATCGCTTCTTCCCCAGGGGAGTTCAAGTTTCGCCAGTGATTTCTTGAGTACCTACTACATGCCATGAAATATAGGCTCTTTGCATAAAGTATCATGTGGAATGTTCTATGACAGAGGCGTGTCCACAATGAAGTAGCACAGAACCAATTATGGAGATTCAAGAAAGATTTCCGGAGGGCATATTTGTTAAGCCAGAGGAACAGGGTTAATGTTGTCAATTGCACAGCAGAGGATTTTTCAGAGATAAGGCTTAAGGCCAGAGAAGTAAACAGGGCTGGGTCATAAGGCTCTCACATTCCAGAGAAGTAAACAGGGCTGGGTCTTAAGGCTCTCACATTCCATACGAAGAAGGGTCACTAGCTGCTGAAGAGCCACTGAAGGTTTTAATGGAAGAATAATAACACGATCCACTGTGTGAACAGACCGGAAAACTCAGAGAAGGTGCTGGGATTTGCAACAAGGCATGACAGTAGTAATAGGGAGGAAAATTTTCTAGAAATATTTAGAATGTAAAATTAACAGAAAGGATGTTGAGTATGAGGGAGAAGGGGAGTCTCTGGAATGATTCCCTTGATTTCTACTTCATGAGAGGAAGAAGCATGAAAAAAATCTTGACTGCACTCAATTTGCCAAGCCTAACACTTTGTCATAGAAAAAAATAGTTTTATAGAGACGATATGATACTTCAAAACTGCATATTGGTTTTAATTCATTTTCTGTTCTCTTCTGGACACCTAAGTGGAGTTGACTTTATACAAATGTCACATTTTAAAAATCTAGATCTGGGGCGCCTGGGTGGCTCAGTCGGTTGAGCATCGACTTCGGCTCAGGTCATGATCTCACGGTCTGTGGGTTCGAGCCCTGCATCGGGCTCTGTGCTGACAGCTCAGAGCCTGGAGCCTATTTCAGATTCTGTGTCTCCTTCTCTCTCTGCCCCTCCCTGCTCATGCTTTGTCTCACTCTGTTTCTCAAAAATAAATAAATGTAAAAAAAAAAAAAGTTAAAAATCTAGATCTGTCAAATAAACCAAAGGTGATTATTCTCTTTATAAAAGGATCTTTGTTTTATAAAATCAATCTTCATATGACACCTTTAAATTGTCAGCTCGAGGGGTGCCTGGGTGGCTCAGTCAGTTGAGCATCCAACTTTGGTTCAGGTCACGATCTCGCGATTTGTGAGTTCGGGGTCCGCGTCGGGCTCTGTGCTGACAGTTTGGAGCCTAGAACCTCCTTCAGATCCTGTGTCTCCCTCTCTCTGCCCCTCCCTTGCTTGTGCTCCCTCTCAAAAATAAATAAACATTAAAAAATTTTTTTAAATAAAATAGCTCTAAATATGATTTAATATTCTGCTCCTCAGAAACACATATATTGTATAAAATCAGACATATACTCACTTTTGAATTGATTTGTCAGTTTTCTTTTCCAAGATAGTTTTTTGGTTTTTTTAGAGTAAGTGGCAGGTATTTTCTTGGATGAATTCATTTATTTATTCATTCATTCAATTAACAAATATTTATTGAGTTCTTTTTGTATGACAGACACTTGGGTAGGACACTTCAATGACAGCAGTGAATGAAAGAGACAAAAGTTCCTGTCTTCGTGGAATTTGCATTCTCATAAATTGTTCCTTTTTTTCTTCTTACAAATAGCGGACGTTGTTTTCCCTTTTGTTGGTTTTTAAGGTATTTTCTAGCATGGTGTCTGGCCCACAGCAGGGACTTTTTCTACATTTATTCAACTGAATAAATTCTCCATGCAACAGAAAGTGACTCTAACAATATACTGCATAAGTGACTTCACAATTTTAAATATTCTGATCTATTGTCAGCCTCAGACAAGATGTCAGACTATATATTCTCATTTAAAAAATAATTCAGGTATTTGCTCACAATCTTCAAGTTATTTATAAGGAGAAAAAGACAGTATGATTTCAATGCTCTTAATTTGCTCACTTAATCTCTCATCAAATAATGTGCTGTCTTCACAACACTTCAGCCCCTTACATACCATTGTAAAGCAGATTACATTGCCTAAATATTTTATAATTTGCAAAGCACTTTCATATACTGAAGGAAAGGAGGGATTTTAAAGCCATTGTTTTTTTAGTATTACCTGTGTGGCACAGAAGACGGATTATTCACATTTCCTTTTTCCTTTCCCTCCTTTGAAGTAGAATCTTGATTTTTAACTAGGCACAACTGTCTCCCAGTATAAAGTACTTTGTTTCCCAGGCTCCCTTGAAGCTAGATTCAGTCACTACCTCATGGCAATGAAATCTAAGTGAAAGTGTTGGTAGGACTCCCGGAGGGCTGGTTAAAGGGAACAGATGGATTTGAGAGGAGGCTCTTTTTGCTCTTTAATCTCTCCCCTTGTCTCTAGCCTGGAAGACAGACAGGATGGATGGAGTTCCAGTAGCCATTTTGGGCCATGAGGTCACCTCGAAAATAGAAGGTAGGAGCCTAGGTCCTTGGTGACACCATAAGCCACAATGTCAGACTGGTATGCCTACCTTGCACATGGAAAGAACTCAATTTCTATCTTGTTGTAGCCATCAATATTTTGGGCTTTTCTGTTATCTCCAGCCAAATTTAATCTTAACAAATACAGCTTGTAATACACTACAATCAAATACATTAGGAGAGAGTCATATTCCCTCTACTAAAGTAATATGCTTTTAGATCATTTCTTTTTCCCTTCAGCTGGTCTTAATTCCCTTTTGAACCTGATTTCACTTAGGTTTATACATTAGGTTGGGGACAAGGGTAAGCAAACTGATTTACCTGCAAGGCTATTTGTGCAGTAGGGCAGGGAGTCAGGCAGGCTCTCTCACCTCATCAGACTCTGACCTACTTACTGGCAAGGAACAAATCGACCACCTCTGGTCAAATTATTTTCCTTTTTAGACCCCTGTATACCTCTTAAAAGAAAAAAAAAAATGTCTTCTAAACCAGCAAGCCAAGAAAGCCTAGGAACAGCATATAAGCATGTTATTGAGTGGCCAACATGCACCACGGTGGAAAATGCCAGCCCCACGTTATCATAGTCCCCAGCTCGCTGCAGACTTTCCTAAGCAATCCTTACGCTCTCACCTGCTCAGCCTGTTCTGCTTCTGACTCCTTAATAAAATAATTCCCCAGGGGCACCTGGGCGGCTTAGTGGATTAAACGTCCGACTCTTGATTTCAGCTCAGGTCATGATCTCACGGTTCGTGGGTTTGAGCCCCACGTTGGGCTCCGTGCTGACTTCACGGAGCCTGCTTGGGATTCTCTTTCTCCCTCTCTCTCTCTCTGCCCCTCCCCTGCTTGCATTCTCTCTCTCAAAATAAATAAATGAACTTAAAAAATAAAAAACTCCCCAACTAAGCTTCTCTCTGGGTACACGTTAGCACTTTACAGACGCATGCATCCGAGCTAGGTTGCTAAGCTGTTGTTTCGTCCTGGTTAGCAACGATAATAGGACGCTAAAATGTGACTCTCGGCATTCCCATTTTTAAATGCTTAAGACAAAATGATACGTTTCCAAATTGAGGTGTTAGACGGAACATTCCCAACCAAAGAGCTAGGAAAGAAGTGGACAAAACTAGTTTTGTGGCGGCTCGTGGGAGCTGCAGTGGCAGATTCCTGGTGAGTGGGGGCCTCTCCAAGAAACCCACTACATTGCCCAGACGGAGTCCAACTGAGCACCCAGCAAGGCCAAAAGGCACAATGTCTGATCGCGGCAGTGCCAGTGACAAAGACCGTGCCCTTTTCTCCCATCCCGTTCGCCCTTGGCATCACTCAGAAAGCAGCAGAAACTACAGAGAAGCGATGGGAGAGCAAGCTGGGGGAGAGTAGCCAGGGGGTGACAAGCACAGTTGATCAGGGCCCCTACCCCACTGTGGGTTTCAAGCCTGACCCGGTACTATTCTCACTTGCTTAAGAGCTTCCAGTATGACTGTCACACTGGACTGGATGCTTTGTTGCTGCAATGATACTGGTCACATGACCCAAAGGGGCAGGAAGGACTTCTGGCATCTACCAGAGATTTCCTGCAGAGGCAGGAAAGAAGGGCCAGTGGGGGGGAGGGGCGGGGGGAGGGTCAAATTACTCCCTCCGTGCTGCCCCCAGCAGCCTCCCCCCCCCCGCCCCCCCCTCCCCGCTTCACTGGGTCTCACTTGCTCAGAAAAGCAGCCACACCAGCTTCCCCATCAGGCCCCTCATGACCCACAGGCAATGCTTGAATCCGGGGCAGTGGAACTACTCGTCCCTTTTGAGAGAATTTCTACCCTGGCTGCTCCTGAAAATTGGAAAGGATGTCTCCTGACACCTAGAGCATGACAATAGGAGTCTGTGTCCTCAAAGTGTCACATCAAATTTGAAATGTCCAACCCTCCTCGGCATTTCCACATCAACTTGCTGAATTTGTTTCATTGCTGGGAAAATTCGAACCAGTTAAATTTTCAGTATATTTCAAATACAGAAAGCTGACGTTTAGAAATTCAGCAGAAGCCAGGGATATGCCCAGAATAGTATTATGACTAGATTTGTCTTGAGTTGATACTTCATGCGGGAAAGGGGCGTTTTCCTCAGGAACTCAGCCAAGCCACTTACCATAATATTTTAAAGTTCGGTGAAAACCATGGGATTACTTAAAACTGTAGAAATAATGGCTCGATTTTCTTCTTTTACTTTTCTCTAGCTCAATTTCATATAGCTTACGGGTTGTATCAATTTTTTGTACTAAAAAGAAAGGCACACTAATGGCATTTTTTTTTGCTCCCTGAGTCACTCTCACTTCTGTCATATGCTTCTAATTTGAAAAGTGAGGCACTAAAAAGTAAGAATTACCCGAGTAATTTATAGTAATGCAAAACTTGGCTCAACAACGAGATCAATAGTCTCCAGAAGGCCGAGGACAGATACAGAGACGGTTACAAATAAGTCATTATTTAATTGCGAGATACTTGCTCGGGCACCAGATTTCCAATTGAACTTAACTGAGGATTCTCTTGGCCCAAAAGCACGGTAATAAACAGACCTTAAAACAGCATCCAGACAAGGGCAGTTCTTTGTAACATCATACATCACAGAAAGAATTGCCTTAACTGGAACTTTCCCATTTCATTTCCCCTTCTATTTGGCAATATGCCAAAAAAGAGACCCAAAGTGATCTACAGTGTTCCTTTTGGCAAAGCTCAAGGAGCCCTCAAGTGTCCCCGTATTTGGATTCCAACCGCATTCATTCCATTACGATAATAGAGAGCGTCTGTTATCATGACGATTAGATCCTGCTCCTTGCCTGCGCTCCTTTGAGCAAATGGAATCACAGCTCTTCCGAGTTCTCAGTGGGCACAGTGGAAAGTGTTTCCTGTGTAAAAGGCAAATAGCTTTAAAAGAAGTAGGAAGAGGGGCGCCTGGGTGGCACAGTCGGTTAAGCGTCCGACTTCAGCCAGGTCACGATCTCGCGTTCCGTGAGTTCGAGCCCCGCGTCGGGCTCTGGGCTGATGGCTCAGAGCCTGGAGCCTGTTTCCGATTCTGTGTCTCCCTCTCTCTCTGCCCCTCCCCCGTTCGTGCTCTGTCTCTCTCTGTCCCAAAAATAAATAAACGTTGAAAAAAAAAAAAAAAAAAAAAAGAAGTAGGAAGATAATCTCACATTATAACGGTAACGGGGATGTCCTTAAGCACTACCCCAGCCTGAGGGTCTAGATGTTGCTCAGTTTGGCAGGATCTGTGCCCAACTGAAGACTGGAACTTCCCCAGCGCCCCTCTTGGGTTTTAGGTATCGTGGGAGGTTGTGGGGGAAGTGTCTGCACGGGGCAGTTGGACAGAAGCCCGCCTATGGCCTTGCTGGGGGGGTCGCCCCTGCTAGTCTGGCGGCTGGAAAGGCACAGGAGCAGGTGGAGCCCCGTTTCTTCTGTGTGCAGCTCAGAGGTGGACTTAGTGGTTTCCATATGGGTGAAGGCTGGGTGGTCAGTGATAAAGACACCATTCGAGGATGTTCCTGGATGCACGAGAGGGACCCAGCATAGGCCTAGAGGTCTTCTCCCCCAGCCCTTCCTCTCACCTCCCCCCAGCCCCTGCCAGTCTCCCCTCCCATTCTGACCACTCTCTGTTACTCAGGGCCCAGGTCACTGAGCCTCTATCCCATAACCACTAGAGCTCTGTCTTCCCTATTTTCTGTGACTTGCTGCCATGCGCCACGTTTACTGCCTTCCTAAACAGCAGTATTCTCCTTTTATTTCACAACAGAACTCGATTTCCTTATCTAAACCACAGCCCACTCCTTCCCAGCCAAAGCCAATGTGGATCCCCTTTCCGCACTTGAGGTGTTGAGAGATAAATGGCCTTTCGTGGAAACAGCAAGCAAAACAGACTTCTCCACAATACAGGAAGAGAGAACTTAGCTTTAAACTGTTTGGATTGCTCTTTTCATTCCCCCCTTTTTCTTGTGCCTAAAGAGCCAATCTTGGCTCTTCAGTTTTTTATTTGTACAGCATTGAACCTGTCTTGGACAAACTTAATAATTTTGTTTATGATGCAGGGGCCGAATGTGGGAGCGAGAAGTAGATGGCCAGAGTTAGAGCCCCTGCAGTAATGAGTTCTCTTGCTGGTGTCTCCGCACATATACCCAATCTCCGGGTCGGTAGTGATGCGGCTCAGGAGGGGGCCCGTTCTCATAAATAGCTCTCAATCTGGGCCAAACTTCCTGGTGGGTGTGCTGGAGTTCCCTTCAGGGAAATAAGAAGTTCATGATCATCAAATTCAGTTAACACATTAGACTGTAGGTTGGGAATTATAGGGGGGGGCACTCCATACATGATTTTAAAGGGGGTTAATCCAAGTTTATAAGGGGAGTTCCGTACCCTGAACAGAGCATAGGGGAGTAAGACTACCCAGTTAACGCCAGTCTCCATGGTCAATTTGGTTAGGGTCTCTTTTAGGGTTCTATTCATTCTTTCTACCTGTCCTGAACTTTGGGGTCTATATGCACAATGTAGTTTCCAATCGGCCCCAATAAACTGCGCTATCCCTTGTATTACCTTTGAAATGAATGCTGGTCCGTTGTCTGATCCTATTAGGGTAGGGAATCCGTACCTGGGCATGATGTCTTCCAACATTTTCTTTGCTACTACCTGCGCAGTCTCATGCTTGGTGGGGAAGGCCTCTGTCCATCCTGAAAAGGTATCTATAAACACTAGCAAATATTTATATCCATATTTTCCAGGCTTTACCTCGGTGAAGTCTACTTCCCAATAGGCTCCCGGCCTGGTTCCGCGAGTTCTGGAGCCAGGGTTTTTCCCGTGGTTGGTGGCGTTAGTTAGTTGGCAAGCTTTACAGCTAGTAACTATCTGTTCAATTTTTGTCCTAGAGTCTTTGATGGTGATTCTAGCATGTCTTGCATTTTTCTTGTGCCCATATGAGTGGCTCGGTGCATCTTGGATAAGACTTTATTTCCCATTTCCTCTGGGAGGATTATGCTACAGTCCACTGCTTTCCACCATCCGTTAAGGCACTGAGTCATAGGCAATTTTTGGATCCAGTCTAGGTCTTTTTTAGTGTAGGTGGGGCTTTCTGGTAAGCTAGCTGGACCGGGGTCTGGTAGGGTGGTCATTAAAGCACAGTCCACCTGTAAGGCCACCCCTCGGGCCACCTGGTCAGCCAAATTATTTCCTCTGGCCACCGGTGTGATCGGTTTTTGGTGGCCTGGGCAATGTATGATGGCTAGTCGTTTAGGCAGCCAGAGTGCCTTTAAAAGAGCCAATATTTCTTTTCCCCTCTGCAGTTAACAGTTTAGTCTCTTGTCTTTTCCCAAAGTCAGTGCCTTGGTTAAGGCCACAAGTTCAGCTCGTTGGGCAGAGGTGCCAGCTGGCAAAGGCTCTGCCCAAACAGTCTCAGTTTCAGTTGTGACTGCTGCCCCCGCGTACCTTTGACCCTGATGTATAAAGCTGCTGCCGTCAGTGAACCAGGTAACTTCGGCGTCTGGCAGCGGATGATCCTGTAAATCTTTCCGAACTCCATGAACCTGTGCCAATATCTCAGCGCAGTCATGGAGAGGGGTATCCAAGTCCGGGTCTGGTAATAGGGAGGCAGGGTTTAGTCGATCATACGGAGGCAAGGGGGCCAGCCAGCCGCTACTGGGTCCAGTCTTTTTGAAAGATAGGCAATGGGCCTGGGCCATGGGCCAAGGAGTTGCGTCAGCACTGCTTTGGCTACCCCTTTATTTTCATTTTGAGTGAAGAGGGCGGGTGTAGTTTTTGGCTGCCACGGTTTTTGACCATGATGTGGCTTCTTTTTAGGGCATTCTCGGGCCCAGTGGCCTTTTTCTTTGCAATAGGCGCATTGGTCCTTATCTAGGGGCCTGTGTTTATCCAGGGGCTTTTGGACAACAGTAGCCAGGACTTTGGTCATTTTCTCGGTGGCTTTAAGTTGCCTGTCCTCTGGAGTCTCTCTATTATTATAGACACGCTGGGCAATGCGGAGTAAGTCCTGAATCTGTTTTCCCTCCAGGTCCTCTAGCTTCTGGAGTTTCTTTTTAATATCAGTGGCTGCTTGATTTACAAAGGTCATTACAACAGCAGCTTGATTTTCGGGGGCCTCGGGGTTCATGGGGGTATACTGTCTGAAGGTTTCTATTAATCTTTCTAAATAAGCGGCAGGGCTCTCTGTCTTACCTTGTATTATTGAATACACTTTTGCCAAATTAGTGGGCTTGCATGCAGCAGCCCGGAGACCCGCCATTAGAGTCTGGCGATAAATGCGCAGCCGTCCCCTACCTTCTGCCGTGTTGTAGTCCCAGCCATCCTGTGGGGGTCGGGTCAAGGGAAAAGCTGCATTAATGAGATCAAGGTTAGCAGTGGGTTGGCCGTCATCTCCAGGAACCAGCTTTCTTGCCTCCAATTGAATTCGTTCTCGCTCCTCGGTGGTGAACAGGATTCGGAGGAGCTGCTGACAATCATCCCAGGTGGGTTGGTGAGTAAACATAACGCTGTCTAAGAGACTTATTAAATCTTTAAGGTTGTCAGAAAATCGGGCATTCTGGGTTTTCCAGTTCTCTTATGGGTAGGGCTATGGGAGGCTCTGCCGGCGCAGCAGGGATAGGGGCAGCTCGCGGAGTGCGAGGAGGAACCTGGTAAGGGGGAGGGTCAAGGAAAGGTAAATCTTGGTTGTCGGGGAGAACAAAGGGTGCAGCTGGAGTTGGCGGCTTGGGAGGGTTGATAGATTTAGCCGCTAGGATTTGGCAGGTCTCTGCTATTAAGGAAGAGGCCAATTAAACCCAAAGGTGGGGCATTCAGAGCAGCAATAGGTTTATGTCCCTGAAGTTGGCGAGAAGGAGGGAGAGAGGGGTGCTCTGCGTTTGGCCCATATTATGATTCTGAGGAAGAGGAGAGGAGAAGGGGGGCGCCGCTGGCCAGGGAGAAGGGGGGCGCCGCTGGCCAGGGAGCGAGAAGGAAAGCCGCAGGGAGCTGAGAAAGGAGGAGAGAGGAACAAAGGATGGAATAATTAATTCTGATCGGCCGAGAAAACACTTAATTCCAATAAAACATCCGACCCATGAAAGAAAAACAAGAACTAACGAAAATCTTTTGCAGCGGTTCCAACTTTCTGGTGCCGTCTTGGCCAGCCCAACAGAAAGGGTTATGGCTAGGACGGCGGTAATTACAAGGGCCCAGGGGTGACAATACATTTAGACTGACAAAGAAGCACTCGCGTACTCGCCCGTCTGCGTCCCTCGCGGGAACTTAGGTGCCTCTTAGCATGGGCGGGCAGGTATAAACCCCCTGCTCGGATCAAAAAGATTTTGACCGCCTTAAGCCGTATGAGGATCACCGCGGAAATCGGGTTAGAGCCCACTCGAATCCCGTAGCTTATGCTGTGGGACTACACATAGGGTAAGTCAGGCGCGTGCCCCTGACTCCCAACAATCATTCCATTTAACAAACAGACACACAGACATACATCACATCAAAATACCGGTAACAATTGGCATGCCTAGATGGTTTTTCCTTTTTTAGACGCCTAGAGATATTTTTTAGCACTCTGGAAGTTCATAGAGAAAATGAAAGTATTTAGTTCGCAGGCGCGTTGGGCGTAAGAAGCCCACAGAAAAGAATCCTGATGGGCCAAGAAGACCCCAGATGGGCTAAAAAAAGCCCCCAGATGGGCCAAGAAGACCCCAGATGGGCTAATAAAAGCCCCCAGATGGGCCAAGAAGGCCCCCAGATGGGCTAAGAAAAGCCCCCAGATGGGCCAAGAAGGCCCCCAGATGGGCTAAAAAAGCCCCCAGATGGGCTAAGAAAAGCCCCCAGATGGGCTAAAAAAACCCCCAGATGGGCTAAAAAAGCCCCCAGATGGGCTAAGAAAAGCCCCCAGATGGGCCAAGAAGGCCCCCAGATGTCAGTGGACGTCTCCAACTGACCCCGGCCGGGTGCCCTATAGCGCGTCCGCCAGGGTCACACCAGCTTCCAGACAGAACCGGTTCTCCAGAGAAGAAGCACAGATCAGAGAGAAAAGGAAGAACGTTAGAGCCGGCTTACTTACCGATCGGAATCAGATACGACCCATTGACCAGAAGTCTGGTGGGCTCGGGGGAGATCTCGGTGGAACCTCCAAATGTAATGCCCGATGTTCTAAAACCTCCCACAAAAGACCACCAGAGTCGTGAGTCAAAGCCAAGCGGCAAGGGTCGTTTATTACAGGTTCGAACCTGGACCTCTGCGCACTCGTTGCCGGTGACGCTAAGAGGCCCCGATCAGAGTTGGTATAGGGTTTTTATAGACAAGCAAGCAAGATTACAGAAGCGAAGGACGCCAGTTAGTTTGTGTACAATTACTATAGTTACTCATTTCATTACATATCAGACTACATTCATTTAGGGAGATTTATAACCCATTCTACTACACGGCGGGTTACATCCAGGAAAGGTCTCACAATGCTCATAGCAACCGCAAGCAAAACAGACTTCTCAGCAATTGTATTTCTTGTCAAAGATCCACAATACAGGTCCCTCTGACCCCTGGGTCCACTTGGCCCCCAGGAGGCATGCCAGATGATGACTGAACCTAGTCGGTTAAAGTACAGAATGGTTCATCGGTTCCTAGGTGCACTGTCTGTCTGAGGATGTATAAGGCATGGGTTTCTAAGGCCCTCTTGGCCCCCTTCCTGGCACCTCGGACCCAGGTGAACACTTTTCTTCAAAACCACAAATGATTCAGGGAAACAACTAAGAGGTCGTGTCCCTGTAACTGTTCCACTTGAGGTGTTGAGAGATAAATGGCCTTTCGTGGAAACAGCAAGCAAAACAGACTTCTCCACAATACAGGAAGAGAGAACTTAGCTTTAAACTGTTTGGATTGCTCTTTTCACGCAGGGGCCCAGAAAGTGCCATCTTCAAAGCTCTTTGGAAACCTTCAAAGAGCCCCATATCGTAGCTCTACAGCAGTGCCTGCTGAGAAAGGTTGGTAAGCCCACACTTGACACGCAACTCCAGGAACAGGGCGCTCACCAGAATGTTCCCTCAAGAGAACACTAAGTTGGCCCAGAAGTATCCCATTAAAAATAACATGTGCAGTTTTCTTATGTCAAGGAAGTCCTCACCCTTTTTTATGACCATATGTCTGAATTAACTCAAGATCTCCAATTTACATAACTTTGAGACATCTGAAGAGATCTATTTCAAGAGCTGAATGGCAAGTGGGTGAGCCAAAGCTCTCTTCCTAGAATGGTTTTCAGGTGCGCTCAGGCACATGGTGCTATCCATGCCTGAAATCTCTATGCCATGATGCTGCAATAATTTTTATCTGGAAAGACTCTTCCTTTTCCATCCATAACGACGCCTTACGATTGCTAAGCACACACTGTGGGCCAGATGTCCGCTATTCTTACATCACTAACAGTTTCTATTAAAAGCTTGATTTTACAGGTGATGAAACTGAAGGGATGAGTTTGATTTATTTATTTTTTTTAGTTGACTTTTATGTATTTATTTATTTTGAGAGAGTGAGAGAGAACAAGCAGGGAGAACAAGCAGGGAAGGGGCAGAGAGAAGGGGAGAGAGACAATCCCAAGCAGGCTTCTCGCCCGGCAGGAGTGGCTTCATCTCCCAAACGGTGAGACCAGGACCTGAGCTGAAATCAAGAGCTGGATGAGTTTTAAATTTTTTATAATGTTTTTATGTATTTCTGACACAGAGAGAGAGCCAGCGTGAGTGGGGGAGGGGCAGAACCTGAAGCAGGCTTCAGGCTCTGAGCTGTCAGCACAAAGCCTGACTCGGGGCTTGAACTCGTGAACCACAAGATCACGGCCTGAGCCAAAGTCAGACGCTTAACCAACTGAGTCACCCAGGCACCCCAAGAGTTGGGTGAGTTTTAAAAGGAAGGATCTGAACAGTAAAATTTCAGGGTCACAAACATTAACATGTTGAGGGTTCCTGGTAGAGGAAGCCAATTTGCTTTCTGGAAAATCTGTACCTCCCGCTTGTGGTACATACCACACATTCACCAACACACTGAGGATTATCTTTTGAAATATTTAATCATTTGATGGAGGAAAACCATACTTTACTGTGGTTATTTCAATTGTGTTTATCTTAAATGTCCTATTTTCTTCTGAATTTTGTAGGGAGCAAACATGACAGAAATCCTAAACAAATGGATGAAATGCTTCACTATTCTACTGGCAGCCAGCCTTTACTATTTTATTTTATTTTATTTTATTTTATTTTATTTTATTTCATTTCATTAAAAATTTTTTTTAATGTTTATTTATTTTTGAGAGACAGACCGAGCATGAGCAGGGGAGGGGCAGAGAGAGGGAGACACAGAACCCGAAGCAGGCTCCAGGCTCTGAGCTGTCAGCACAGAACCCGACGTGGGGCTCGAACCCACGAACCATGAGATCATGACCTCAGCCAAAGTCGGACGCTCAACCAACTGAGCCACCCAGGTGCCCCTTTTTCATTTCATTTTTTAGTTTATTTCTTTTGGGAGAGACAGAGAAGATGAGTGGGGGAGGGGCAAAGAGAGAGGGAGAGAGAGAATCTCAAGCAGACTCTGCATGGTCAGCACGGAGCCCCATGCAGCACTGGATCTCATGAACTGTGAGATCATGACCTTAGCCGAAATCACGAGGCGGACCCTTAGCCGACTGAGCCACCCGGGTGCCCCTCCCTATTTTATTTTTAAAAGGAAAAGAAAAATTTAGAAAAGGGAGAAGCTAAAAGTAACCCACAGCTTGCTCCAGAAGTAGGAACGGCTTGTCTCCTTCGAGGAACCAGAAAGAAGTTTGCTCCGCTCCCCTTCTCAACAGCCCATATCAGCGCCAACATCAGCACCGCCAGAGAGGCTGAGAGCGGCTGACCCACGTGACTGGAAGCATGTGGGCACGGATGTACCACAACCAGGTGGAGCTTCACACTGCGTTTTCTCCATTTCTTATGTAAACTCATCACTGGCAATGGTCATGTTATAGTGTCTCTGCAGGCAGAGAATTGTATGGAACTTAACGAGCACGTGGTCGGATTGTATGGAACTTAACGGGCACGTGGTCGAATTGTATGGAACTTAATGAGCACGTGGCTACCCAACGTGCCAATCCCGATACCTGCCCTTGAGTATAAAAAAGTAGGTCAAACAGACACCCTCACTCCTGCTGCAGCGGCTTTCACGCTGCGTCCAAGGCTTGTGTCAAACAGGATGGTGGCTGTCGCAAGGGGCAGAGACCACAAACCGTCTGCCACAGCTGCCAGTCAGTGCAGAACCTCGCGGTTGCCTCTCTCTCAACCATTTCCTGGTGACTAGCATCTGACACTTTGCAAGAGGGCAGCACCTTCTGGAAAGACTGCAGCTCTAACTAAAAAAATGTATGACCGAGCAGGCGAAAAACATATCTGATTACCAGCTATTTTCGAGTCCATTTGCATTCATGAGCGCGAGGCGTTCCAAATGCAAACCATTGCTTTCAGTTCAGCTGTAGCCAAACTAGCTAAAAGGACTTGAGAAGCACCAAGAGAGAAGCGACACCCCGCGAAGAAGCAGCCTTTATGCTTTGGTTGTCTCATGTTAGAGCAGGGGTTCTGCCCAAGAATACCACTACGAGTGTCCTCCAAAAAGCTGCATCTAACCAAACGACGATGCAAAGGCCGCTCTGGGGGAACAGGAACAACGTTCAGGCGAAAGGTCGATTCATTTCCTATAGCTGCTGGGACAAATTACCACGGACCAGTGGCTTAAAACAACATGCTTGTATTACCTTTATCGTTCTGGAGTTCTGAAGTCTAAAATGGGTTTTACTGGGTTGACGTCAAGGTGTAGGCAAAGGTGTGTTCCTTCTGGATGGTCTAGGGATGAGTCCATTTTCTTGCCTTTTCCAGCTCTAAAGGCTGCCTATAGTCCTTGGCTCGTGGCCCCACTCCTACATCTTGGAAACCAAGAGTGGCGGGCTCAATAATCCCACAGTCTCTCTGATTCTTTCTCTTTTACCTCCTTCTAAGGACCTTTGTGATTACACTGCTCATCCGGCGAATCCGGGATAAGCTCCTCGAGATCAGCTGATTAGCAGGCTTAATTCCACCTGAAACCTTAATTTCCCCATTGCCAGGAAATACCACATAAGGCTCCAGGAGTTAGAATGGAGACATCTTTGGGCGGGGGTGGGGGGTGCAGTTTCCTTTTTCTGCCTACTGCAAGAGGGAACACCAGAGAGTTCAGTTCTGCATCTCTAATCTTCAGAGCAACCTTGGAGGTGGAACGTTTACCAAAAAACTGAGGCTTTGAGAATCGAAGTACTTTGTTACTTTTTCCAAAGGTATTCTGCTAGTGGCAGATACAGCTGGAACATGACCCAGATCTGTTTTGGAAGCCCGCACCCATCCTCCACACTATGCTCCTACCCGGGAGACGACCTGGCCCTTCTACTGGATCCCTACACCGCATGGAGCCTGAAGATCCTTCAGCAGGAGTCTCAGAGGAAACTCACCTTCCTTCAGGAATTTCACGGAACCCTGGTAACGACCAAGAGTCAGGACAATTGGCCTCCACTTCATATTGCTTTGTAACCACTGCAGAGCTGGGCAATGTGTTGAAACTTTCGGGTTCTCAGGATCCTCAACGGTAAAACCAGATACTGGACTGTATGGTGTCTAAGACACCTTCCAGCTCTAAAATTCCAAAATCGAGTAATCCTATTGGTGAAGCCAGTGCGCTGCAGAACGGGTCCGCTAAGTGCTAAGTGTTCCAGATGTTCCTTACTATTGTCATGTGCTGCTCATCGGTCACAATTGCTAGGCACTCAAACAGATCGGCTGTTTTCAGCGTTTTTCCTTGGAAGCCCTGTTCTCCTGCTCCAAGCTGGACTGTCTTCTGCCCACACCTGCTGCACACAGTTCATCCCATCATTTTCCTCCACTGCCATCTCAGGACTTTTCATGTGCCGTTCTCCTGTGTTAGATCTTCTTTTTCTGGACCCACATCTTCCTCTTTCTTGGTTTATTCCTTTATTTTGGGGGAGCACAGACTCTGGTAGTTTCCCAAGAAAGCATAGAAGGGAGACGATTCTTTTGAGGGCTTTGAAAATGCCTTTAATCCAGCCTCCATGTGTGTGGCTTATAGAATTCGGGGTCCCGCAGCATGGAACCTTGTCTACTAGCGCTGGCATTGCTATTCAGCTCATAAGCCTTTGTAGATTGTTGTTGCTTTCTCTCTCTCTCTCCAGAAGGTTTTAGAATCTTACCTCTTGCGTTGTGCAACTACCTAATGATGAGCTTTGGTGAGAGTCTTTTGCGCTGGGCACTCAGCGAGCCCTGCCGCCGGGAACTCTGTCCTTCAGTTCTGAGAACTTCTCTCATTGCATTGCTTTATTTGTTTTCATGACTTCCTTCTGCTGCTTTCTCTCTTCTGCTTTATGAAAGTCCTGTTCGTTCATATTGGACATTCGAGACTAATCTGATTCTTTTATTTTTTTTCTCCCACATTTTCCACTGCTTTACTTCACTTCTCTTTTATGTGAGATTTCTTCGGCCCTTTAATTTTGGGGAAAGGTACCATTTTTAACCTCAAATGTTTGTTCCTTTGCTTATTTTTTATAGTATTTCTTTTTTTGTTTGGGATGTAATATCGTTTCTTAACTCATTGGGGATATTGGCTTTTGTTAAACTTTTTATTTTGAAATAATTATAGAATTGGCAGGAAATTGCAAAGTTGGTACAGGGAGGTCCCAAGCACCCCTCACCCCTTCGCCTAGTTTCCCCCATTGCATACTTATACAATATCAAAAACCAAGAAACTGACATTGGTCCAAGGCGTGTGCATAATTCTGTGTCATTTTATCACATAAAACACATCACCACGAAGATGCCCCTTGTGCTACCCCTTTATAGACTCATCCTTCCTCCTTCACTATAGAATAAAGTTATTTGGGGGGGCACCTGGGTGGCTCAGTCGGTTAAACAACTGACTTCGGTTCAGGTCATGATCTCACGGTTCATGGGTTCAAGCCCTGCATTGGGCTCTGTACTCCAGCTCAGAGCCTGGAGCTTGCTTCAGATTCCGTGTCTCCCTCTCTCTCTGTCCCTTCCCTGCTCATTCTCAGTCTCTCAAAAATAAATAAACGTTTAAAAAAATTTTTTAAAGATGAAGTTATTTTTTTCCTATTTTCAGCATAATGTTTCCTCAGTGCCCCCCCCCCCTTTCTTATCTTTCATTTTGGAAATGACTCAAAATGTTTGGCAATGTTGCCTATTCGTTCATAGTTAAGCATGAAGCTCAGCTGAGAGTATTTGTGGGACCTCAACACAGGAGATCATTGGCAAGTCCGCTTTTTCTTTCCTTTTTTTTTTTTAATGTTTATTTATTTTTGAGAGAGAGAGGGAGGGATAAAGCAGGGGAGGGGCAGAGAGAGAGAGAGAGAGAGGGAGACACAATCCCAAGCAGGCTCTGCGCTAACAGCACAGAGCCCAACGTGGGGCTCGAACCCACGAACTGCGATATCGTGACCTGAGCCGAAACCAAGAGTCGACGCTTAACCGACTGAGCCACCCAGGTGCCCCAAGCTCACTTTTTCATTGGAAGACCCACCAATAACAGTACCTGGCCTGGGATCCTTTCTCTAGGTTCATTCACAGGCTCCACCATAGAATCCTCCGATCCTGTCCTCAGGGGTGGGGAAGACTGCAAGCCTGGCTGCCAACTAGAGTGTGGGGAGGGGGCTGAGAGCCTCCTATTTAAAGGGCAGATTTTCACTTAATTGTATCCCGTCTCTCCCCACTCCTCTTCCCTGTGATGCTCCCAAGTTTCTTACATTCAATTTCTTTAGAGAATAAGCCTCCAACTTCTGAGGATAAGTCTTCAGTTTCTCCAGGGGGCGGGCAGTTGCCTAAGTGGAGAGGACGGGGCGGTATATTTCAGAAAAGTATCACATGCACAGGGCAACTGCAGTTGTCTGCTCCACAGACAGACTTCCAGGAAATTCCTTGTTCTCAGCCCTTGGCCTCACGGCCCCTCACACCTGTGCAGAGCCTTTCTGTGGCTCTAAAAAGGAATCCCTGACTTCCCCCATCATCTGTAAATGACGTAAATGCTCCAGCACCCAAAACTCTGTTGAAATCTCTTTCATCTGATGCTGTTTCCTATCCAATTTACTTTGCCTTTGTGGACTTTTGTATTTTCTTACTTCCTTTATAGTATTTTAAAAAAATTTTTTAATGTTTATTTATTTTTGAGGGAGAGAGGGAGAGAGAGTGAGAACAGGGGAGGAGCAGAGAAAGAGGGAGACACAGAATCCAAAGCAGTCAGCATAGAGCCTGATGCGGGGCTCATGAACCGTGAGATCTTGACCTGAGTCAAAGTCAGACGCTTAACCGACTGAGCCAGCCAGGTGACCCTAAAGTCATTTTAATAGGATTCTAGGAGGGAGGGGGAAAGGAGCATGTAGGGAACCTGCCATGCTTATGCAGCATTCAATAATCATTTTTGAGAACAATATTTGAAATATATGATGAAAGCTGAATTTGTGTCTTGGTGAATTTTCAGGAACACGGCAGGGGTGCCTGAGTGGCTCGGTTAGTGAAGCATCCGACTTCGGCTCAGGTCATGATCTCACGGTTCCTGACTCTGAGCCCTGCATAGGGCTCTCTTGCTGTCAGGGCAGAACCCACTTTGCATCCTCTGTCTCCCTCTCTCTCTGCCACTCCCCTACTTCCACTCTCTCTCTCTCTCTCAAAACGTAGTCAACTTTAAAAGGGGAAAAAAGTAGTAACATGGTAGTGTATTTCAGAAAAGTGTCACACACAAAAAAAATTAAAATTACTTCCAACAATCAGAAGACAAGGAATGTTTTTTTTCCTCATTTGTCTTTAAAACTTTTATGGATGACATATGGCTCTATATTCCACGTATATCAACCCTTATTTCCTGCTGTTGCAATACCAATTTGCGAAGTTCGACAGTATATGCGAAGGAAGGCTGAAGTCGAAATGAGCTCCGGACAGTATGTAGCTTTTGCCTCTAGAGTTGCTCACCTCTAACAAAAGACGTGGACCCACAGAGATCTTTCTCTGGGTTCTTTGTGGATGACTTGAATGAATGACGGTTTTGTTTGCTCTTTCCTTGTCTTCTAGAATCCAGATGGCTTTTGCCTGACCATTGCCCCAGTGGATGCCAGGCAGGGTGGAAGAGAGCTGGGTATAGGAGAAGTTGGTTTTGAAAGATATGAGTGTGGAAGCACTTGTGGCAACAAGTGTGGAAGCAAGAGGGAGAGCTTGCCAAGAAGAAAGAATTTAGCAACGAGGAGAACAAAGAGAGAAGTGGACAGAAATGGAAGGGAAGACCATGGAGAATGTACGAAAAGAAACTGAAAGCAATATGAAACAGAGGCATGAGCCAAACAAGAAGGAAGCTGGTGCCATTAGCCAGCAAATACTGATCTGAACAGAATTGAAGCTAGCCCATTCATTCACTTAACAAACATTCAAGAAGTCTATTAAGCAGCTACAGGGCACACACCCTGGATAAGAAGGAATACAAGAGACCAACAAACATTTTTTAAGAAGAGAGAAAAGAAAATATCAGATAGTAAGAATGAAGATAGGGCGACGGAGTTGAGTGGCCAAGGCATTTCAAGGTGGTGATTATTTCATCTCAAATTTGAATCGTAAGTGGGAACCAGCTCGCAGAGATCAAGGCAAGTAAGCGGCAAAATGAAAATTAGAAGCATAATGAGCTATCCCTTTCTATCAGATTGGCAACAATTTTAAAGCCACCAGATAGTAGCAAGAATCTAGAGCAACGGGAAGTCTTAGTCACTGCTGAAGAGAGTACAAGTTGGTACAGCCACTTTGAAAACAATTTTGTGTTACCTAGAAAGTGCTGACACACTTCTATCCTAGAAATCACTAGTCCACACCTAGGCATATACCCTGGAGAAACTTGTACGTGCATATTAGGAGATATGTCTGCGAAAGTCTACAGTTTTGTTGCAATAGCAAAGAGTGGGGTAGGCTCAAATGTCCACCAATGGTAGGATATAAAACAGATAATTGCATCTTGATGTTTTAATGCAATAAAATACTACATAGCAGGGAAAAGGAATGCATTACAGCCTCACTCAGTATCACGATGAACCTCAGGAACATAAAGCAGAGTGAAACAGCAGGTTTCATGGAAATGCAATGTAAACACTGTGTTGTTTAAAGATACAAGCAAGCAAACCATAAAGAAAAGCAAGAGAATGCTCAATACAAAATTCAGCCATTTTATCTTGGGGTGGGGAGAAGAAGGGCTGGAATCAGAGGAGCTCACAGAGTTGACGGTAAATGGCTAATGACAGATGGGTACATGAATATAAGGTATGTTTTTTTTTCTTTAAACATGCTACGTATTTTACAAATATTGCATGTATCCAACAAAATTGCTTTGAATCAAAACCAAAAAACAAAAGCAGAGAGAATATTGCAGACAGAGGAAATAGCAAGCACAAAAGCTTTAAAAAAATTTTTTTAACATTTATTTATTTTTGAGACAGAGAGAGACAGAGCATGAACGGGGGAGGGTCAGAGAGAGAGGGAGACACAGAATCTGAAGCAGGCTCCAGGCTCTGAGTTGTCAGCACAGAGCCCGACGTGGGGCTCAAATTCACGGACCGCGAGATCATGACCTGAGCCTAAGTCAGACACTTAACCGACTGAGCCACCCAGGCGCCCCACAAAGGCTTTAAAGTGGAAAAAGCTAGATGTTTTCCAGGATATGAGAGGAGGTCAATGTCGCTGAAGCAGAGCCAATGGGGACAAGATAGAGAAAGATGAGGTCAAGATTAGACTACGTGGGGTGATTGATGACGAGAAAGTATGAGGGCTAAGATAGTGAGGGACTGAATAACGTTGAAGACGTGCTGGAGTGAGAATAATAGAAGCATTAGTGAACGTTCTCCAGAGAGAAACAATAGGATGTAAAAGGAATTTATCATGAAAAAGTGGTTCACACGATTATGGAGGCTGAGAAACCCCACGGTCTGCCATCTACAAGCTGGAAACCAAGAAAACCAGTGGTACGATTCAGTCCAAGTCCGAAGACCTGAGAACCAGGGGCGCCCGTGATGTCAATTCCAGTCCAAGGGCAGGAGATGGGATGAGATGTCCCAGTTCAAACATCCAGGCAGAAAAGAAAAGAGAGGTGTGTGAATTCTTCCTTCCTCTGTCTTTTTGTTCTATTCAGCATTCAACTGATGGAATGATGCCCACCCACAATGAGGAAGGCAATTTACTTTACTGAGTCAACCAATTCAAATGCTAATCTTGTCTGGAAACACCCTCACAGACATCCCCGAAAATAACGTTTAACCAGAGAGCTGGGCATCCCTGGATCCAGTCTCACACACAAAATTAAGCATCACAATGGAATAAGTGGTCAAAGGATGGCGCTCTGACAACAGGCAGCTTGAAGTCAAGATTTTGGAGGTGACACTATTATTAGTGATGACAACGTCATGGGATTTGAAGAGTGGGTAGTCAAGGGGGTTGAGAAAGTAGAAGGCAAGGTGGGGGGTGGGTCATCCATGGTGACACAGGGCCTGGACAAATCTTACAACCTGCTCGCCCAGCAGCCATGTGGGCCGCCATGGGGCCGTCTGTCCTGCCATCTCCACAGGGCCACCTTGAGATCCAGCCCTTCCTCCTAATCTTCAGTTTCCATGGGAAGATGGAAGTTTGGTTAGATGAGTAAGCCAAAGTGGCAGCATGCCTGGGCTTCGGGAGGGGGCAGAGGTCAAGGGGGCCGGCACACTGGCCCCAAGGGGGCAGAAGGCCCCCAATGGGACACATGTTGTCTTCCCACAGCCCCCCCCCCCCCAATCTGCAGTGAGCTTACTAAACTCAAAAGTGACGAGTATGTTGAATATCTTTTCGAGAATGGTGAAGGCCTTGAGCCTCATGTCTGCACTCAGTGCAAGGCCAAATGGTGGCACACACAGGTGTGGAAATCTACAAGAGAAAAGCATGAGAATTAAGGCCCCAAAACTTTCAGAAACCATGGGACTTGACAGGCTGTAGCTCCCGGAAGTGAGGCACTTGTCCAGAGTAGCCAGGCCTGTGACAGGCAGTGGGGCATCAGCCACAACCTTTCATCTGTCCAAGAAGGAAACCGGGTCTCAGAGAGGTTAAATATTTGCTCAGGATTGTTCACTTGCTCAAGTGACGGAGGCAGGATTTGAACCCAGGCCCACCGGACTCCAAAGCTATGCTCTTTACGGCTCTCCGGCAGCCGGAGAAGGGAAGTACCTCCACTGGGTTCTGAAGGCTGGGTGGGAATTTTCCAGGCAAGAGAGGAGAAGGAAAGGGGTGGGGAAGGGGTAACAGGTGGAGGAGAGCATGGGGTGAGCGGAGCCAGGAGGAGAGAGACGGTGATGCGCATAGGCTTCCGCAGAGGCCACACGGAATTACCGGCAGGTCCCTAGTGCAACAGGCTTTCTCACCTTCAGCCAAACGCGCTGTTTCCTCCTCCAGAGTTACTTTCCCTCAATCTTTATCTCAAAGCTTTTTCTTATTCTTCAAAACTCATTTCAAGGGCCCATTCTTCCAGGAAGCCCAGCTTTTCTTAAAGGGCAGGGCACCGTCTGGAAGCTCCTCACGCTCCAGCAGAGGGCCAGGCTGCATGTTCCCTGCAGCAGAGAAAGGAGAGTACACGACGTGTCTCCCTGCCTGAGAAGGACACCTCCTCGCTTCTGTGATATTCCTGCACAGAACACATAACATCCCGGCAATCGTGAGAAGACAAGCCCAGACTGGGGAACATTCTGCAAAATGAGTGGACTGTCAAGGTCAGAAAAGACAAAGAACTGAGGAACTGATCCAAATGAAAGGAAATTAAGGGACAGGACAAATAAATGCCATGTATGAGTCTGGATTAGAATACCAGTGGCAAATTTGGAATAAGGTTCAGAGATTTTTGATAAGACAACACCATTACATCAATATTCATTTTCTTTTAAAATTTTTCGATGTTTATTTATTTTGAGAGAGAGAGAGATTGCGAGTGGGGGGAGGGCAGACAGAGAGAAAGAGGCACACAGAATCCGAAGCAGGCTCCAGGCTCTGAGCTGTCAGCACAGAGCCCGACGCGGGGCTCAAACTCATGAACTGCGAGATCATGACCTGAGCTGAAGTTGGACGCTTAACCGACTGAGCCACCCAGGCGCCCCTCGGTACTCATTTTCTGATTTTCATCACTGACCTCTGATTATGCAAGAGGATGTCCTTATATTTTTCTGAAAGTCCCCACTGAAATGTTTAGAGGTAAAAAGGCATCATTTCGGCAATTACTCACAGATGTCTTAGAATCACGCATCTACACACACGGGGAGAAGTGTTGGTAAAATGCCAACATCTGGGGAATCTAGGCAAAGGAGAATGGGAATTCTCTGTACTATCTTTGCAACTTTCTGTAATTCTGAAACTTGCCAAATAAGAAGGGTTTTACTGTTAGAGCTAAGAAGGAGGAAGAGAAAGGGAAGAAAGAGAAAGAGGAAAAGGAGAGGGGGAGGGGGAGGAGAAGGAGAAGCATCTTCTGCTCTGTTCCCTCGAAACACCTCCTCACCCCTGCAGGCTCCCTTACAATGAGATTCTACTCTGCAAAACAGGAGGTCTCCAGTCTGATAGTGCCCTCAAAACTTTCTCTTTATCTTCATTAAGCAATTTCGTTGCAAAAAACTAGAGACCCAAACAAATTGCTTCAAAAAAAAAAAAAAAAAAGGAGGTTCTGCACCAGCAGCCCTGTATGCATTTCCTTCAGGTGCTCCAAGGGGACATGGTGTCTTCTCCGCCTACGGACTTACCAGCTGCTAACTTCCCTCACAGCCTGGCATTGCCATTAACCCATTTGATGTCTTTCTTCCTCCCAGAACGATGGGAGTTTGTCCTACCATCCAACTCCACGGAGAACATACTTGGAATTGTTTTTCCTGCTGCTAAGTTGCTTTCAGAAGTCACACTCGCCAGCCCCACCTTTAACCTCCTGTGCCTTAAACCTGCAAAATCTGATGGTTGGATTATATCATTGGCAGGGTCTCTTCCAGCTCTACAATCTGTGGTTCGGCAGCTCCTGAGAAATCAGACCGGGGATCCCACAAAGCTGCCTGGCCTTCCCGGGAGATTGGAAAACATTCTCAGTCGAGGCTGTGTCGCCAGTGCCCTCTTGTGGGCAGATCTGATACCGAACACGGCCAGGAAACTGGGTCTTCGGAAAATCACAAAATCAAAGTAACAACAGAACACTTAAATAACAATGATTGACATCTGACTGTGCGATGTTAACCTGAAAACTGCAAGAGTATTACCTCCCACCACCCTTACGGCGCCCTTAGGGAGTGAGGAGTGCTATTTCTACCACTTCAGAAGTCACTGAGGAGGGCACCTGTTGGGATGAGCCCTGGGTGTTGTATGGAAACCAATTTGACAATAAATTATATTTACTGTAAAAAGAAAAGAAGTCACCTGTCCAAAGTCACAGAGCTCCCAGACCCCAGCACTGAACTCAAGCAGGGGGATTCCAAGCTTTATTCAGGACCCAACATTATGCTGCCTCATCGGAGGGAAATATCTTTAAATGTCTTTTAAAATGGAAAACAACTTCAGGCATCATCTAGCCAGCATTCCCCCCCAAATGGCCCCCTATCTGGAGGCGGTTTTGCATGAGGATAATAAGGTGGTGGGTGTAATTGTGGAGGGGGTGGGGAGACAGACTGTTCCAAGATCAAACAAGTATGACAAACACTGGGTTGAAGGGAATGTACAGAGATACATCTCCCTGCCTTCGTTATGCCAATGTGAAAGAAAGAATGAGATAGAATACTGAGAAAGAAAGTGATAGAACATGCCGCGTATATCCCCCAACTCACTCATTTCTCCTTAGTTCCTCCACCTTGTACCACTTTGGGCCAGGCAGTTCTTTGCTGTGGGAACTCTCCTGTGCATTGCAGGTGTTTATTTAGCAGCACCCCGGCCTCTGCCCGCTAGGTGCCCGTAGCCCCCCAACCCTTCCCCCCCAACATTGTGACAACCGAAAAAGGCTCCAGACGTCGCCAAAATGTCACTGAGGGGCAAAAATGCGCCTGTTGGGACATGGTTTAGACCACAGAATTTGTTTCTTCATGGAGCAGCTCTAAGGATTAATGTGGCCGGGAACTCACTTCTGGAAACACTGTGTTAGTTCCTTTACGCTCACCTTGCAGCCAAGGAAATGAAGACCCAGGGAGGTGAGGTGACTTGGTTACATCAGTTATGTAACCTGAGTGATGCAGGGAAGAACTATGTTTCCAAATAAGCCCTAGCCTTTGGGCTTCAACCCTATCCTAGCATCTTTTGCGTGACTCTGACAACGTGGGCCAGGGGTGGGATCCAGAGGCAAGCCTCGCTCGGCTCAGTGAAACCCTACCTTGGTCACTGCTGCTGCTTCACAGACCTTCCAATTCTCTAGCCGTGTTTCTTCCTGCTATTGATGCAGCCCCTGGACCCAGGACCCTTAGACACTTGTGAAAAGAAAGACCAGCTCATGGCTGACTCTGCAGTCAAGGTCCTACTGTAATGAATTTCTGTTTTCTCACCAAAAGCAAGGGGAGGCTAAGTTCAGAAAGAGTCCCTTTTCCCTAACGAATTTGCCAACAGTCCCCTTTCCTTAAGGATTTCCCAACGACAGTAGCATTGGGGGTCAAAGTTGACATCTTATATCTCTTTTCCCCGAAGAACCTTTGGAACGGGGGCAGATTTCCATTTACTGAGGCTGATGCGAATGTGCAGTTAGCATCAGGGGTGTAAATGACGGGGGGGTCAGATGGAATCTTAGCAAATGCTGTGCTTTCTAGAGTGTTCAAGCAGAGGCCAAATCCTGGGGTGGGGACCCACAAGCAGAAGACCTAGGACTAGGTACAAATTTAGGACCTACCCTGCCTCTATATGGGCTTGCATATAGTTCATTCTAGAAGCAGGGACACACCTTAAGCCTTTCTCAGTCCCTGCGACTTTGAGTTTCAACCACCTAGATGCTAACCTTGGCAGACTACGGAGATAGTCTGTGGCCAGTCGTTTCTGGTCTGGGGCAGTAAGTGCCTGGTGCCCTGCAGAGCCGTTCTCACCCAAGGAGGGCACAAGGTGTGTCGGCATCGTTAGCTGTCGCCCCTCCTGTGCTTGCCCCGGGGCTGGCACCGCTCTGTATGCTTTACACTTATAACTCGTTTCGTTTCTACAACCACCTCACAGGGCAGGCACTGTCATTGTGCCCATTTACAGATGAGGACGCCGAGACGCAGGAGTTAAGTAACTCGCACAGCGTCACAGAACTAGTTAAGTACACGAGCCAGCTTTGAAATCCAAGTGGTCTGCATCCAGAGGCTCTCAAACTCTGTGCTACCCAGCACCTGCCCTCCCCCCTCCCCCCCGCCCCTCTCCCCCCCCCCCCCCACCAGGCCTGAAAACACAGCTCTGGGATCCCCACCGTTAAACTGCTAAAGACATTGTGGACTTGTCAGCATACAGCCCAGGGCACCGTACGCGCTTTGTAATGACTACAAAGGCGGAAAAAAGCAACTCTTCCTTTTATTTTTTATTTTATTTTTTTTAACGTTTTTATTTATTTTTGAGACAGAGAGAGACAGAGCATGAACGGGGGAGGGTCAGAGAGAGAGGGAGACACAGAATCTGAAACAGGCTCCAGGCTCCGAGCTGTCAGCACGGAGCCCGACGCGGGGCTCGAACTCACGGACTGCGAGATCATGACTTGAGCTGAAGTCGGACGCTCAACCGACTGAGCCACCCAGGTGCCCCGCAACTCTTCCTTTTAAAAGGGTGATGTGTTGCCCTTATGGGAAAATGACACATTTGAAACAGAATCTGATGAACCACCTTCCTAACGGGTGATTCCCTGGACAACAATAAAGACTGATTAGCTGCTTCTCTTCCAGTGGGGACGCCCGGGTGAGCTGGAAACACTGGGTCTTGGTAGCCCCGATGGGCATGCGTCTTCGCTTCAGGCCTGGGATGTGTGGAACTCAAAGCGATGCTGCCACCTGCTGTAGAAATGGATGACTTTCCCCCTCTTTCCTAAACGATGCGAACAGTTGTAGAAATCAAGGAGCGAGAGGGGGGAGATTTCGATCTCAGCCCATCTCCCCGTGTGCTGTGTCGGCGCCTCATGGTGATCATGGCCAAAGACATAATTTTGGTTCACCGCGCATCAGAGCAGAAGTACATTCCGAGCTCTTAATCACGCTGTTGATGGCTGAACGACAGATCATCAGCTCTTCGACTCCACTGCCACCATGGCCATTCCGGGCACCATCATCTCTTACCTGGATCTGGAACCACCTCCAGCTGATCACCAGCCATGGTCTCCTCCCCTACACACGTCCTTCTCCAGGTGATAACTTTCAACGCAGAGCACAGACTCCCCTTCGCATAACCCCCCAGCACACAGAGTAAAATGCAGAGTCTCACCATGGCTCGGGCAGCCCTACATGATCAAGCTCCTGACTGCTCTCGGCTCCCTCCCCGAGTTCCTCCAGCCATGACCTTCCATCTGGTTTTGGCACATAGAAGCCTCCTTTGCACCTTGTGTCTTTCGTATTTGGCGTTCTTTCTGCCAGAAGAATGCTGGGGCCCCAAATCTTTGCAGTCTGTCTCCTCCGCGTTACTGAAAACTGAGAATCAATGCCATTTTCTGGCCACTCATTTTAAAATATAAAACCTCAGTCTCTACTACATAATAGATATGTGATAAATATTAATTTCCTTCTTTTTACCAGACAGCACAGGCTCCGATGCTGTTGACAGAAACAAAGCCATGAGCGTAAAGAATTACGGTTTGAAGTCCTTGCGTGCCTCCAGCGCTGAAGTTGGCACAGGACAAGGGAGAGAACACATTACTGGTCAGCATGGGTTCGTTCAGCCGGGAAGGTCGAGGGAATAGTTAGAAGCGAGTGAGTTTGGCTTGTGTCTCCCCCACACGCCCATACACACGCTCCTCTTTCCAGTTACCCACTCCCTGGGTCCCTCACAGCTAAAACCAGACTTCCTCTGCTTTCTCTGCTCTGGCTAAAAGTCAGAGAGGGGACTCGGGCATAAAAGCCACAGAAATATGGCACTTTGTCAATTGTAAATCACCTTCCTGCTGAACGCCCCTAAACACGTGTGGGGTGTCTTGAGAGATGACATTTGAGTGGCACTTCACAGGCTTCAAATGCTTTCACATACAGGGTCTCAATCATACTTCACCACAACCTCTACAGGGGAGAGTGACGAAAGGCGCACAGGTCTAGCAAGCAACAAAACCTGAATTATGTTCCCAAGGCAGGAGAAGTATTTATTTTTTGTACATCTGGCTCCCGGGAAGAGGGTGCTCTGAGTGAAAATTTGTTGGAGACTAAACTGTATATGATGAGAGTGTCCACATTTAGAGTCTGGAATGTGATTACTAATCTACTTCTGTCAGGTACTAAAACACACCTGTTTCCCAGGACGAGGTATGCACACTGACCTTACGTTTGCCTCCGAGGCTACTTAATGACCTCTTCCGTAACAACGTATCTTCTCAGTGACTTGCTGACTTGAAGTCTAGGTGGAGAAAAGTGACATATTTGTAGGCACCCTCTTCAAAAAACAGATATCCAACACTTTGAACATTGGCCAGTCCCGGCTTTGACAGTGAAGGAAGGTTGGTTGGGAAGTGACTCTGTGTTGACCATGGCCACCAAGAGTGGCCCCCTGGATAGAATGACTGGTCAAGAAGGTGGTGTGCACCCTGGAAGGCTGGCCGGGGCATAGTCAAAGTGTCACGTTAGCTCACAGAAAGCCAATAGTCATTTCCATGGGCTTTGAGAGTAGAAACCACAAGTGTTAGTTTCTTACGAGCTTTGGTGTCAGAAGAGAGTAGTGTTCTAAGTTACGTCTCTATAGACCTTTACGTTATAGCAGCTTTCACTTACATTCTCTTATTTGATGCCCAAACCAACCCCACAAGGTGGATGTGCTACCTCACTTTCTAGATAGAGAAGAAAAGACTCAGAGAAGTGAAAGGCCCTGGTCAATGTCGCACAACTTGAAAGCATCTGAGCCAGCCTTCAGATGTAGGTTTCCCACCTTAATCCTCCGCTTTGCATTCCCATCATGCCCATGGGCCAATCACCCTCACATTCCAAAGACAAGTTGTCCGATGTAAAGGAAATTCTTAGGGGGTGGCGGGGGGCAGAAACATGGTTGTAGTGCAGATGTGATTTTTTTTAATGTTTATTTATTTATTTATTTAAAAAAAATTTTTTTTTTTCAACGTTTATTTATTTTTGGGACAGAGAGAGACAGAGCATGAACGGGGGAGGGGCAGAGAGAGAGGGAGACACAGAATCGGAAACAGGCTCCAGGCTCTGAGCCATCAGCCCAGAGCCTGACGCAGGGCTCGAACTCACGGATCGCGAGATCGTGACCTGGCTGAAGTCGGACGCTTAACCGACTGCGCCACCCAGGCGCCCCTTTAATGTTTATTTTTGAGAGAGAGAGAGAGAGAGAGGGCACAAGTGGAGGAGGGGCAGAGAGAGACACACAATCCGAAGCAGGCTCCAAGCTCCGAGCTGTCAGCACAGAGCCCGATGCAGGGCTCAAACTCACGAGCCATGAGATCATGACCTGAGCCGAAGTTAGATGCTTAACTGACTTAGGCGCCCCTAGACGTGATTTGCCAAATGATACATATTCTATATGGTAAAGTTTACAAAAGAAATTTTTTCTAATCTCACTCTACAGAGATATTCACCATTAAATAAATGTGGTGAATTTAATTCTAGTCTAGTGATTTTCCATTTTTACATATTGTTAAAATAAAGTTGTAAAAAAATATACACAGGGATGCTCCTGAGGGACAGACTAAGATGAAAACAACGACATGATTATTGAATTCGGTAACAAAGATATTACTAGTGACCTTGACAGTTTGGGTGGAATTGTTGAAATAGAAACTCTATTGATTAAGTAGATTAGAAAACAGGAGGTGTGGAAATAAAGAAAAAAATTAAAGACTCTTCTTTCAAAAATGGGGCTGTGAAAAAGAACATGGAAGTGAAAATGGAGATGAATGTGAGTCAAAAAATTTTTCCCTTCTGTTTATTCATTTATTTTTTGATATAAGGGATACTAGAGGCTAGTGGGTGACTTAGAGGTAGTAGAATAGCTTTTGCCATCTGTGTGATGAAACTGTCCCCCACCTGCTGATCCACTTGGCAACAGGCATCAGGGCTTCTTGTATTAGTCAGGGAAGACTGCGTTATGCTGCCGTAACAAGCATCACCAAATCTCAGTAACTGAATAAAATAAAAGTTCAGTTTCAATCATGCCAAGTCTAATGCAGATGCCATGCTTATGAGTAGATCTCCTTCAAACAACCACTCAGGGGGCTAGGCTTTTTCCATTGTGTGGCTCTTCCGTCATGCAGTCCTTTGCTTCCAGACAGCCAGAGAGGAACGTGGGAGGGAAAAGCCAAGGAGGACGTTTAGGGCTAGACTGGAAGTACTGTACATCGCCTCCACTTGTACTTCAATCCACATTGGCTCACCCAGGTGACACGTAGTTTAACTGCGTGCCCATGAAGAGGAAAGCCAGATGTTGGTGGATACGCCACAAGCCATAGACACACCTTCCTTCTTGTTTTCTTGCAGCCCCATGGTGGATGGAGACCATTATCTGTTAACGTGATGTAATAAAGATTGTCTACCAGCTACTAATAAGCCATTTCCTGTTGGATGGTGACAAAGAAGCTGTCCTGCAGGGCCTTCCGCCTTCAGTGGGAAGGCAGTGTGTTCTTGTTGGACACTTGTGGAATCCATAGTAAGCAGAGGACAGGGGAAAGGGTTCCGATCTATAGTGAAGCCCTTCGCCAAAGGCATCTTTATGTGTCTGGCAATAGTACTTGCTCAATAAATGACCTATCGAAGGTCTTCATTCGTTTGTTTTTAATGTTGAAGTGTGCTCAAGTGGATGGGACAGAGGATGAGATCAATGTCAGAGGGGTAGGGAGGTGGCAGAAGGGGACGTGTCCCAAGTGGGCAATTAGAAGCTTCTCTACCTTTGCCTGGGGAGGTGATGGGACAGCTCTGTGAGTGGAAAGATAGTGCACGGGCCCCTGACTCTGGACACCAGGTCTGCTGATCTAATGCTTCCACGCAGCACCTCCACACCCCAGGTTCCTCTTCTTACTGAAAGAACCTTGCAGACATGTCAGGGAGGAGCTGGGCCTTCAGTCCTGCACCAGGTCTCAGCTGGTTTCACATCAGCAAACACCACGCACGGAAAGCCTCGGTCACGAACCTTCTCGGTTGTCTCCAAAAAGGGATGAAGTCGAGAATGACACTGTTTCATTTGTCAACATCCTTTAGGAGCACGCTTCCTTAAAACGAACATTGAAGGATCTCTATCTCTGAATAAACAATTCCCCAACTGGTGTGAAAAGGGGAATGGGGGTTTCCCTTCCACTTCACTGGAAACTAAAACAGTGCTTTCATGAGTGAGGCTGCGGCGGGTAGAATGCGCACACAATTGGAAAACCTCAGCACAAAACAGAAAAACCGCCTCTTACACTTCCTCTTGACTAGGGGCAGCTCTCCTCGTCAAGAGGACTAAAAATCCGAGATTGACCATAGAGCTTAGACAAATTCTGTACCTTCCTCTGCACTTCACCTCTCGTGCCGGGGCCGCCCCTCACCCTCGTCTTGCTGTGTTCCTGCCTCCACGCTGCTGCCCTTCCTGCACCCCCCCCCCCCCCCGCCTGGGGTCACTGGGCCCTTAGATCTGGGAGCCCGAGGCCCCGCTGTGGCCTTCCTCTGGCTCTGTCCCTCCCCACAGGTGATGGAACAAAGACCCAGGGGACATGTCCTTCCAAGGCCCGCCCCTCCTTTCAGATGGTGCTCTGGGCACCCCAGAATTTCCTGCCTTGTGGCCCCAGACCACCTACAGAGGACAGTCAGGACCTTTCCCTTGGACCAGTCTCCTGAAGGTGAACTATGCTGTCCCCACCAGGAGCTCGGAGCAGCAACTTGCGGGATGAAGCCAGAGACAGGATGAGAAAAAGGGCAGGTCGCAGCTAGCTCTGAGCCATCATGCTCCAGAGCACCAAGAGTCTCAGGCTTGTTTGTTTGTTTTATTTATAGAGTATGAGCAGGGGAGTGGCAGAGAGAGAGGGAGAGAGAGAGAATCCCAAGCAGGCTCTGCACTGACAGCTCAGAGCCTGATGCAGGGCTCGAACTCGCCAACTGTGAGATCATGACCTGAGCTGAAACCAAGAGTCAAACGCTCAACGGACTGTGCCACCCAGGCGCCCCATGGAGTCTCAAGTTTGAATCCAACCCTGCCTTCCTGGGTCCTGATGAAGGCATATTCATCACAGTAGGAGGATAAAATGAATCTTGTGTAATTTTTACGTAGTTAGCGATCTGGTATGTGGGCCTGAGGTTTGCTTTCTGGCACGGGCTCTGTAAATGTTAGTAGAGGCCTTCCTCCTGTACCTCCTGCCCATACTCCTCAGTTTCCAACACATTGCCCGTGGCCTCAGTGTCTCCTGTGTTCTTCCCATGGCTGGGGTTCGCGGGAGATGCATGAGGCCCATTTGGGCCAGGGCAGGGCAGGATCCCGTCTTTATCTGAAATGTTGAATTTCGTTCATTGTGAATTTTTTTACATTAAGTTTTTTTTTTTTTTTTTTTAATTTTTTTTTCCCAACGTTTATTTTTGGGACAGAGAGAGACAGAGCATGAACGGGGCAGGGGCAGAGAGAGAGAGGGAGACACAGAATCGGAACAGGCTCCAGGCTCTGAGCCATCAGCCCAGAGCCCGACGCGGGGCTCGAACTCACAGACCGTGAAATCGTGACCTGGCTGAAGTCGGACACCCAACCGACTGCGCCACCCAGGCGCCCCTACGTTAAGTTTTTAAACCATTGATGATCTTTCTTGAATCCTGAGTTTTTGGGTTCCTTCGAATTTTATGCCTGAGATGAATTCCTTGTTCTCCTCACCCCAGTTCTTCCCCACGTCTTCAAGCATCTTCCCTTTCCCATTTCTTCCATGGAAGCCCTTGTTCAGAACGTCATCACGACAGCTGGTCGGCGGACAATTCCTGGGCTCCCATCCATCCTCAACCCGGACCCAGAATTATCTTCCTATGTGGAGGTTCAGTGGTGAGCCTCTCTCTCTCAAAATCCCTCAGGGGCGCCTGAGGGGCTCAGTCGATTAAGCATCTGACCTCAGCTCAGGTCGTGATCTCACGGTTCATGAGTTTAAGCCCTACATTACGCTCTGTGCTGACAGTGTGAAGCCTGCTTGGGATTCTCTCTCTCTCCCTCTCTCTCTCTGCACCACCCCCCCCACTTGCACACACATGCTGTGTCTCTCAAAATAAATACATAAACTTAAAAAAAAAAGGAGGGGGGGAGTGCCTGGGTCGCTCTGTTGGGTCAGCATCTGACTTTGGCTCCGGTCACGATCTCGCGGTCCGTGAGTTCAAGCCCCACGTCGGGCTCTGTGCTGACAGCTCGGAGCCTGGAGCCTGCTTCAGATTCTGTGTCTCCCTCTCTCTCTCCCCCCCTTCCCCACTCGTGCTCTGCCTCCCAAAAATGAATAAATGTTTCAAAAATTCTTTCAAAGCTTCCCTGCCTCCTGTAGAATCCAAAGCCCATCATGCCCACTGGTCTCACGTTCTCTAGGCTCCACGTTCTGGGTCCTGCTAGCCTTTCTGGCTTCATCCTTAGGTAAATCCCTCAGTTTGGTGTTCGTGTACTCGCCCTTCCTCAGAGAAGTCTATGGGCTGCTCTTCCTCTCCTGGGGCCTCTTCCCACCCTCCCGTTCACTGTGGAGTCTGCCTGAGCCTTCCGGATCAGTCTCCACGAGCGCTCGTGGTGTCCCCAGTGGATCCTGCCACTCCTGCAGTGTTTTGACTACACCTGCTCTCTGACTGCTATTTACCTGTCGCCCTGCCCCTGCTGGCCTCCCTAGGGGCGACTGTGGGCACCTTGACCGCTGAGTCTGCGCTGTGTTCCCCACCCCCAGGGCTGCGGACCGTGCTGCCAACTTCCTCTTCAGTGGGCACTCAGCCTGTAGCTACAGTTCATACTTTGACAAATACTCTGCTTATCTCCTTCGCGGCCTTTGCAATGGATCTTTCTCCACAGCGACATGGATCTTCTCCTTTGCCTGACGGTTACCCCAGAGATGCCTCAGACTTGAGCTGAAGTTGGAGCCCTGTTCTAGACGGACACTCTTAGCATCTTCAGCAAAGGGCTACAAAAGTGACCTGTTTTGGCCACAGCCAAAGTTATTCCCTCGGACACCACAACGACCTTTTATGTCGCAAGTCCCTCTCACCCTCTGAGGTCCCTCACAGGGGACTGGGATGGGGCAGGGCCACTAGAACCTGTCCCCTGTTAGACACAGACGCCCATGAGTGTGGCCAGCAATGAGCCCCAATCCGCCTCTAGCCCCGGGCAGACAAGGGGGAGAGGAGGGGCTCGTAATCAAAGCCTCACTCAAGATTTGTCTGAAGGTATATTCCAACATATGTTAAATCTGAAAATCAAGACGGATTAATTTGCTTTTTAACCTTAGGTAACAGCCACTTCCCTCACCCACCCCACCATGATTCAGACTAGCACCTTTCAAACTCGTGGCACCTAAGGGTGGCCGTTCTCTCCAAAGCTCCAGAGCAGAAGTAGGAAAGGTGGAGGCAGTGCTCGGTCGTCATCGCTGTTTGGGGATCTCTGTCTGTCCAGACGCCCACCGACCTACAGATGGTACGGTTTCCATGCCATTGTTATCTTTCGGAGTCCATTCTCTGTGTCTTGATGCCTGAAGGTCAGAGGTCCAGAATTGGATGATGCCTCTCTGGCACCAGGAAGCGTGCCACTTAATCACCATCTAGCCTTACTAACAACGCCAAACGTTGGTGCATCGGTTTCCTAGCGCTGCGCCAACAAATGACCACAAACCAAGTGGGTTAAAACAACGGACGTTCATTTTCTCATGGTTCTGGATGCTAGACGTTCAGAGTCAAGGTGTGGGTAGGGCTGGTTCCTTCGTGAGGCCGCGAGGGGGGACCGGCTTCACACCTCCCTGCTAGGGTCTGCCGGCTGCCGGCAGTGCTCAGGGTTCCTTGACTTACAGACACGTGGCCCCATGTCTCCTTCACGTGACGTTCTCCCTGTGATTTCTGTGTGTCTATCTCTGTCCAAACTTCCCTTTTCTCGTAAGAACACCCATCATTAGATTAGGGTCCCCTAACCCAGGAGGACCTCATCTTAACTACATCGTCAAACACCCATTTCCAAAGAAGGTCACATCATAGGTACCTGGACTGAGAACTTCAACGTGGCTTTTTGCGGGGGGGGGTGGGGGGGGGTGGGGGGGGTGGGTATTGCTCTAATCCTCAGACTAAACTGAGATACAGAGTAACTTCCACAAAGGTACACAGAAAATAGGTGGTATAACTCAGTATTTAATCTGTCTAGATCTAATTATTACCACTTAATAATTGCTTGTACCAGGCCCTCTGCTGGGTGCTTCATTTTCATTTCTAATCCTCCTATCAACTGTATAGATTTATCATCCCCCATTTTACAAACAGAGGCACAGATCGTCGAAGTATCTCTCCCAAAGCCACACGAATACAAAGCGGCAGACCTGGGAATCGATCCAATAACTCTCACCCAAGCCAACCCACTAGGACATCTTTGAGATGACTCATCCCTCCTCGCTCCACATCCCCTGGTATAACTCCCTGCCTGCAGCTGAGAGCCACGACTGTAAGCGACACGTTACTGGAATTCTTCAAGCAATGGCGTAAAGGCCAAAGTAATCACTGGGATCCCAGCACTGCCACTCAAGGCCTCACACGGCGGATGATAGCCTGATGAGAAAGACCAAGTCCTCATCTTCCTTCTGGCGGCCAGGGAAGAGTTACGTGGAAAAACTAGGACAATGAGTAAATCCCATTAAAAAGCAACATATTTCACAGTGAATCACTTCCCTGCAGACTGCTGCCCGTGCGTGGAGGTGGCTTCTTTGTTCTAACAGGCACCTTGCGGGGAAAACCCGTCTAATACCACGTGGGGAGGAACCACGTCTCAGCCAAGCCCATAGAATGGTTATTTATATTGCTTCGATATGCCTCAAAATAAAAAGTCAAAAGCATCACTTCCTGGCAGCTGCCGTGCCCTCTTCCTCAACATCAAAGATGTGTCTCCCACACATACACATACCAGTGCCTTACAAACACAGCAGCCCGAACACAGAGCCATTCAAGCAATGCATAAGCCACAGAAACTTCCTCAAATCAACGCAAGAGACTGAGAAGGCACTCAGCCCCATGCCACGAACTGAGGCTTGGACTGCACTTACCAGTTAGAAATTGGTTTCTTTCGCTTGTATTGTCTCCAAAAGATACCACATAGGTAGGGGCTAGGATCACGGGCTTTGGAGGCAGGCAGACTCGAGAGCCAACTCCAGCTGTCCCGTGCACTACCTGTGGGTTGTTCCTCTTCTCTCAGCCTGTTTTCTTACTTGTGAAATGAAGATACTGACATGAATCTCACAGACAGGTGGTATTAACATACCATGCCGATCCTTGACTCCCAAGAGGGAATATAAACTATGGGCAGGAATAAAACACTGCTTTAAATTTGACCTTGTTTATCTCATCCCATGGACCTAAGTTTCTATTTAAAAGAGACCTAGCTTAAATAATGAGTGGGCGCACAGCTCTGGATGCATCTGGGATGGGAAAACAAGTGGCAGAAGGAGAAGATACCAGATTGGTGGGAGACACTCATTGCTTTCATGTGCTCGATATTATCCCACTGAATACCACACACACACACGCACGCACGCACGCACGCATGCACGCACTGGATGGGATTAGGGGAGGACCAGTACCACTCTATTGCCTGCCTGTACTGTTTGAGAAGTTCACCTGAATACGTTTAGTTAGGGCACATGAACCCCAGGGGATATGACACTTGTGCTCCAGGCTGAAGATGTTCCAGGAAGGAATCCAGGCCCAGGGCCCTTCTCAAGTAGGAGAAAGAATGTAGCAGGTAAAACAAAAAAACAGACTCCCATGTCTCAAGAAAGCATAGTGATTCCTTTAACCTCTTAAGGTGATGTCTGTGATTTTAATGTTATTACTAGTATTTTACTAGTAATTACTAGTATTTTAATGTTATTACAGTATTTTCTGCAAACACTTTATGTTCAGTGTTATATGTATGAGACTACATCCTAAAGGGCAGGTGTGAAGTTCTACTCATCCATGCCTCCCTTGACTTGGTGCGGGGAAGAGAGATAACAAAGGTGTGCATTTCTGAGAGCGCCATGTAGAGGTGACTGCGTCAAGCAGGGCCTCCGGGCACGGCTAAGCAACTCAAGCTCATCTCGAAATAGATGTAAATGCAGAAACAACGTACACTCTCCATATGAACCCTGGAACAAGCCAAGTTTGTAACACTGATACAATTACAAAATGGCATTTAAGGCGGAAAAAACTTCCGAGCAAATAGATTGTGGGTCGTGCTTTTGTTCATTGGAAGTACCAATCCATTTCACAAGACAAGCTTTACAGGAAGAGGAAAGGAGTCATCTGTCTTGTCAGTGATAATTCATAAAAAAAAAAATAGGATCCGATATTAGGTATACACAACCACTCAAATACAATTTAGGAAGTATCCGAAAAACTCTTTAAAAAAAACAGTAGCAGCAAAAACACTGAACGTGTGTAAACAAAACCACCAGTAACAAGTTAATGCTTAATAACAAACAATCCACATTCTTTTGAAAACATTAAATATATGTAATATCGGCCCTTCTTAATATACAATACTCAAAATCTAAAACAACGTTATCGATAATAGACACAAATTGGTGTTACGAGGCATACTGAAGAGTCTTTTTCACAATGCTCGGGGCATCATGATGCCGCAGAGGGTAAACTTTCCAAAAGTCTTCTCCTAGCTGTGATCCTCGCACACCGGGGCACCCAGACGACTGGAAACACCGCTTGTGAAAGCAGGCTCTACACCCTATGAGCAGAGGGGACAGCTATCAGCAAAGGGGCCGTCTTGCTCGCTCACATATGTACAGATGGTCATCCCCATCCCGGGGAGAGAGGTGGTCTGAACCCAGAAACCAGAGTCATCCGACAAGAAATGAGGCAGGTTGAAACTAAGCGATTATGAAGTCCCCACTAAGTCATGGACCTGAGGCTGAGAGAGCCTGATGCTATAGCGCCCCCAGATCTGCCCAAGGACTGTTCCCTCAGCTGCTGACAGCTGAGGAGGTAGCCCTCACTGGAAATGGCCCTAACTGGAGACAGCTGCCTCCCTCAAGGTCATCTCTGCATGCGGACACTGGCTCGCATCCGGTGGGTGACTGGTCAACCCTGGGTTTAAAGGCTTGGCTGGTCCCTGACCGACTATGTGACAACAGTGAAGGCCACCCTGCTCCAGAGTGCCCTGAGATGTGCTAAGCCTTCAAGGCCACCATATCCAGCTCAACTTGTCCCTCTGCCAAGCCCTGTGGACTTCACACTCCTACCGGTGCTGAGCCTGACACGCCCCAGTGAGCCTTCTGCTTGCAAACCTGTAGCTTGGAGTTTGTCTGCTGGGGAGCCTCTCCTGCGATACAACCTAATGATTCTGCCTAACAGGTTAGCGGAGACAGCGCTGGAGGGGGTCAAAGAGGAGGAGCAGCTCTTACCAAGGGTAAAGGCAGAATGCATTGCCAGATTGCTCCCATGAAACGGTTTAAAGATCACGGGACTTCCTAGAGGGTTAACACATACAGTAAAACGGAGGTCTAAAAATCTCTTCTGTGAAGAGCCAGATAGCAAATGCATGAGGTCTTTTGGGCTACACGGTCTCCACAACAACTCCACAATCTGCCAGTGCAGCTCAAAAGAAGCCAGAGACAGCACCTCAGCCTCAGGCATGATTGTGATCCAATCCGGTAACTGGGGCAGTGGCTGTGGAGTGCTTGCCCTGGTGTAAAAGAAGTGGGGCACGGCCAAAGGGGAACCACTCTTCTCTCCCAACGCTGTACAGGAAGGCCTCACCCTTCATCCCTGCCCCACCCACACACTCCTCCCCATGCACCCCAAATTCCATTAGCTCCCATCCAACATACAAGCACACACCGGCACCATATACTGCAAACAACACTGGGCTTAAATTCTTAAGTTGCCCTTAAGTTAATTTTCTGTTTCGGTTATTAAGCTGTTAGTAAGCTTACGTTATGAAGCTATGAAGATACCTGAACATCTTCTACACGTTTCGGTCTGAAATGGGAAGATGACCGCGGCACTCTGACAAAATTCACAAATGAAGCCCTTTCCTTGACACAGCTGTAAGAGAAGGAGCCGGAGAGTTACCATCCTCATTGGCAATGTTTCTTTTGATGGAGAAGCCAGGTTCCTACTTTTGCAGAACTTTATACTTGTCAGGTTTTAAGTGTCTGTAATTGCAGCCTCTAGAAGGAACAGGATGCTATCTCACGCTATAGTAAATGGATTCGAACGGAACATGCACATGTGTGTGTTGCACGGAGAAATTTCGCATCGAGGTAGTTTGAGGCACCGGGGAAGGTCATGATTTTACATGTGTGCTTTTAAATGATCTGCTTTTGTTTCTGAGGGCTGCACTACAATTCTTGAATTCATGTGGACACAGAGCTCTTGTTGCACTGGATCCCGAGTCCACATGGCTGTACTTGGCACGTCAGGGCAGACGGGAGTCAAGGAAGGCCCCAAGCAGGGCTTGGTTCCCTAGGAAGGCACTTGGCTCAGGCCTGCATCCCAGCCCTGCCACCTGCCAGGGCTGTCACCGAATCGCTCTGAACCTCATCTCTCATCTGGGAAGGGCGCTCCCAGCACTTGGTGCAGGATTTGTGGGGTTAAAAGGGGTGACATGTAGAACACCCACCACAGGTCCTGATGTGGAAGGGACAGCTTGGGGACACACCAGTTCCAGGTGAACCCTTACCTCACAGCCAGCCACATGTGCGAGGGAAGCTTTTAGAATGTCCTTGAGCAAGGGCACCAGCAGCTTTTTCTTGACCCTGACCAGATCGTCCAGGGAGAACAGGTGGAGCTCATTAGTCAAGTGCCTCGGCACCTGCTCAAACTCCTTTAACGTGCTGCCAGAGAGGAAACAAAGAGTAATTCAGGCACCCACCCACACAGCGGTGGGGACACAAGGGGGGGGGGCAGGCAGTTGTTGTTTCTGGCACTCACACTTCATTTTTTTGAGCTCAATTAAAAAAAAAAAAAAAAGCCCAAGAGCAAGTTAGCCTTACTCACCACCTTACATTTTGCAAGTCTGTTTGGAAGCCAGGAACTTAAAATTCTACAAAAGCGCATTTCAGAAAGCTGAACCAGCAGAAAAACACGCCTCTCGCAGCCTGCCCATGGGCAGAGTTTCGCTGAGCGAAAGACAACTGCAAATCTATTTTTCCAGACGTAAAAACGTGTAGTGAGATAACAAGCGCTATCTTGTTCATTTCAGCTCAATTTCAACCATCACTCATAGGCAGGTGTGGGACTCCCCTCATCCACGAGTCCAGCACACAGCCTAAGGCTCGAGCATCCAACTGTGAGCCGATCACAGCCTCCTGTGTGTCCCAAGGACATTCAGAACTGAACGTAACTTTCTCCGACTGCTACTCATCTCCTTCTGAATTTCCTAAATCAGTCGGTGGCATCACCATGCACTGCATTCCCAAGCCAGCCGCTGCCCACCCTGGATTTGACATTCCGGTAACGCCAGGCTGTGTTGAATTCTCCATGCAGCCGGGGGTGCTGGCCCCCATGGCTTCCTCTTCCCGGGGGGTCCCTGACCCTTCTTCTTCAGTCCAACTCGCTCTTCAAGCTCAGGCTTAGGAAGCCTCGTGGTCCTCTTCCCCACCCCACCCCTTCAGACACCTTTTCTGCATCCTCAGGGCACCCTGCGTATGTGTTTAACACACAAGATCTGTTTGTGCTTTTTCCCTGGTCTTAGCATGAGACCTTATCTGAAGCAGAGAAAAGAAAATTTCAAGAAATTTTTGTAGACAGTAATAATTGTGGGTATTGTTCCATATAACAATATGTTACAGACAAGAAAACTGAGAGCCTGAGAAGTAATTAACCTGTCACACCAAGGCCATGAGGCAGGTACACATTAGGCCCAATGACTACCGGAGACATGCTCCTCCCCAAGAAATTTAATTCAAAAGCAATACGTTATCATTAAATAAAGATCAGAAACCGAACGAAGCTTTAAAACAAAACAGGATTTTAGAGACTACGATCCCACCCACTATAACAAATAATCTTAACCCCTTGAGTAACAACCTCTTTTTCCACTTAAAAAATTCTATCTCTGTCAATGAATTCATGCCCATACCTCTATGGCCATGGCTTCCAGAAATTCCAGCTCTAGAAATTAATCCTAAGGACATATTTATGGATGTGCACAGAGATTCAGCTAAAACCTAGTTTTTTAAGAACACAAGACATTAAAAAACCTATCTAAATATCTATTAGGTATTAAAATCTACTGGGTTTAATATCTATAAGGATATTAAAAATCTATTTTAACATTAAGATATTAAAATCTATTAGATAAAAAAATCTATGAATAAGAGAATAATACTTAAATCAATACCACGTGCTAGTATAGAATACTATAAAACCAATGACAGTTCGACATGCTCCTCTATCGGGGGTTTTTAAAAGGCCGTTGATAACACCCATGCTCATAGCAACACTATTCACATCAGCTAGAAGGTGGATGGAAGCAACGTTTCTGGTGATGAATGCGTAAACAAAATGTGGCAGATACATACAATGGAATCTTTTTCAGCCCTAAAAAAGGGAGTCCTGACACATGCTGCAACACAGGTGCTACTTCAAGGGCATTCTGCTGGGTGCGATAAGCCAGTCACACAAGGAAAGATACTGTATGACTGTACTATTATGAGGTACCCGCAGTCATCAACTTCATAGAGACAGTAAGTAGGATGGCGGTTGCCAGGCGCTACAGGGGCGGGGTGGGAGGGGGGAAGAGAGAGTTACTGCTCAATGGATGTAGAATTTCAGTTTCGCAAGATACAAAAAGTTCTGTGCTCAGATGGCAGTGACGGTTGCAGGAGAATGTGCATGTACTTAAGGGCACGGAATTGTGCCCTTAAAATGGTTAAGATGGTGTATTTGGTTACGTGTATTTTATCACAATTGAAAACTAGAGTTGTTTCATCCCTGTACTGGCCAATTCTTCTAACACGTTACATTCACTGCTAGTGAGCCAGAAGGTTTAGTAACTTTAACAATACGGTCTGCATCACCAAGGGGAGACCAAAGTAGGTGCTGTGCTAAGGGGCCCTGTGGACTCGGGGAGCTGGGACCAGGCGGCACACAGGGGACTGGCAGGTATGTGGGGGCGCCCAGCCCTCCTGGACCCAGGCCTGGCCTGTCCCAGCCAAACACTGGTACCTTTCAGCAAACCGGCAGGTCCTCAACAGCTTCTTGATATGAAAAAGTTGCTCCCGGGTTTCCTAAAGGAAGACACCAAACAGGGAGGAAAAGTTAATGTGATAAATGACACAGAAAACGTAGAAGTTAAGTCTAAATGTTATTTCTCATTTTGAAAGGCTACAACTCTATAAAACAAGTCTTTGAAGCAAACAGTCGATATAGCAGGGGTTCATGACGGAGTCCAGAGATCCGCAGAGGGTCCAGGATGGACCCAACTATTGTGGGGCCTGAAGCTTACATAACCGTTGGGGTGGGGGCCCTCTTTGAGGAGAACACAAAACTATGCACAAAAGATGGAGATCCTGCCATTTGTGACAACATGGGTGAACCTGGGGGGCATTAGGCTAAGTGAAATAAGGCAGACACAGAAAGGAAAAAGCTGCATGGGCCTCACTTCTATGTGGAATCTTAAAAAGTCAAATACACAGAAGCAGAGAGTTGTTGAACAGAAGCTACCGGGGCGGGGTGGGGGGTGGGGAGGTGGGGCAAATGGGAAGACATCGGTCAAAGGGAACGAAGTTGGGGTTCTGTCGGATGAGTAAGTCTAGAGATCTAATAGATGGTATGATGACTATAGTTAATCATAAGTGTATTGAATACTGGAAACTTCCTGAGAGAGTAAATTTCAGGTGCACCCACCATACACACACACACACACACACACACACACACAAAAGGTGGCTGCAAGGAGAGGGATAGGTTAATTAGCTTGAGTGGTGATTATTTCCCTTGTATTTGTATATCAAATTATCATGCTGTATACCTGAAATATAAACAATTTTATTTTGAAAATAATAATAAACAAATTTCAAAAGCTACGTGTACGTGCAGAACTATGCATAAATGTGGTACGGGGTCTTGGAAAAGGCCCTGAAGCTGACGCTCCATCCGCTGGTGGTAAACCCGCCCCTTGGAGGATCTGTCTGGGTCCCTTGAGACGGTGGCATCTGCCATCGCAGGGCCCTCCGAGCCTCTGACCCGGCCTCCCCCGCAGAGGCAGCCGCTCACCCTCACTCTGTCTAGCTCCTTGGCCTTGGCATACAGGCTGTGGCCAACGCTCAGCAAATTGAAAACCGGCTGGTGCCACAGGCCGTCCAGCAGCCGTTTGGAGAAATTGCTGACGTAGTACTTCCTGAAGTCCCACAAGGTGAGGATCCGGGCAGGGATGCAGGTCTCCGCGTAGGAGTGACAGCAGTCACAGAAGTACTTCCCCAGGTATTCGCAGTACCGCAGCCGCTTCACAAACTCTGCAGGGCACACGGGAGGGTGAGCACACGGGACGTGAGCGCAGCTCGCCTGGGCTGGCAACGTACCCTCCTCCACCCCTACTTCCCCTTCCCACCCCACGTTCAAGACTGCTGGGTTTGTGCTGCGAGCACCATACTCCACCTCACAGCACCTGGGAAAGATCCGGTGCGGACTGAAGGCCGTGGGGACTGGAGGCCACGCATTACGGCCGCTCATGAGCTCTGCTTTGTGGATACAGTTGTCAGAAAAACAGAAACCTCCCCAAACACTCCTGAATTTGGAAGATGGGCATTGTAAACTGCAGTGGAGCCAAAAGAACATGAGATTCGGAGTGCGGAAATCTGGTGGGAGTCCAGACTCTGTCTCCCTCTGGCAGGCGGACTGAGGGCTGGCCGGAATCCCTTCAAGCTAACTGTCCTGAGGCCATAAGAAGCCAACTCAGAACCAGATGCCAGGATATCTCACATAACGAAAAGTGCTTTGTAAATTGTAAAGCACAATATGTACACAGTTAGGGAGTGACACCCAAAAAAACTTCCTGGATAAATCAGTGAGAGAAAAAAAAAAAAACAACACAAAAATGCACAAAGGATGGGAATAGGCGATACAGGGCAACACGGAATGCAAATAGCCAGTAACAACGTTGAGAAACGACCTCGGTAACAAAGACATGTGTGTTAGCAGAGCGAACTCCTTGGTTTTGCATCAGGCTGTCACAAATTTAGAGCATCCAGAGCAGGTGAGGTGCCGGGGCGGGCACTCACAGGGCTGACAGGAAGCTACTGTTTAGGAGGAAAGTTCCATGATACACTTTAATTCTTCAACATGCGGCAGGAATCCTACTTCTGTGACACCAGACAGAAATGCTAACATGCACGCGTGGAGACATAGAAAAGTGTTCATTATAGCACATTTATAGTGGAGGGGGTAGCAATCTAAATACACATTAAGAAGCAACTAGTTAAGGAAGTATGATGCACTCCACAGAGAAATGCCAGAGAGCCTACGAAATACATTTTAGCCCATGGGCAGTGAGCGCCCAGTTACAAAAATGTATAATGTGATCTTGATTTTGTTTTGAAAAATACACAGGCACAGTCCAAGAGGATCCCCACCAAAAAGCCGATAGTGACTACTTCTGGGGGCGGTGGGGGAGAAGGGTTTTTGTTCTTCACATTTTTTGAATTTGGTAAATGAACACACGTGGCTTTCAGAAATATAGCTAGCAAAATACACTGACAAGCAAAAAGCACAGAGACAAATGCAATACATACTTGGGTGCCTACCACCCAGTTAAAGAAGGTAACCATTCAGTTAAGTCTCCTGCGTGTCCCTCCCTCGATATCGAGTCTAAGATGAGCAAGGCTGATATTTACATGCGCCATTTAACTCATGGGTTTCTTTGTCATTTAAATACCATAAGGCATCATAGACATATTAGATGATACATCTTGTGAAGATTAAGTGAAACTGTGGATGGGAAAGCAGCCACCACAGAACCTGGCACACTGCAGATTCTACATCCAGCTTCCTTAAATACCAGCTTCAAAAACAAACAAGGCCACTTATGTCTTCATGAAATGTTGCCTGAAGGATACTGTATACACCATGTGCTTTCCACGAGTTAGGTACATGGTTATTCCTATTTGCTTATGCACGTGTATTTCCAAAAAATAAAGAAAGAACGAAAAATAAATAAGGCCCAAGTGACTGCAGGAGCAAATGTTTATCGACCGCTTACTCTGTGTCTTACGCTGGTTAAATGTCTTACATACACTGTGTCGTTCTCTGCTCACAACTTTAAGAGGCAGGGACTATTACTTTCCCTATTTCGCTGATGAGAGCACAGCCGGTGAAGTTAAACCACATGCCAGAGACACACAAACAGGAAGCAGGCGAGTGGGATTCCCCCTCACATCTGGCCTGACGCTCTAGATTTTGGCCATTATATCCCGCTCTTCCTCTGCTGCATTGGATGAAGGCAAGGGCGAAGAGCTAATAATGCCTTTGCGCCTGCCCAAATTATTCCTCCGACCCAGGTCACACCCAGTGTGATTCTTAATGATTCTTATTATTTACAATAGTTTATGTTCTACAAAGTTGCCTTGAATACCGAATTAGTGAGTACTGAAGGGCGTCCTGGAGTAACATACAGGGCTAGATTCCTGTGAGCCTCTAGTAACAATATTTTTTGCCAACCAATCAATATATAATCTTGTTTTTTGTGTGTTTTCTGATTAATGATACCTTATTTAATGTATTTTGTTAGGGCACCTGGGTGGCTCAGTCGACTAAGCGTCTGACTCCTGATTTCAGCTAAAGTCATGATCTCACGGTTCATGAAATCGAGCCCCCACGTCAGGCTCTGTGCTGACAGCGTGGAGCCTGCTTGGGATTCTCTCCCCCTCTCTCTTTGCCCTTTTCCCACTCATGTGCACGTGTGCTGTCTCTCTTAAATAAATAAGCTTGAAAAATATACATATATATATTTTTATTTATATCATTGAATTCAGGGCCAACAGCACTGTAACTCATGCCTGAATGAAGCTTATCTGATGCACGTACATTTTCTATAAAGCAAATCACAACCTTCTTGGACTTAGTAACACTACACAGCACTTTAGCACTACACGTGGGGGGTGTTTAAAACAGCTAAGTCACCAACAAAAAAAGGCAAAAGTGTGAAAAAAGAAACGGGGGGGGGGATTGCTAAATAAACCACAAGAAGACCTTGTTTACAGTACGAGAGATAAAAAAGAAGGCAGAGCATCACCTTCTTCAGCTTCGGCTGGAAACGTGCCTCGGGGCAACTCAAATTTCGGGCGACTCAAAGTTTTGGTGTTTTGTGCATATCCGTGCTTGACTATGAAAACACCATGAGTCATGATTTTGTCGTCACAAATAAATTTTATCGAGTAGATGATTTTGCAAATATGGAATCACAAATACTCAGGTTCAACTATAAATATGTGTGTACAGACATCTCTCTGGGGTTGATGAATTATCATTAAGAACTTAAGAGCTTATGTTTATGTCTGACTTCTGAAATTTGAAATCTGGAGAAGTCTTTTGCATTGTGTCTACTTCCCGCCCTGGATTAAGATTTCTGATTTGGCACATAATGAGTATTACTTTGCTTGTGACGGGGCCTTGATATATTTTATATAAAATGGGCAAAATGAGGTATACTCTGACCCTTCCACTCACCATTTCTGATCAAACTTAGCAAAATGGGAAGAGGAGGGGGCGCAGAAGGAGACAGTACATGTTCCTGATGTAATTCATCTTCCCCTAACATCTACTTTCCCAACATTTCAATACCTAGTTGCTCACTCATCAAATTTCATTGAATATATACTAAGTACTACTCTATCCATACAGAATCAATTATGTCTACCTCTCTTGGTTTCTTCAGTCCGTTCATTCAAACAGAGCAAAACAACGTATCCTAAACCAGTGGTTCCGGGCCAGGAGTAATTTTTTTCTCCCTAAGAGCATTCGGAGATATCTGGGGACAGTTTCACGGAGCGACTGGCGACCTCTAGTGACGCTACTGGATGCCCTACAATGCACAGGACGGCCCTGGATGACAAAGTCAGTGGTCCTGAGGTTGAGAAATCCTGCTCTAAACCAGAACTGCTCTCAGCTGAGGAAAAGGCAAGGTCACAGAAAAATAAATAGGAAGGAAAAATTCCAGAATAGTGTTGTCACACAGAAGTTTCTGTGAGGATGGAAATGTTCTAAGCCCGTGCCCTCCAACCGACCAGTCACTAGCCCCATGAGGCTACTGAGCACTTGCATTGTAGCTAGCGTGCTTGAGGAACTGGATTTTTAACTTTATTTATTCACTTGTTTATAAATTTTAAAAATATATTTACTTATTTATTTTTATTTTCTTTTTGATGTTTATTTTTGAGAGAGAAAAAGAAACAGAGCACGAGCCTGGGGAGGGGCAGAGAGAGAGAGAGGGAGGGAGACACAGAATCTGAAGCAGGCTCCAGGCTCTGAGCTGTCAGCACAGAGCCTGACGTGGGACTCGAACCCATGAATGGCGACATCATGGCCTGAGCCAAAATCAGATGCTTAACCAACTGAGCCACCCAGGTGTCCCAATCAGTTGAGCGACTGACTCTTGATTTCAGCTCAGTTCTTGATCTTGTGGTTTGTGAGTTCGAGCTCCACACTGGGCTCTGTGCTGACAGTGTGGAGCCTGCTTTGGATTCATTCTCTCTCTCTCTCTCTCTCTCTCTCTCTCTCTCTCTCTCTCCCCCCCCCCCGTCTCTCAAAATAAATAAACTTCCAAAAAAAACCATTTAATTAATTTAAATTAAATTTTAAGTAGCCACATGAGCTAGTGACTACCATGTTGGATAGTGCAGTTCTAGAATAAAGTGGCTAAAGAGAAATGATAGCTAAACACAATGTATTAAACATGGTTAGAGTCTGGATGGAAAAATTAGCTATAATGACATCTTGAGAACAGCAGGTGAATATGGATTGGTATGAGAGAATATTAGAGAGTTGTTATTAAGTTTCCTTGGTGTGCTAACTGTTCATCATCCTTACTTTTAAAACATGCTGAAGCATTAAAGGGTAAAACGTCATGTTGTCCGTTCACTTTTCAAATGGTTCAGTGTGTGTGAGATTGGAGGAGACGAAGGAGACCTGACAACTAAATGCCATGTGCAATTCTAGGTCATTGGTGAAATCTGAATGAAGTCTGTGGTTGAGTTCATAGAAGTGTACCAATGCTAAGTTCTTAGTTTTAATGATAATATTCTCATTTTTATAAGATGTTAACATTAGGAAAAGCTGGGTGAAGGAAATACGGAATGCCCCTGTACCATTGAGTTAGATAAGAATTGTGAAGTTCCTAGAACAACTCCTCATCTAATCTAAATATATCTTAAAATAAAGAGTCAAAATATATCCTAAGAACTATATAGGAAGCCCGTAGGAAAAGTCCAAAATTGCCTACATTGGCTGATAATGTATCTATTCTCTGTGCCCTGGGTACCTCTTCAGCATATGTTCTCCTGTCCTCATTACTCTCCAGTCACACAGGACTTCTCTGCCATCGCTGCAGGCCCTTTGCTCATGGTGACCCCTAACCTTTCCCAACACACACACACACACACACACACACACACACACACACACACGCTTCTGGGGCCCATCACTTCCCTGCAGAACTTCTCACTCCCAGCCCCACGAGCCCAGATTCAGTTCCTGTGCTGTAAATCCCACAACACTCTCGACTTTCTATTTTGTTGCAAACGTTGCTGATGTCTACGCCTTCCTATAAGCAGGCTCCATGGGTGAAGGACCACGATCATGTCACCAGGGCAGGCATACATCTCCACAGTTGAACAAGCTTAGAAAATACTTAAAAAGTTGGTGGAATCATAGTCACATGTTCATAGTTTCTGACTTATGCTCTCAATCATGCAAATACTGAGGCACCAGGATATAGTGGTTAACCAAATAGACGTGGTCCCTACTAAACTAGCCGGGAGGCTGAGTCACTTAAAGAAAACTAGTTATAACTGTGAAGAATGGCAGGCCCAGAATCCCAGACAGATTTCTGTTTTCTATTTTTATTTCTTGAGGGGGAGGTCCCCAAAGTCTTTTTCTTTCCAACACTTCCCATCAAAGGCCAAGGGACCCTTTCCAGTAAAGCTTCTCTTCCCTGCCTTCCACAGGCCAGGCCTATGGCTACCCTCATAAGCAGAACAAGAGATTCCTAGTCTGGAGTGGGCAATTTGCATTTCTGCCTGGAAGAAACCTGATCTTCTAAGCTTCGGCTCACCCAGGAATGATCCCCTCAGGCCACCTCCTCAAACCCTCTCAGAGGAGTTTGGCTAGCTCCTTGATAGGCCATCCAATCATTCAACAAGTTTCTTTTAAGGAACAACCATGCACCAGGTGCTCTTGTAGGAGCAGGGGATAAAGCAGTGAATGAAACAGACAACACGTCTGTCCTCAGGGAACTTAGAATCTAGACAGGGACACAGACAATGATAAGAAAAACCAGTAAAATCTAAAAGAATATTTTAGCAAGATAAGTACTGGAATAAAAATCGAAAGGAAGGGTAATGTAGAGTACACACGGATGTTGGTGGCCAGGAGTGTGGCAAGGCAGATAGTTCCAAAAGGGCAGCCAGAGAAAACCTCATTAATTTTTGAATGAAGATGTGAGGGAAGTAAGGGAACCAGCCATGCGGATGTCATTCTAAGGGGAGAAAACCACAGATGAAAATCCCTAAGTCAGCAGTGAGCCTGCCTCCTTTAAGGAAAAGCCAGGAGGCCATGTGGCTGGAGCTGAGTGCCCTAGGGGATGAGGCCCCGAGAGGTAACAGGCCCACCAATAATAGCCTTATAAGGCCCACTTATAGCCTTGTAAGTTATGATGGCTTCTTCGCGGAAGAGAGAGCAACTCTCTTGAGTTAGATAAGAATTGTGAAGTTCCTAGAACAACTCCTCATCGAAGGCATCTCTCATAAAAACAATGCGCTCTCCAACTTTGCTCCCCTTTGCCCTGTGACCGAACACTAAGCAGGTGATGCATTGTCCATACTTACTAGGTTCTATTGGAGTTCCACAGCCAGCACATAAAAAATTCTGGGCTGCTACCACGAGATCCCTCCTGAGTACAGAAAATGATGACGGTTACATTTCAGAAATGGCCGACGGAGCATTTCTCAACTGATTAGAAAAGAAATTGACATCATGGTACTTGTCTTGGCTTGGAGCCTTAATTTTGTCACTTTTCATCTGGAGAAAAAATAGGATCATTTGATAGAGTTTTTTATTCTAGAGTTGAGATTGGTGGGTCTTCTAAAAGCCCCGGCTACCACCAAAGCAGAAGTCAGTCTCATGAATAACTCTTCCGCAATGGGATTTTTAGAGACTTCTTGCTGTGAGGGCACAGGTTCCTTATCAGACAGAATTTAAGACACATAATGCATTGGAGAAAGTTCAGGGAGATGAAACACCAAGAAGTAATGCACTTGGGAAGTTGACAAATGGATCCAAAGAAATTCAGATGAGTAAGAGGTAATAGAAGACAGAAGTATCGGACGTTTCTGGTGAGAGACAGTCTACTGGAGGGTTTTCTATTGAACTATTGATTTCACAACTTCACATGTGATTTGGAAATACGAAGAAAGTTATAAAATTTTGTTACAGTTTGGGGTCAGCAAAAAAGATCGAGGTAAAAATCTACGGAACCCTACCCATGTCCCTTACAGAGGACATAGGGAAACGCTAGAGAGGAGTCACCCCTTGCTAAGGAAAGTGACCCTTGCCAAGTCCTGGAGAAGGAGCTCTTCTGCCCAAGCCTCCCCAGAGACCTTCCTGGCATTCTCTTAAAAGAAAACGTAACACAGAGCCTAGAAGGCACTTCCATGGGACACGGGCAATCACCTTCACCATCCCTTCTTTACACTGCAGTTTGGGTGCCACATTAAATACAAGCCAAGAGGAATGGAAAGACTGTAACTGGTTAAAAAATGTCCCCCTGTCGGGGTGCCTGGGCACCTCAGTTGGTTAAGCGTCTGACTCTTGGCTTCAGCTCAGGTCATGATCCCACGGGTCTGTGGGTTCCAGCCCTGCATCGAGCTCCATGCTGACAGCGTGGAGCCTGCTTGGGATTCTCTCTCCCCACCCCTCTCTCTGTCCCTCTCCTGCTCACACTCTCTCTCTCTCTTAAAATAAAATAAACTTCATAAATAAATAAATAAATTTGTTGTATATGGTTTTTAAGGTTCAATATTAGCTACTTAAAGAATATCCCCTTTAAACCTACTTGATTTTTAATTGCTATATAACGTACATAACTAAGGACATAGTTAAACTCTCAGCTTGTCAAACTTAACCCCAAGCCCTCCAAAACCCATGATAACCAGGGTGCTAAGAAGCTAATTCAGAAAAATATGCCCAACTTTTCCTATTCCTAAAACAAAACTTCCTTTGTCCCCTGGTGTGTTATTTTTTCCCCTTCCTCGACTTCCACGAAGAGGAAGCCATGGCTCCACGAGTGGGAGCCATCTCGACTTGTGCTACCTGGATTGGAGGCCCAAGCAGCAACCTGGACTTACTTGAGTGGTGGGTGAACACTGAATATGATTTGAAATCTAGGGGGCGTCCAGTCTTCAGCCCCTCTGATCCTCGACTTAAATTTAATTTCCTGAACTACATCCACGCTGGATTCAAAGTCTTTTCGGACACGCTCTTCATTCACAACCTGCACAACACAGAAGAGACTTTCAGAGCAACGTGAACAAGCACATTCCAGGAACTCAAATAAAAAGAACGTTCGTGTGTGTTTCCAGCATTAAAATTTGCCACGAGAAATTGAAACTGCTTTCAACTGAACTAAAGGAGCCCTCCCTGTATCTAAAGCCATCTGCAGACATGCTTGAAACACCACCCAGCTGAGATCACTTTTCCTCGTGTTTTCAGTAGTTCATTTGTTTCCAGACTTCAAATTACTGGAAGTAGGTCATTGCGACCTGGAATTCTTTTATGCACAGCAGAAGCCTTACCACTCTTAGTCAAGAGGCTGAGACCAATTCCAACCAGAACCCCCAGCTGTTGTCAGACTTCCCCAGAAACAGCTCTTTTAAGACCATTTCCCTGCTTAAAAATGTCCAGTGGCTCCCCTCTGAACCACTCAAGTTTCTTACTAGCATTTAAAATTCAAACTTGTTGGGGCGCCTGGGTGTATCAGTCGGTTAAGCGTCAGACTTCGGCTCAGATCATGATCTCACAGTTCGTGAGTTCGAGCCCCGCACTGGACTCTGTGCTGACAGCTCAGAGCCTGGAGCCCGCTTTGGATTCTGTGTCTCCCTCTCTGTCTGTCCCTCCCTGGCTTGCATGCGCACATGCACACACTCTTTCTCAAAATAAATCGATAAATTTTTTAAAAACTATTTAAAAAATAAGAAATAAAATGCAAACTGGTTAACTTAGCATTCTACGTTCCCCCCAAATTTGATCGCATCCTTCAAAACTAATTTTCCAGGAAGATGGACATCCCCGTCCCAGCACACACACAGATACATACAAACACAAGCTATCCAACCACACCAAGCCACCCTGCTCAACTAACACACCATGCACTCCTGTCACCTTTGCTCCAGCTGCGCCATACCAAGAATGCCTTTCCATGCGTTTCTACCTGCCACCTTTCTCAAGTTCTGAGCTCTCCAACTGGCCTTCCCAAGCCCCCTGATACAAGTAAACACTGCCTCTTCCTCTGCGTGCCCAGAGTGCTTTTTTTCCTCCCCCTATTTTAGCTTTGCCAGAGTTCTCTTCCCGGTGGGCCGCATGCTGTCAGAGGGCAATGTGTTCCACAGGGGACCAGGCTGGCATGACTCTTGCTCTTCCAATGACCAGCCCTGTTGAGCGGCTGGAACGAACACTTTAAAATAAACAAAACAGGGGCGCCTGGGTGGCTCAGTCGGTTAAGTGGCCGACTTCGGCTCAGGTCATGATCTCGCAGTCCGTGGGTTCGAGCCCCACGTCAGGCTCTGTGCTGACAGCTCAGAGCCGGGAGCCTGCTTCAGATTCTGTGTCTCCCTCACTCTCTGCCCCTTCCCTGCTTATGCTCTGTCTCTCTCTGTCTCAAAACTAAATAGAACATTAAAAAAAAATTAAAATAAAATAAAATAAAATAAAATAAAATAAAATAAAATAAAATAAAATAAACATAATAGCAGCATCTACCTAATAGGATACTTAGAAGGATGAAAAATGTGAAATGCTCAATCCCCTGGTGCATAATAAACACTCAATAAATGTCAGATTCATCCTTTGTTTCAAGTGTCCCGGCAACACCCGGCCACCATACAAGGAAACGCATAAATATCTGAAGTGAATGGCAGCCAAAATGAGAATTAAGGAACTTCCAATTCAAGGCCAACTAATTTTGGTACTTACGATCGAGCCAGCTGCATTCGGAGAACCTGCCAGCTGATGATTACCTTCGGACAACACCCAGCACTTCCGGAATACTCGGTACAACTCTTTGGCTATTCGCTCAGCAGAATTGAAGTTTGGCTCATAAGTGACACTGAAAGGTACAAGATGCAAAAAGGGGAAAACTATACTCATGAGCAGTATGTTAAGCGTCTTTGTGTTTTCAACTATCCTTCCCACTCCAAACACTCAGAAGATGTGTCACGCAGGAGACCAGGCATCTATACCCACTGGATGTCTTATTCAATGCAGTTCCTCTGTGCTCAACAGAGCAGCTTTTATTTATTGAGGGTACCAAGACAAGGAAACGTGGTTAAAGAGCACTGGATTTGGAGTCCGAAGACCTGAGTTCAAGTCCTACCTCCGTTATTTAACAGCATTATGTCCTGAGGCACACTGGGTCTGAGCCTCAGTTTCCCATCTATAAAATGGGGTTAAAAACTCTGCCCAGCCTGATTCAATGAGACTGTATACCAAAGTCTTTTAAACGCTATTAAATAAAAACTGTAGAAAGCTCTATAGAAACTTTAGCGGTGATTGTTTCATTGCTAATTACTAATCCCTCATCATTGGAACTGGCTGAACTTGGTCCAAGATGTCAGAGGCTTGGTGTTCATACTGCCTCAGAGGTAATGGCCCAGGGGTCTAGATGCAGTGGGACACGGAAGACAGATACCTCATAGAGGAGTTGCAGGGGCATCCACAGGTTTCCGTGATATTGTTAAACTCACCAACTTCTGCAAGCAAATAAAAGAAAGGGTATTAAAGTCTTTCGGTCTGTTTGGCTCGTTCATACCCAATTTTATAAGAACACAAAAATAAATGCCTGCATCTCAGAAAGAACTCGGTATTCAGCATCTTAATACTTCAGGTTCTCTGGGTTTCTATCATGAGACTACAGCTAAGGACCAGAGACGGGATTTCAAAATATACTCACCTGGGACTCCACGAGAAAATGATGGAGGGGCCAGATACCAGACCATAATGAGTATCTGCTTTTGCGTTCAATTCTACAAGTCAGATGACAGACTGGTTATCAAGACATCCGAAATAAGAAGGACATCTTATTATTTTTTTAAATCAGGGACACAGTCTGCTCTTGAGAGAAGTCTCTCTGAAAGCCACTACCATGCAATGTCACCTGTGATGCATGTCAATATGTGTGTGCAGGGGAGGGGAAGTGCCGAGTCTTAGCTGGTGAGTTTCCAAATCTTACCTACGACAACAAAGTCATCGAAGTCACATTTACAGGCTTCTTTGAGCACATCACAGTAAGTGGGGGTCCCAGCCACTGGGCTGCCCTGTAACACAGCACAGCCTGGAAAAAGAAATGAAGGGAGTTTCACCAACAAGGAGAAAAGGAAAAACTGCACAACCTGTCATATCCAATGAACTAGAAACTGGGGAACAAAATGGGCCGAGAGTTTACTTTAGAAGAGTTTAAAAATCCAGCTTTAAGAATTAAAAAATGCAGGGGCGCCTGGGTGGCTCAGGACAGGCTAGGAGCACCAGTAACCACCAGAGGCTGGAAGAGGCAAGGAACGGGTTCTCCCTCAGAGCCTCCACAAGGAAACAAGCCTTTCAACAACTTCATTGCTGACTTCTGGCCTCCAAAACCGTGAGATGATACATCTCCCGTTGTTTTAAGCTCCCCACGCTTTTTGTGGTATCTTGTTAAAGCAACTATAGGAAACTACTACAAATATGTCCATGCTTTTCTTTCCCGAATGCTAGTGTGGGGTATTATCCCTAGAGTGTCATTGAAAAGCAAAAAAAAAAAAAAAAAAAAAAAAAAAAAAATGGGGGGCACCTGGGTGGCTCAGTCGGTTAAGCATCCGACTTTGGCTCGGGTCATGATCTCATGGTTTGTGAGTTCGAGCCCCGCGTCAGGCTCTGCGCTGACAAGTTGGGAGCCTAGAGCCTGCTTCGGATTCTGTGTCTCCCTCTCTCTCTGCCCCTCCCCCGCTCGAGCTCTATCTTTCCCTCTCTCTCTCAAAAATAAACATTAAAAAATTTTTTTAAGTGAAAAATGCAGACTTTGATCATAAAGGAGCTATTTGCAGTCCATTTAAGATATTAAAATATTGAAGGCTACCTAAATGACAAATATTAGTGCACTGATTTCACAAATTATGTTATTGACTCCAGAAATAGCATCCTGGAAAAATATGAAAACTGTAACAACATGGAAAGCTGTATATGAAATACTGTTCATGCAATCATATTATGAATACAATTACGTTAATAGGAGTATATAATCACTACAAAACTGTACTCACTTGAATAAATGTGAGAGAAAAACACAGAGAAATGTTTGGGTTTCTATTGCTTAGGGAAAAATTCCAGCCCTCAGGTTACACAGAGGTTATGTGCGTGGGCTTTGCAGTGAACTGGCCAAGGTTTAAAACCACACTGTCCGATCCTAGCTATGTGACTATGGATAATCAACTTCTTGGCTTTGGTTTCCTTCTGGGTAAAATAGGGACAACTTCCCCTAGCTCTCTGTGCTTCCTGGCACCCTTTTGACCATGATCCATAGTAACATACATTCACACTTAGTACAAACACAAAAATCTATACCACTGATACAAAATAATAATAATAAAAGTTCCAGAAAACATTGCTCACTCTAGGTGAGGGGAACGTGGATACTTTCTCTTCTTTGGTTTGTGTTTAAATGCTCTCAAGACCCACCTGTTAACTTGAAGAATACTGACCTACCTCAAAGGAGTGGCATCTCTCACCATAAATGTCACAGGAGAGACACTTAATAAAGGATGCGTATTTTTATCGGGGTGGTAGAAATGTTTTACGGTTTCATTTCACATATTTACATTCACATTAAAAAAAAACTGAGCTAGACACGAGCTTTCACTCAACCATTCAACAAATATTTATAAAATACCGATTTTGAGGAAGGCACCAAGCTGAAGGCAAATTCAAATAAGACAAATACTTACCCAACAATGAGATTAAAACCTCATAAGGAGCTGAGACACGGACACACATAAGTCTAAGAAAACACAAGAAGGCGGGGCTCCACACCGTGCAACTCCGGGAGGGACTGAGGCATGCACGTGGATAATTGTAGAAAGTTCTGGAGCACAATTTATGCTTAACTCTGTATGAATGGTGCCCCTACCCCATGATGCAAATCTGGGAGCCTGTCACAGTGCTGGCGGCAGGAGACTGCTTTCAAAGGAGGGGAGGGATGAAAGGACTAACGGGAAGTTCCTGGGGAACCAGCATTCCAGGGGAGCCTAGACCAAGCAAAGGGAGGAAGGCAAGAGCTTGGGAGACATGTCCACTGTCAACTTCGACAGGCCAGGGTTCCTGAAGCCCGTGGGAAATGGCGGGAGATGCCTGCTGGAAAGGCACGGAGAAGCTGCATCCCACGAGGCTAAAAAGTCCAGGATAAAATGTGGCACAAAGTCAGCAGGCCATCTTAGAGGAGCACAAGTCGTCCTAGGAAGCCAGATGTGTGCAGGATTCGAGGAAAGGAAAGAGGCTGTGAGTAAAGAGACAATCAAAGGCAGCAAATGTGCACCGAGCACCTAACGAACGGCACTTCTCATCTAATGACTGGCCAGCAGTGGCTGAGGTGGTCCAGGTCAAAGGCAGGAATAGGGAACGACTGGAGGGGATGTCACGATTACCGAAAAGTCAGGGCCGATCTGTTCGCTAGAAGCAGGGCAGGGACACAGGCACAAAGAAGAAGAAAGAGTCAAAGATAAAGTACGAGAGTTACTGACACAGGAATCATTTTTTTTCTCCCCAGGAGTGGCCTCAGTGGGGATGATGGTCCAAATCACATTCCCTCGCTCCCCTGGCCACGGCCGGCTGACCAGTTGGGGGCGCCCAATCAGAGCCCGCCCCCCTCACGCGCCCTTCCCTGCGAACGTGGACCTGGGGTCCTTGCAAGACCGGGTTGAGCTGTGAGGTCCCGGCCGGCAGTCAGGAAGACCACAGAGCTGCAGAGCAGAAACCAGATACTGCACGAGGAGGAGAAGTCAGGCTGCAGGAAAGGAGAACAAAGTAATTGCACAACGTGATAAGAGACCACGGGGCCCCAGAAAGGCCAGACCCTCCACACTGGTCATTCTGTGGTTTCCACCACTGGGTTCACTGAGGATGCTCTGTGTCCTCAATTTGAGCCAGGTAGTGCATTCAACAGCCGTTGATGGTACACAGGTTTTGTGCCAGGCATTGTGCTGCACAGTATTGCCTGGAGTGAGTTCTCCCCTCATTACTGTAAGGCTCCTGATTAAGACGCTCAAGTCAAGGAAATCAAGACGAAAGGCATCTTTTTTTTTTTTTTTTTTTTTGAAAGGAAGGGGGTTATGAGGAGTAGATAACTAGTGTAGACACGTTAAGTTAGTTTAGTTACCTGCCAACCAGCTAAACAGGTCCCCACAGATTGGAACAAACACTTGTCCGAGAGGGACGGGAGGGGAAACCCAGATTTGGGAGATATCAGGGGAGAATCATGGAAAGATACCGCAGTAGACAACATCTCCCAGGACGTGAATATAGAGAAAGAATTTAGGACTGAAGCAGGACTCCCATTTAGGAAGTGGTAGGAAAATGACACGCCCTAACTTCAGTTCTCAGCCGAGGTACCCTCCTCTCCAGGAAGGATTCCCTGGTTGCCACAGCAAGGCCCGCTCCTCCTGCTCTGGGGCCCGCTGCATGGGGCCCCTGCCTCCGCTACCAGGCTGACCCCACACAACAGTCCTCGGTGTCTATCCAGCTGCCGCAGGGATGTTCCTTGAGGGAAGTAATAATGTATCTTGTTGCCTGTTGATTCCCGGCATCCAGGAGCTCAGAGTCCTGGTTTGTGGAATGAATGAAAAGAGGTCTACTTGGAAAAAGAAGCAACGGGTGAGAAGAGCTGGCGGAAGGCCACGTGGCAGAAACCAGGGAAAGAGGGAAGCCAGCAGCCACTGCCAAACACAAAGTAGGATGGAGTCCAAATCAGAACAACGCATCGATGTAACGACAGAGGGGAGCAGGATAATGGATGCCGAGCCCAAACGGCAGAGATGGTGAGGATGATGGTTATTCAGGACGTTTTAGACAAAAGACTTGAAGACATACTTCGGGGTGTGACAGGAAAAGAGATGCACGTCAAGAACACAGCGCAAGTCTCTCTGATTTGCCCCACTTGCCTTCGTAGCCACTGTCAGAAGAATCAGAAGACCCAGATTCCTGCTTTATGCTCGTATAAAAGGCCATTTCGGGGTCCGCCTGATCATTCCCGAGCGACGCACTGGCTTCTTCTACGCTCCAGTTCTGTGTGTGCTGTTGACCGAGGATGGTACACTTTATTTCCTCCATGGCTGCTATCATCATATCCGCTACGTAAAAGTGGGCATTTTCCTGCAGAAAAATAACTATCAGTTAAATTGCAAGCATAACCAACTGTTCTTTATTGAGGGTGTATTAAATTGAAAATCAAGATGCCGTATTTAAGCAGAGTTAACGTGTAGGAATATAAATGTTCATTTAAGGGGCACCTGGGTGGCTCAATCGGTTGAGCGTCCGACTTCGGCTCGGGTCATGATCTCACGGTCCTTCAGTTCAGGCCCCGTGTCGGGCTCTGTGCTGACAGCTCAGAGCCTGGAGCCTGCTTTGGAGTCTGTGTCTCTCTCTCTCTTTGCCCCTCCCCAGCTCACACCCTGTCTCTCTCTCTCTCTCTCTCAAAATGAATAAACATTAAAAAAAAATTTAAATGTTCATTTAACTGAGTTATCACATGAGGTACAGCCCATATCTTCCAGACACATCAAATTTAGCCCACTGAGACCCAAATCAAGCTAAGTTGAATTTACTGTGATATACACCCCACACGGTGCATGGCCCAATGGTAGACCCATGCATCAATCATGGAAAACTTCCCAGCTGGGCACAGGGGCTGCCTCAGAGCCCTCCTTAGCTCCTGGTGGCCTGTGCTAGCCAAAGGCTGAAACGAAACCTATTTGCCATCCTTCATCAAGTGAAGTTTCCAGATTTAAATCAGAACAACACTATCTAAGGGATTTACACTCTGCGCGCGCACGCGTGTGTGTGTGTGTGTGTGTGTGTGTGTGTGTGTGTGTTTTAAAGAAAAAAAAATGTGTTCACCTTTTCTACATCGACAGGGAGCAAGAATGCTTCTGGCGAGAAGGAATTCAACGAAGTGGTTCTTCTACCAACTGGAACAGCACCTGCCAATGCAGCAAGTTATTAAAAATGGAGAAAAAGACGCTCAAGGAAAACAAAACAATTCTAGGCAGTGGCCTTTAAAACCTGTTTTTTTTTAAATTAACAGAATTCTAGAATACATTAGGGTGCCAGAAGAAGACAGATCCTCCCAGTGGTAGGCTTTTCAGATATTGCCTTTATGGTGATCGTTTCTACAGGAGCCCATTGGAGCAAAGTGGGAGGGATCCTCAGAGGAGGGATGGGAGAACCACTGGAATGGAGGAGACCAGTGAGGAGGAGAGGGTAGAAAGAGGAGGGGATCATGGAAACTACCTAAAAGAGATGGAGAAGGGCCAGAAGGAACAGTCTAGAAGCAGGGTCCTAAGAATTATAGGATCACTTCTCCCATGCACTGCAACTGACCCCAAACTTCTTGTTTAGAGAGATACTCTGTTTGGAAAGGCCAGCATCGCTTCTCTAAAATGGTCTTCCTCCAGACCAATAACAAGAAGAAACCACAGAGGGTATATTCCGCTGATTCATCCATTCTGCACCCTGAAGCCACTCCATTACCGGCAGGAACACCATCAGAACAAAATGATTCCTGTCATGTGATTTCTTCCTGGAGCATTTAAGGCAAAGTCTTTCTGTGAGAGCCTCAAGAGCTCGGTTATCCCAACCTGCTAAATTAGAACAAAATGTTATAGATGTCTTGATGATCAGACCGCTCTCAGGGGGACAGACAGAGATGCCCACAATCACCCAATCCCCTGTCTCTTCTCCAAGAAAGGGACTGGTCCATGAAGGACACTGAATCTCTTAGCTTCAGGATCCATCTGGGGTGGGTGAGCATTGTCTGCAAAGGACCAGGGAGTGAATATTGCAGGATCTGAGGGCCACCTGTTGCACTATGTCGTTCTGCTACTGGAGTGAGGAAGCAGCCATCAGCAACATCAACAAGACTTTATTTGTAAAACCAGGAGGCCAGCTGGATCTGGCCTGCGGGTCATAGTGTTAGGACCCTGAGTATAGAAGAAAAAGGACAGAGAAGAATCAAACAGTGTGGATTCCAGTTCCAGTTCTGTCTCTACCAGCTGGTTGTGCCTCTGCCTTGAAATGTCCTCACGTCTTAAACTGGATAATTACCTCTTAGGAGATTAAAGCAGATAAGGCATGTGAATGTGCTCTATAAATGTGTAAATCCTATACAAGGAAAAAATGATCTGTGGGATTGTTTCTTCCAGCCTCAAGAAATTCTTATAGGCTGGGGTGGGGGAGGGCCTTTCTCTACCACATTATCTAGAAAAGGAAAAGTGTGCTGCTATCATTTGTGATGCAGCATAGAAAAAATCTTGTGTCTTAGTAGTAAATGCCTGTTCTCTGCAATGCTGTCCCACAGCAAAGAAAGACCAGATCACTCAGGACTTCCTTTTTTTTTTTTTTTTTAAATCCCATGGGATGAATCCCCCTACCAAGGTGAAGATGGGTTTTGAAGGTACTTAGAGAAATTGCTGGGGGCTATTGTCTTTGGACCAAGGGGCCAGGGTACCTGTTTTCTTTATGGGAGAAAGACAAACTCCAGGATAACTTTAAATTGCGGAACCAATTCCAGTAGAACGTGTCATTTTGCTCAAAACTGGTTCTTCTTTCAAAATGACCCATTTTAAGACCGTCCAAAACCTGCTGTTCTTAAGCGATGAATAATATGTTAAAAGACTGTCATCATCTTTAGCTTTTCAAAAGTGTTTCCAGTACAACAAAGAAACCCCATATTTTAGGAAAGGTGGAGGGGTGGTTCTTGCTAGTGAGAAATAAATAAATGGCGGGGCGCCTGGGTGGCTCAGTCGGTTAAGCGTCCGACTTCAGCCAGGTCACGATCTCGCGGTCCGTGAGTTCGAGCCCCGCGTCGGGCTCTGGGCTGATGGCTCAGAGCCTGGAGCCTGTTTCCGATTCTGTGTCTCCCTCTCTCTCTGCCCCTCCCCCGTTCATGCTCTGTCTCTCTCTGTCCCAAAAATAAATAAATGTTGAAAAAAAAAAAATTAAAAAAAAAAATAAATAAATGGCTACATACAGACACACACACAGGCAGGCCAGCAGTGTTCAGACTGCTAGGAAAGAAAGAAACTTCATTGACTCTTTGAACTAGGGCTCTAACAAGAATATAAATTAACACAAATACAACATGACGAATATATTTTTAAAAATTTAGATTGCCATTGGGGGGCCTGGGTGGCTCAGTCGGTTAAGCATCCGACTTTGACTCAGGTTATGATCTCAAAGTCCATGAGTTCGAGGCCCACGTCGGTCTCTGTGCTGACAGGTCAGAGCCTGGAGCCTGCTTCAGATTCTGTGTGTCTCTCTCTCTGTCCCTCCCTCGCTCATTCTCTCTCTCTCTCTCAAAAATAAACATTAAAAAAACAGAATGCCACAAATTGTAACAGCAATAAGAGAAGTTACTGACTCTTGAGTGGCATTTGCATGCATTATCTTATTTTAGGAATATGTGCATTATTTCATAGCAATGGAAGTCCTTGTTTTAGTTAAAAAAAAAAAAAAAAAGGTTTTGTATAGTCTTTGGGGAAATTGCGATTAGTGTTTTTAAATCTGCCTAGTTTCTAGTCACACCCTGTCCAGGTCAATGTAGGTGAGGTGAGTTCATCTCCTACGAAAGCACTAGTGTGAAATGGAGCCCGGTCTGTCTGGAAACACATTCTCCCGCCACACCGGATTGAGAGCACTTCTAATACTCTCCCTTGCCAGCAACTTCATGAGCTGGACGCTCCCAAAGGCACACACCATTCAAAGATGGCAGCTGGCATGGATTACCACTTGAGCTGAGCAAAGATGACATCTTGCTATGGAAGGAGAGTGGAAATCTTTGTTTTTACCCTTTGTGACCATCCAGGCATCCAGGTAGCTGGGCTGAAGAATATTAAACGAGCTAATGCACTGGCCTCCAATCAGAGTGGAAAGCCAGGACTTTTGTCCTCATGAGAAAGACGGTAAGACAGGCTTTAGGCCAAGGCAAAGCCTGCGTGTGAACAGACAAGAATGAGGCAAGTCCCGACTGAAGTTACCTTCATCAGCAGAAGCTGTCAGATGGGAAGGCTTCAAAAAAGCGCTGTCAGCTTCCGGACACGAGGAGGCAGCAGAAATCTTGGAGCTTGTGAACACAGGCATCTGAGGAGACTTTCCTGGGCGCACTGCCTGCTCTCCCTTGGAGGTAAAAGAGAAGTCGCTGCTCTTGTCACCGGAGCCCCAGGCAGAGTCTGCAGTATCCTTGGACAGTGATGTCTCCACCATGGAGTCCCCAAGGGACGACGGTGAAGGGCCCGGGGAACAGGCGGTATCCCTTCCAAAGTGGTTCCCACCGTTCCCCGCTGTCGGCACCTGAGGGGGCAAATCCTGTAGCTGCTGCTGCGCACACTGGGGGTTAATCCAGGCAGCTCTGTGCCTCATGAACCTGACGTCTGATTTGCAAGGAGGCTGGTCAGTGTCCAGGAGATTGGGCGAATCCTCAATGTCACCAGGGTCACTGCTGACCCCTTCCCAAGGGTGCACAGGAGAATCCTTCTGGCCCATAGACTGTGACACCATCTTTCCAGGCTCAGGGTGGCGTGAACTCCGTTGGACTACTGGATTAGGGCCTTGAACTCACCATGAGGCCAGCTGAGGTCCAGAGAGCTTACCTGCAACGAGCAAAAATCATTCAAGGTAAATAAGAACTCAGTCCTATTTGTAAACTCCAAAATCTTTTGAGGAGAAGAAACAAAAAATAAGTTTGTACTTCGCTCTGTACCATACAGTAAATTCCACTTGGATTGACAAGAAATAAACAAATCAGCAATAAAACTGGCAGCAAACACACGAGGCGTGACATCAGGATAGGAAAGGGTTTTCAGGGCATAAACGAGGACTGCTTTTATACAAGGACACAGTCATATAAGCAAACTGCTGATACGACAGATAAAAGTGAAAGACAGCCGTGCCTTCTTCCAACGAAATTAAATGTCAAACCCGAAATGGGAATACCATTTGGAAGTAAAGACACATTTTCACAGTTCCTTATTTTTGTTTAGTCTGTGCTTGTATTTCAACAAAGCAGACAAGCGGCATGTGAAACTGAGGGCAACTCACAGCACTAAAAACTTTGCTTTATAGGACTTAGTTTATGATAAGAGAGAAGCACCCTGGTCCCCGTAGTCACTGGCCCAGCCCGCGACTTTCTACTGCTCCCACTGTCCTTCACACTGGGAGGCTCCAAGCAGCCCTGGAAGCACAAGCAAGGTCAGCGAGAGGAAGAAATGAAAGTGGTCTGCTTCGGTGAGCTTAGCGTAAGGGGAGAGTGGAGAACAGGGCTACAAGGTGGTGAGCTGAGGCTTGGGAGTCAGTTCCAAGGCTGGCTTGCTTTATTTATTTATTATTTATTGAGAGAGAGACAGAGAGACAGGGTATAAGTGAGAGTGGGCCCGAGAGAGAGGGAAGCAGGGCTCATGCTCACCAGATGCAGGGCTTGAACTCACGAACCATGAGATCGTGACCCGAGCCAAAATCAGGTGCTTAACTGACTGAGCCACCCCGGCACCCCAGTTCCAGGGCTTTAAATACCACCGTTATGTATCCAGAGGGCTTGAACCTGGATCCCTACTCCTGACGCCCTCCCCCCCCCAACCCCGGCCAAACTATGGGCTACCATATTTTACTGCCTACTTGACATTCATCCAGGGGGCACCACAACCTGACACATCCAAAACAGACCCTAATTTCTCCCAAGTCTGCTCCTCCCTAGTTTTCCCATCTCAGGAACCACACCTCCCAGGTGCTAAAGCCCGAACTCTGGAAGTCCTCTCTGATCCTATCTTTCCTTAGCTCTCCATCTTTAATCCGTTAGCAAGTTCAGCTCTATAGCTACTGCCCTAATCTAAGTCACCATCTTCTCCCACCTGGGCCTCCTCCCATCTTTCCAGTGGGTTTTGCTGCTTCAACTCTGGCCAACTTACAGTCAAGAGGTAGGCAGAGAGAGATCTTTTTAAGTGTAAGTCACGGGGCACCTGGGTGGCTCGGTCAGTAGCTTCGGCTCAGGTTATGATCTCGCAGTTTATGAGTTCGAGCCTCACATGGTGCTCGCTGCTGTAAGCCTACAGAGCTGCTGTAAGCCTGCTTTGGATCCTCTGTCCCCCTCTCTCTGCCCCTCCCTGGCTTGTGTGCTCCCAAAAATAAATATTTTAAAAAATAGGCGTAAATCAGATGTCATTCCCCTAATCACCATCCACCCCCCCCCCCCACCAGCTTCCCATCAACTCTGGAAATAAAATCCAAAATCCTTACCTTGTCCTTAAGGCATGACATGATCCCATCCTGCAGACCTCTCACTTATCTCTGTCCACCCTCCCTAAGTCCCACCCACTCACTAAACTCTTACGTGCTACAAGCTCTCGCCCACCCTACTGCTGCTGTTCTAGTCCCTCTGCCTGGAACGTTCTTCCCCCAACTGATCATACATCTGGCTCCTTCTGTCCTGTTGCATGCTTTGGTTTATCAATTACTTCCTCAAAGAAGTCTTTCTTAACCACCTCTCTTAAAGTAGTTCCCCAGTTACTCTCTATCACATCACCTTGCTTAATTTTCATCCTAGTCGTCTCACTTCCTCATTTTTTTTCCACTCCTCACTATCACTCCCCTCCCCCCCCCCCCACAGTCCCCCCCTGCCGATAAGCTCCGCAAGAACATGGGGCCTTGTCTGTTCTCTGCCAGGTCCGATGGCTGCACGCGGGACCTCAATAAACTTACGACTGAAAGAGCAAATTCAACGGTGGAAATAACATCGTGAGCTAGAGAGAAGACTTCCGTGGTAGATACAACTGCTCTGTCACTGTGACAGAACTGTTTGTACAAGGATAGAAGTGAATCCATGTTTCGTGAAGATATGACATTTTTCTCAACGTCTACAAATAGACCAAAAGAAGGTACATGTGAAAACTGTACTAAATTCCTTGGGTTTTCTTGAGGTGGGGGCCCTCCAACCTAGGTCAAACCTTTTGAGATGATGTATATATACATACGTATATATACGTATGTGTGCGTGTGTGTATATGGTATACATATAATACTGCACGATGCTGCGTGCGCTCCAAATCACTGCTCACAAAATACCATGGGATGTGGTGGCAATTGTCAGAATTCATCTGAAGTGCTTCGTCTTCCTTCTCCAGACCTCAAATCTCACCTGGTGCCCCAATTTCTCTTTGTCACACGTCTTTTCCCCTCCAATAATTCCGAGGATCACAATTAAAAATGGGAACCATGACTGTGTTTTTACGAAATGGCAAAAACACAGAAGCCTAGAGTGGATGAAGCACTCACATTGTGCCAAACCTGCCAATCCTACCTCAGTCCCAGAAATGACATCGGTAACCACTTTATCCCTTCCAGACTTTTCCCTATGAATTAACATACATACGGCAGATCAGAAGATGCGTTTTGTTTTCTCTTTTAAATTTTTTTTTTCCCAACGTTTATTTATTTTTTTTTTTGGGACAGAGAGAGACAGAGCATGAACGGGGCAGGGGCAGAGAGAGAGGGAGACACAGAATCGGAAACAGGCTCCAGGCTCTGAGCCATCAGCCCAGAGCCCGACGCGGGGCTCGAACTCACGGACCGCGAGATCGTGACCTGGCTGAAGTCGGACGCTTAACCGACTGCGCCACCCAGGCGCCCCTTGTTTTCTCTTTTATACGTACACATGAGCTCACACTGGACAACATCTATAATGAAACTTCTTTTTCTCTCAACAAGTTCTTGAGGCTGTGTATCACTCAACTATCTTACCACTTTCTATAGTATAAAAGGATCAAAATTTACTTCGCCAGACTATGGACGGGAACGTATTTTTAGTTTTTCGGAGTTATAAAATATATAGCGATGAGAAATTTTGTTCATGTTGCTTTTTATTAGTTTCCTTTCGCTAAACTTTTAGTTCTGAGTCCATAGCTCATGACAACGTCATTGTTTCCAAGAGAGTGAAGCTGTATGAGTCATATTCTATGATCAATTCTTTACATGTCATAGCTGTTCTTGTGGGGGGGAAGATGATTACAGATGTGAAATCACATAAAAAAATGCACAGCCTCAAACCAGTGACAAGTGGCAGGGATTCCTGTGTGTTTTACAAACAGATTAAAGACAACGGTTCACAAAGAATGATGTTATTTATGAGCCTCCCAGATACGGAATTGACTTAGCGGCACTGAGCAAAAACAGACTTCCTTTTCAAAAGTAATTTCCAGAAGCGGTGCTTGCTCCACTTCCTTCTAGAAAGGTGTTCTTGTTTCACACAAACAAACAACGAGCAGGTGTTGGCTTTTCCAGGTTATAAAACGAGCACATTTTAGAGCTGGGATAGGCCCCCAGAGATTCAAAGCCATGTCTAAAGACACGGCAGAGAGAGGATGACAAGCCAGGTTGGACGGTCACTCGGGAGCATGAGCCTCTCTGAGAGGGAGACCGACACAAGAGAGAGCCATGGTTAGAAACAAAGCACTGGCCCTAGCCCCGGGGGTCCACATTGCCATTGCCTGATCTTTGGGGCAACAGATAATTCATGAAATACCATCATAGGGTGTTTTGGCTCACTGTCACCTTGCTTGTCGTCTGGTAATCAATTAAATATTTATTGAGCAACTACTACATGACTGGCACTGTTTTTGTTTTGGAAGCGCTGGAGCAAAGTAAGTCCGTGCTTCTTCCAATAGCTTACATTCCGGCAGAGGGAAGACAGTGACTGAACCTATACGTTCATACATTTCAGTGCCGACGGCCGGCAGGTAGTATGGGTTTAAGCAGTGGTTGACATCTTCCCAAAATGCGTCCCATTGTGATAAATGACGTCCTTTGAATTAGCAAGGCTTAGGTACAAAGCTAAAATCTATTTCCAAAAACACTTAAAAATTTTTTTTAATCTTTATTTTTTTTAAGAGAGAGAGAGAGAGAGAGGCAGAATGAGAGCAGGGAAGGTACAGAGAGAGACACACACACAGGGTCCAAAGCAGGCTCCAGGCTCCGAGCCATCAGCATAGAGCCCGACATGGGGCTCGAACTCACGAACTGAGAGATCATGACCTGAGCCAAAGTCAGACGCTTAGCTGACTGAGCCACCCAGGCCCCCCTTCCCAAAACGTTGTAAAGGAAGATTACGAAGCTTACCATCATTTCTACTGTGATTTTCTTGTTGAGGGTGAGCACAGGCCAGATTACCACTAGTTAACATATATGCGGCAGCAAAGGTCCTAGACAAAAGAGAGATTCCAGGACTCCCCCTGGCAAGTCATTCTAGATGGGTCTCTGCCCATCAAAGTCAGTGGTTCCATCATGAACGACTGCATAATGAGGACAAGCTCAGAGCCACAATACTGACTGCAGAGATGCAGCTTTTGCCAAAGGGGTGGACGACTCGGTTGGGCATGAGCCACCGTGATCTCTACAGTGACCTCATAAACATCTTTCAGACCATAAGCAGCCAGAATTTTGATGCAGATGAGCAGTTTTCGCTCCCAATACCCCTAACAATCTTAGAGTGACTCCATGAATAGACACAAGCATGTCAGATTTCGGATTTAGGATTTTCTCTGCCCCAGCACTAACTACCAACCGTATACATGATTAGGAGCACTGAAGGCTGATCTTAAAGGTTACCTCCTCAGTGAGGCCTCCATGGTCACCCTATGTCATGGCAACTGCCCCAGTCAGTAATTCCTCTCCCCCCACCCCCCCCCCGCCCCGCTTCCCACCTCTGGTTTTCTCCTTACTCCTTGGCATTAATCCCCATTGTATTTAGCCTCAAACACGAACACCCACTAGAATGGAAAATCTCTGAGGGTAACTGTTTTTAAAAAAAAAAATTGTACTCTGGACACTGCTTTGTTCCCAGAATCTAGAACAGGGGCACATAATAGGTGCTCAACCAAACACACATTGAGTGTGAATACAATGAACGAATGAACAAACCAACAGTACCTAAGAATGGTTCTGCTGGTTATTTCTGTCGCCTAGGAAAGAAAATGGAGAATAGATGTCAACCTTTAGAAGAAGCTGGAGATCACGACCTAAAATTTCTGTTCAACAGTTTCCTTAGGATAAAGGAAGCTAGAGAACAGAAATCACAAACGAGAGTTGGGGTAAAGGGTAAAATTCGTTTATGCCCACTTTAAGGCGGCTTACTGAGCATGCTCAGTAATAACGAAATGCAGGTGAGCCAAGAGCATGGACGGTGTCTTGTTCACAAAGCTCCCCGGTCCTCTCCCCATCTTTCCGTATCTACTTCCCTTCATGCTCTGCGTTTGGACAAACCCCCACCCCCAAGGATGTTGAGAAACTCAAACCATCACTTATCAAACAGAAGAGCAACTGTTTTCGAGGCCCAGTAACGCGACTCCATAGCTTCCACAACGCGGTCTGCAATCAGAGTCAACTGCCGTTTTCACACAGCTGCGCCCTCACCACGGCACATGCTGAACTCTGTGTTCGAACACTAACAGCACCAGGAAGGAAGCAGTGCTCTATTGCAATGGCATATAGCAATGAGGCTGGTGGCATCACATGGACTCCTCCCTGCCCGCCTGAACTTTGGCAGTGACCCTTAACTTGGAAGGTCCGCCGTCAGGAGAACACGGAGGAAGGACAGAAAGCAATTATGACAAATGCGCGGGGTAAGGTTCGCCGGGGAAGACCCCACGAAGGCAAAGACCAAGGAACACGAACCATGTGCCTGAGAAAACTGCAAGGTTGCCTAAGACACACAAATGACTAACTTCCTGTGGTCACCGCGTAGGTCACAGTGACCACTCTTCACGGAGTGTTTCAGGTGGTATTATGCCAATTTGGGAACGGACGTAAAGAACGTTAGGGGGCTTGCCCAAGGCCTCACCATCAGTAATTTACCAGGAGAACAAAAAAACAAAAGTCTGACACCTGATCCAAAGCTCCTTCCACTCCTATTTATGTATATCACTGGGGCTGAAGTTGGGATATTTTCAATTTCATTAGCAATGTAAATTTAAGAACGTTCCTATTAAATCTGTCACAAAACAAAGGATTAAGAACCACACCACTGTATTTGATTCCATGTCTTTAGAATAGTTGTGCCCAGAATGTTATGATTACACCTATTTGTGTAAAAAACAAAAGTCATTGTACAAACAGCTCCAACATTTATTTATAAACCTTATAGAGGCACAGCTATACTAATATGTAATGTAAAAATTCATGAACATAACATTTTGTTCTTGCTTTCCAATAAATCATCTTGTAACCTAAAGGTACATACCACCACTCAAGTAATGTTTTACTTAAAACCTTTTATATAAAAAACAGTAACAAACAGGGGCACCTGGGTGGCTCAGTCGGCTAAACGTCTGACGTCAGCTCAGGTCATGATCCCAAGGGTCGTGGGTTTGAGCCCCGTGTCAGGCTCTGTGCTGACAGCTCAGAGCCTGAAGCCTGCTTCTCCCTCTCTGTGTCTCCCTCTCTGTGTCTCCCTCTCTCTCTGCCTCTTCCCTGCTCATACTCTGTCTCTCCCTCTGTCTCAAAAATAAACAAAACATTAAAAAATATTTAAAAAAAAACAATAACAAACAAAAAATTACTTACACACGAACATCACATAACTGAATAAGACTTACAAAAAACATTAATTCAAATCTTTACCCGAAGTAAGTGTAGGGACCTGCACTGGAACAATGGCAAAGTTCCCATGTTTGGGCCAAATAAAATGGGGAGCCGTACTGGAAAACCGTCCGGCAGTTCCTCAAATGGTCAAGCATACAGTTACCATTTGACCTAGCAATTCCACTCCTGAGGATATACCGAAGAGAACGAAAGCATGTGTTCACGCAAGAACTTGAGCACAAATGTCAACGGCAGAAATAGTCACAGCAGCCAAAAGGGGCAAACAACCCAAATGTCCATCAACTGATGAACGGGTCAACCAAGTGTGGGGCTGCATGCGATGCGGTATTATCGAGCCACAATACCTAACACACACCGCAACATGGGTGAGCCCTGAAAACATTATACTAAGTGAAATCACCAGGCACAAAAGATATTTCATATTTACAGATGCATTTTTATGAAATGTCCAGAATAGGCGAATCCATACAGACAAAACATAGATGAGTGGGGTTTTTTTTTTGGGGGTGGGGTGGGGAGGAAGGAATGAGAACATAAACACTGAGAGCTAACGGGTACAGGGTATCTTTTTGAGGTTCTAAATGTTCTCAAATCAACCGCGACGGTGAGGACACATATCTGTGAATATATTAAAGCCACTAACTTGTACACTGTAAATGGGTGAATTGTAGGTTATGTGAATTCTATCTCAATCTCAATAATGCTGTCCAAAAAAAAAAAAAAAAAAAAAAATGAGACGGGAGGAAGTACCCATCTCTCTTCAAACAAGGTCTAGGAAGCCTGGAGAATGCTGGTGTGCATGGGCAGAGGGATGGAAGGAGCACTGGCTCTAAGTCAGGCTGCAAACTAAGGTACTGAAAGCTGAAAGGGGAAACAGAGAGCAAATAAGAGGCATACTGAATATGTGTGCCTAAAGTAGGTATAGAGAAGAGAGAGGAAGAAGTGAAAATGCCACAGCAGAACTATCTAGAAAAAGAAAAGAGAAAAAAAAAAAAAAAGGAACCAAGGACTGGTAAAGACAACATCATCAATGTGATGGCCACCAGTAACTGGGCACCGGTTCCCAGACCCTACACCCAGAGCTCAGACACCCACCCTTCTCTTTAAACCAGCACCGTGAGGGAGGTTCTGCTGGTCCCAACGAACAAACAAACAAAAATAAACCCTTCAACACTTGCAATATCTGTCCGTGTGCCCCTGAGTTACCTCTCTGACCTCCTTATCTATTACCTCTACATCCCTACACCTCTACACCCTTCTGCACCCCTCCCCTACGCTCCTCTATAGTCTTCAGCACCGCCATCTTTATTCAAAAGTACGTTTGCAATGAGACTTTCCTCATCACCCTTTTTAAAACTGCATCCCTAAGGTTCACACTATCCTCATTTACTGCTCTATTTTTTTTTCCCCAGAGTACTCACCTATTATCTTAGCCATCGTCATCGGCTCATAACTAACACTTGCATGAAGTTTATTTAGTAGGTGCCTGGCACTGTTCTAGATTTTCTATACACACACACACACACACACACACACACGCACTTGATCCCTCTAACAACCTATGAGGTAGATACAACAACACTGTTTTCATTTTACAGATGCAGACCCGACGCACAGCCAATAAAGGGGAGCGTTGCACACCCAAGCAGTCTTGCTCCCAAGTTCACATTCTTACCCGCAACAGCACAGGGATGAAGGAAAGACCTTTAAATCTCAGAGATTCAAACGTTTCTGGAGAATATCCAAGTTTATCAAGCACGAAGTAGCTGCTGGCAATGTCAGTGACCTTGGCCCAAATCTCCACAGAGACCGAGTTTAAACGAAGAGTGAGCCGCCAGCAGGAAAAACAACACAAAACAAAGAACAGGTTTTATGTATGTCATAGGACAGTTCAAGTGATTTGACGGTTTAAAACACTCTTAAAATGTGCATAAATAAAAGCTCAAGTCTCCCGACCTACCGTATGTAAAACAGCCGTCCCAAAAGCTGTCTTCTAAAAACAGCTTCCAAAGAAAGAAAGAGAGAATAGGGAGGTACTTTACATATGTTCCCAGGACACTTGTTCCCTGACCCACTATAGATTGTTGAAATAAGAGAATGCAGAGGAGCCTAAGGATTAAAAAGAATCCCGCACCGCCCTTCAGTCTTCATCACCTGAAATCAACTAGAGCAGAGCACCTGTTGGCCATGGGTGCTTTTCAAGGTCACCTGCCCCCAAAACTTTGAGGTCCAATTTACATTTATCTCTTTCAGTAAATGTAAAACTAAGGATCCAAGAACAGAACTAAAATATTTTTTTAATTTTTCTTTTAGTGTTTATTTATTTTTGAGAGAGAGAGAGAGAGAGAGAGAGAGAGAGAGACCGAGTTGGGGAGGGGCAGAGAGAGGGAGACACAGAATCTGAAGCAGTCTCCAGGCTCTGAGCTGTCAACACAGAGCCAGATGTGGGGCTTGAACCTATGAGACATGAGATCATGACCTGAGCTGAAGTTGGATGCTTGACCGGCTGAGCCACCGAGGCGCCCCTGAACCAAAATATTTTTTTAAGGAATTTTCAAACATTAGTTGTTGAGCAGATCACATTTAAGTGTGTAGATCATTTCAGCTGCTTCTCCTTTGTCATTTTCCAGCCTACTGTTAACGACGACAAAAACACCTGCCTCTGAGACTTCCTTTTACCTGCGGCAGTATTTCCCTTTGACAGTTCACACGTGAGAAATAAAGCATCATTCAATATAGGATTATTATTACTATCTTGTGGATGAGAACACTGAGGCCTAGGAAAAGGAAGTGAAGACCACACACAGCAACTGAGCAGCACTCTGGGACCCTGGAACCTTGGACCCTGGAACCTTGCTCCAGAGCCCCCCAATCTCACCCTCATGCACTGGGACCCTGGAACCTTGCTCCAGAGCCCCCCAATCTCACCCTCATGCTTCTGTATGCGTAAGATACAACAGCACAAAAATTAAGGGGGGAAAAAAAGAGTCCCAATCAAATACAATTTTTATGCCAATCTGAGAAATTCCTCACTTACCAGCTGCGTGACCTTGGGCAAGGCACTTAACCTCTCTGTGCTTCAGTTTTTTTTTTTACAGACTGTTGTGAGAACTTAACGAATTGTAACGTGCATATCTCAGTCCCACACACTATTCCATAAAAGTTGGCTTTATCATCACCATCAGTGTAATTTTACAGACTGAGACTTCAATGTATGACAGCACAATTAAGGAGACCTAGTTTTAGTTCCCAACTTTGCAAATGAGTCATCCTTAGCGTCTTTTTAATTAAAATGAAAACTCGGGACGCCCGGGTGGCTCAGTCGGTTAAGCCTCCGACTTTGGCTCACATCACGATTTCACAGTTCATGGGTTCGAGCCCCACTCTGTGCTGACAGCTCAGAGCCTGGAGCCTGCTTCAGATTCGGTGTCTCCTTCTCTCTCTGCCCCTTCCCTGCTACAGTTCTGTCTCTCAAATATAAGTAAATGTTAAAAAAATGAAAATGCAAAAACAATCAGAGGCCTTGGTAATATTGACTTGCACACCTTACTTATCTCTTCAGAAAGGATACAATATGACACACAGGCATTACTATTGCTCATGTTTATAATCTCTGGAAGGCTTGACAAGCTTATTTAAAAAGAACTGCTTCAATTTTAACAGTAATGCAACCAACCATGTGACTCTTTCCTTTCCATATGAGAAATACGAATCTAAATTTAGTAACAAGGGAAACTATTCAAATTTGGCAAAGCTATTCTTTGTGTGCCCTCAGACAGGTGGGGAAAATGTGTTCGCGAGCAACGCAGTCTTTCTCGACCTCTTTGCTTATCCTCCTCTAAAGACCATTCCAGTTAAAACGCTTCTTCTTGCACGTTTACCCTTGGTGCTGGCAGAGTCTTCCCTGTGTCAGAAAACACGACCTCCAACTTCAGAAGGCTAAGGATGTTTTCAGAGTCATGAAGAGCATCTCAAGTCAAATCTAACCCCCAGAGACCACGACCGGTTTTCATCAACTTGCCTAGCATCTCCCTCCGGCCCTAAAGAAGATGAGGAAGGCACAGTTCCTGAACCCTGAGATCACACTGATGCGCAGCGTCAGGCAGTACTGCTCGCAAGAGGGCCCAGAACGAAAACACTGAGGAACAGCCACACCCGGACATCGTGGACAGGTAAGCGGGAAAGTGCCCGCACTACCCTGAAGGTGCTGCCTTACCTCTGCTCCAAACGAGGTTCTGCTGGCGGCCAGGAGGGAGGTGTGCGCAGCAATGTGGTGATACCTTAATTTATAGAAACCACACTTCTGCTTTTCAAAACCCTACTCTTCCTCCAGTTACCGTCCAGTGAGGTAGGGCAGGGATCACCCTGCTGCTTCTGACACAAACAAGGTTTCTTGACTTGCCCAGACCTCACTGCTGCTATTCAGCCTTTCAGGACAGAGTCCCCGGAACCCAAGGTTGCAGACGCTCAGTCCTTTGCGCTTTCCCAACATACCGGCAGTTCAGAGATCCTTCCAAGTGCCATTGCAATAACACAGTAAGCACGGTTCCGGAATATACCCCTTCCTTATCGTCTTGATTCCCATTCGGGCTACATAACCCCTCTTCCGGCGGTTCTCCACATTCTCCAGGCTGACGGTATCAATGTGGCAGGAGGGTGGCGAACCTCACCGCGGCCACCGGCAGGCTGGAGCGGGGTGGGGGTGCAGCGCCGCTTTCCCCGCCGCAGTGTCAGCAGGTGGTCTTCTCGGTGGGCGCTGGAGACCACACAACCGGCCGTGCGCTCACTAACCCAGCTCGGTTAAGTAACAGAAAGTTTATGGGTTTGGGCCACCAGACATCCATACATAGGGCTGGGTGCGTGGGGAGCGGGTCCTCCGCGGGCCTTCGCCATCTGTGCGCGCGCTTTTGCGGAACCGAGAAAAGCCTGCGCGCCCGGAGCGCGGTGCCTGGGGCCACGCAGGGCGCAGGCTTTGGGCTCACTGACCGTCGCCCGGCGCTGAAGTGTCTTCGAGGTTCCGTTCCTGAGCCTTCCGGATCCAAGCCGAGCACGGGGTCGCCCCCTTTTGCCAGGTCGATTCCATAAAAACCCGCCACCCCTACAGAGCAGCCCCCTCCTCCATTCGCCCAGGGGCCTCGGCACTGCCCGGCCCCTGCCCCGGCGTGTCCCCGGGCTCGCGCACGCCTCTCCCGCGCCCCTCGCCACCCCCCCCCCCCCCCCCCCCTCACCGCTGCAGCAGCCTCACCGCGCCGACGTTACCCACCTCCGGCGCCCCTCGCGCCCCCGGCCCGCTCACCCCCGCTCATCCCTGCTCACCAGGTGCGCGCATCGCGTCGGCTCCCGGCTCGCTGGGCTCCGGGCGCGCGCCACCCGCCACCGCGGCGGAAAGAGGGAGCGAGGAGGGGGAAGCGGCGCCCTGACGCTGCCACGCCGCCGCCACCCCACCCCCATCGAAATCCCGGGCCACCGCAGCAATCCGAGAAGGTCCCCGAGGAAGCGAAGCGCCGCGGTCGGGCCTGCAGCCGGCGGGGAGACGCGGAGGACGCGAGCCGGAAGGAACTGCGGCCCCCGCGCTGCCCCCACCGCTGCGGCCGTGTCCTCGGCCGCCCACCCCCGAGCCGGGTGACGCGGGCTGGGACAGCCGGGGACCGCCGTGCTCCCCTCCCCCAGCGTTCCCTTCCGAAATCACGCCGTTCCCTCGCTGGGGGGAGCGGGGGGGGGGGGCTGAGCTGCAAACGCGCTTTCTGGGGTTGAAATACCGAGATGCCCGCAGACCTGGCGGACGCGAATTCCCAGCACCTCCCCCCCTCTCCCGGACAGCGGTATTTGGCGTTCAGTGCGATTGCCTGAGAGAACGCGTGATCCTGCCGAGTATTCGGGGTTCGTCCGCACAGAGATCTACGCGCCCGACCGAGACCTAAAGCTTCCCCCAAGCGTGACCTCAGCGGGCTGCTCCGCGCGGAGCCCCACGACGGCGACTTCCCTGGCAGCCTCCGTCCTACCTACTCATCGCCTAGTCCTCTGGAAGCGAGGGGTGCCGCGGGCTGCGTCCAGATCTAGCTGGACGCTGGCGAGAAGCTGCCAACCAAAACAGAATGTTGTCACGCTCAGACACCGAAGCCCTGACCGTTGGTAGGGCTGAGTGCACGGTGTCCCTTCGCCCCTAGGGAGGCTGAACACGCTCCGCCAGCGCCCTAACCTCTGTTGGGGGAAGAATCTCGGAGTTACCTGCCCCGGTAGCAACAGGCAGCGGGTGAGCCGATCTAGGATTACTTAAAAGACTCCCTTCTGCAGGGTAAGCCAATCGCATCGCACCCACCCCCCCTTGGTTCTTTAGCTTTGTCCTGGGTCACCTCCAGGTGTGGAACCAGCTCACGGGTATGTTGGGCTTTATTTGCTGGATGTCTCTTTGGAACACGCTTTTCCTGGCACAGCCTAGACTGGAGTGGATAAGGGGCGGTGTCAGGTAGTCTCTGATCCTATGTCAGAGTCTGGTGAACACTAGCTGTCCATCACCCGACTTAACACTGAGCACAGCCTGTTTGGAGCCTAGAACCGCTTAGACCGGAAAGGACTCTGAACTTTTGGGGTCCTGTCTCAGGAATTCGGATTGGCTGAAGACAGACTGGGAAGGGCTTACATTAAACTAAAAAGAAAACTGTTGTATATGTGGGCTCGGGTACTTTTACAAATTATTTTTGAGCCATCCTATCAATATTCCGGAATATCATTTGTTTCCACAGATTCTTCCTCTGTTGTCTTAAAGAGGTTAAGTTATTTGCCCAAGGTCACACAGTTAGTAAAGCACAGTTAGGCTCTGAAGACCGAGGTCTCCATCAACCAAACCTTATGTCCCTTTTCCACCATGCTACACAGAAAAATAATGAAATTGAGGGGCGAAGCATGAGAATTTTCAAGCAATAATTAAAAGAGGAAAGGAATCAGGAGGAAGTGGACAGAAAAAATGTCATGCAAAGTAAACCAGTAAGTCTACCATTCAAAGGAAAAAAACAAAAAAACAAAACAACCAACAGAAACCAAACTGTACTAGGTGGTAAACTGGACAAATCCAAGGCAAAGAAAGCATTCTTGTAGGGACACTAGGAGATTTTAGACCAGGATGGTAAGATTTGGTCAGTCCCCTTTGAAGTCACTTTGGAATCATCTTTATCAAAAGTAAATAGGCTGGCCTATGCCCTGTTATGTAGGCATCCTATAAACTTGAACATCCACATTCAACATCTAATCACAAGTAAAGGAGGCCACATTCTGCAAGCTTATCTCTACAACTAAGAGAGAAAGCTCAAGGACAGGTGTTTCAAATAAGGAATACTGGAAATCGACTGTCCCCTCTGAGATTAGAGTTCTGGAGGTAGACTTTCCTAAGTCCTAAATGCTGAGTTTGGGCTTTCCAAGACTGCCCAATCAATTGTTCAATGCTGAGAAAGTCACTGATAATTACAAGCCAAAAACCACTCAGGAAAAGCAGAGGTTGGTTTTTTTTTCATGGGGAAGGTCATCTTCCAGGTCACAGTGCCCTCCACGCCCTGGGGCCCCAGGGCAGTGAGCATATCAGGAACAACTCACGGCTTCATCTAACTGGGCTCCTGCCCAGCACCCATTGGTCACACACAAGTCTCCATTGTGGCCAGGACCAGCCTCATAGGGGAGCAGAAGCCCGGCAGCTGCCCTTCCAAACCCAGCCAGACTTCACAAGACGTGATTTGTGCCATGAGCAGGGACGCGACCCTGTTGTTGAGCTCAGCTAACGAAGTCAGCAAAGGAGAAATCAGTCTCCGTGCAAAACAGGAACGAAATGAGATGAACTGCCTCGTAAGCTACGAAAAGGAGTCTGCTGACATCATGACTTTCAGGGAAGAAGGGATGATGCTACATGTGAGGGAAGTCAGCATGTGACAAGGGGTAAAAGAACCAGGCTGCATTAGGCTTGTCTCAGTTTCTTGTCCTCCTTCCTGTGTGTCTGAAACATCCATTATCCACAAAGGACAAATTTGTATGATGATGCTACTTGCGTGAGAAACCTAGAATAGGCAAACTCATTGAGACAGAAAAGAGAATAGAGGCTACCAGAGACGGGAGGAGTGGAAATGGGAAATTATCATTTTGTGGGTACAGTTTCTGCTTGGGATGATAAGAAAGTTCTGGAGATGGATAGTGGTGATGGTTGCACATTATTGCAAATGTACTTAATGGCACTGAATTGGATACATACAAATGGTTAAAGTAGTAAATTTTATGTTCTGTATACTTTACCATAATAAGGTATATGTGTATGTATGTATATACATGTATATAAATATATATTGAAAATGCATACTATATATGTTATATATGATATATTGTATACATTATATATATGTAATATTATAAACATATATAAATATATTTAAGATGTATCATCAGGATGTAATACTTCTTTGGAGTAAAAGCCCAAGGGAAAGCAACATGCTAAGATAAGAGATGCCTTCTGCCCCCGGAAACTCTTTGAATTTTCAAAAGTCTTGCCCTATTTTGCTTTCCTTTAGGGTGCCAGAGCCTAGCTTTGGGTTTGTCGTGCTCCTCATTCAAAAGGAAGAGTAATCCTGCCACTTTACTACTTGCTTCTGCCGGTGACAGGTAGCTGGGGGTCCGTGAGGGCATGTTCAGAAATGCCATACCCTGAAAGAGGTTCTACCTTTCAGAGACAGAGGAAGCTAAAATATGTTTTAAAAAACACAACATTTAACTGAGTAAATTTAAAGATCTAATTGACTTTATCCAATGATTCATGAATCAAGCTCACAGGAGGGAGCTCTGTACAAAAAGGGAAGGTTTTTAAAGGCAGAAAGGGGGTGGGACAAGGAAGCCATAAACAAAAGAAAGGATGATTTCCAGCCAGGTCACTCTCCTCTGAGGGACAGGCAGGGGGCGGGGCTTCTCACCCAGTCTAACCTCACTAGTGCCATCAGTTCATTCCAGACTGATTGGAGGGCGCGTTCACAGGCATAGCTGAAACTGTAAGGAACTCTTGGTTTACTCTTGTGGGGGCAAATGACTCCATTTCGAGCCTGTTTTCCCTTTGGTCACGAGCAAAAGTATTTTGTCACGAGCAAACCTTGATCCCCAGGGTCAGCCTGTTTTGGTGGAAATGGCAAGAGGAAGGACACGTGCCCTGGGTCTGACGGAAAACCAGTAAACCTTGTCCTTAGCCCCCCTCCTACTCTCCCCATCCTCTTTAAAGATGCCCTTAGTTAGCGGGACTAGTAGAACCAGAAGCTGCACCTGTTCTGGGGTCTCTTTTCACAAGAAATGTGGTATACGTAAAAATGCGGGGTCCCACCTGAGTGCAAGGGTACCCAGTAATCTGCTGTTAGAACTGAAACAATAAACTGTTTGTATTCTGTCTTGCCCTCTGGATTGTCGACCCCGGGGACCTTACTCAGTTCTGAGTTACTTCCCCCACAACTCCCTCCCCCCAGACCTGGCCCTGTACTTCACATGTTTCTGGTGTTCCATGTATTTGCTAACTGTTCATGTGGCTTGCGGGGTGTGATTTGAATGCCATCCCGTGAAAGGGAAAGACATGAGGCTAAGATTATCCCATGTTTGGAAACACTTGAAGTGTCCAACATTTAGTTTCTTAGTCAACATTTAAAGTGTTCTTTACTATGATCTCAGCCCAATTTCCAGTCTCTTCTCTCAATCGTGTCTCAATTATGCTAAGGCTCTCAATGGCCCACCAATTGCCCTGAGGACATACTTCACTGTTTCCTACCTTTGTGCCTCAAGCCATCAACCACATTTTACATTTTTCACGTTGGCTTCCCAGAGACGACCTGGTACCTCAGTGTTTCTTGCCTGACATTTTGTTAGTCTTTCTGGTAGCCTTCTGGCCCAGTATAGATAATTCCTTATGTCATTTCCACATGGGCTGTTTGATAAGGAAAGGCTAAAATGCCTAGATTCAATCCTGTGTGGCTGGTAGGAATCTTTCTCTGGAACTTGGATATGAAAGAAAGAAAGAGAAAAGAAAAGAAAAGAAAGAAGGAAAGAAAGAAAGAAGGAAGGAAAGAAAGAAAAAAGAGAAAAGAAAAACCTTATTTTTCTAAAATTGTTTCTACATCAAATTAAGTTGACTTGGTATCCCCACTTGAAAAGGTAGCAGGAGAAAGGTGCCATGTGTTAGCGAGCCTTGCTCCCTCCCTAAAGTTTCTCAAGAGCTCAAGTGCCTACGTAACATTTCTGGTCTCTTCCATCATGGTCACTAGAGAGATCCTCATTTTTGAAATTTACTAATTTGAGCAGTGCCATCACTCTATACCAAGTGTGGATACAAGGGTCCTTCACCAGGCTCTTAGGGATTCAGTCACTCAGCATTCAAACGCTGCCCTTTCAGAGAGTCTATCCCTCTTTCACAGACCCTTTCTGCCCTTTCCATTAAAAAACAAAAAGGCAGGGATGCCTGGGTGGCTCAGTTGGTTAAGCATCGGACCCTTGATTTCAGCTCAGGTCATGTTCTCACAGATTGCGAGATGGAGCCCTGCATAGGACTCTGCGCTGAGGGGCTCCCGCTGTGGGATTCTCTCCCCCTCTCTCTAGCCCTCCCTCATGCGCATGCACATAGGAACACACACACACACACACACACACACACACGCACGCACGCACGTGCTCTCACGTTCTTTCTCTCTCTCTCTCTCAAAATAAATAAACTAAAAAAAAAAATCCTCTTCTCTTTGAAGAAGCCACTTTCCACTCAGGCAACTCCTGCCTTTCTGCTTACCATAGCACACAATCCAACTAAGTTAAATACACAATGCCTTAACTCCGCCCTGGGGTACTCCAAGCCCTACTGATCCTCTTAGGGGCAGGGAGATTAACAGAAAAGTGGTCTCAATTCCTTTGGATTTTTCTGCAAAGCACTAAGAATAAAACAAGTGCATTTCTTAAGTTATCATGAACAATAAAATACAAATACTTTTCTCAATAAATTATTTTGCCACATTAAGTTACAATCTTTTAATATGCCAGTAAAATGAATACCGTGGGAGATTAGCTCTCTGTCGCAGAGATGGATCCAACCAACACCTTCTCTCTCTCTGTCTCTCCCTCTTTTTTAAAAAATTTTTAATGTTTATTTATTTTTGAGACAGAGACAGAGCGTGAGCAGGGGAGGGGCAGAGAGAGAGGGAGACACGAATGTGAAGCAGGCTGTCAGCACAGAGCCTGACCGATGTGGGGCTCCGGCCCACACACTGTGAGATCGTGACCTGAGCCTAAGTCAGAGGCTTAACCGACTGAGCCACCCAGGGGCCCCTTCTCTCTCTCTTTTTTGATTCATTTCACTAGCCATGAAGTCATTCAGCTTGACTTGATGCTCTAATTTCGTGCTGTCCTTACTAACTTCTATTTAAAAGTAGATTTGCGTGTCAGTTTGCCTACGGGGAAAGAAGGTGCTGACCAGCCACCATGGGCGTTCTCACCGACTCCACTACCCTGAAGTTATATTTTTCATAGTAAATAGTCATAAATTATCATTCCTTCTTGCCTATTAATCTCCAGTGAGTTTGGTCAAATTAAATCAGATCCTGTAATACGGAGAGGAATCGTCCCCCAAAGACGCCCACATCCTAATCCCCAGAACCTGTGATTATGTCATGTTACACGGCAAAGGAGAATGTAGATTGCAGATAGAATTAAGGTTGCCAAGCAACTGACTCTGACAGGAGAAGATTATCCTAGACCATTCACATGTCCCAACGTAATCACAAGGGTCCTCATAAATAAAAGAGGGAGGCAGGAGAGTCAGAGTGATGCAATGTGACAAAGATCTGGCCAGCCATTGCTGGCTTTGAAGATGAAAGCAGACCGTGAGCCAAAGAATGAAGGCACCCTCTAGAAGCTGGAACAGACAAGGAAATAGATTCTTCTGCAGAGCCTCTGGAAGGAACACACAGCCCTGCTGACTCCTTGATTTTAAGTCAGTGAGACCCATTTCAGAATTTCAGACCTCCAGAATTGTATGATAATAAATTGTGTATTGTTTTAAGTTACAGACCTCAAGAGACTGAGTGATTTTGGTTGCACTGCAAAATCCAAACTCCAAAAATGCAGTTTTTGGAGCTACAATGTAGTATCCTTGCCAAGTGGTTTCCTGGATTCCATTGGAAATATCTCAGTTTTTTCCCCTCTAATCATCAAAGTGCTTTGAACATAATCTAGGCTCTTAAAAGTATCTGTCGAATAAAGAAATTTTGGCAAAATGTAGAGTCCGCAAGCCACAATTGGTCTACCTTTGATGCTCTGGAACTTGAGGAATAACCATCTCTCTCTCTCTGGCTAGTTGTGAACGAGTGCCTCTGCTATGAAGACATTGGTAATTAACTTGTATGGACTGCACGTAGCAGAATTTGTGACGATAATACCCAGCTCTCTCTTCCACTTACCGAGAAAAATTAAAAAATCAATGCCAGTCTTAGCAGACGGCAGTGACTTCCCTCATACAGGAGGGAGCTTCAGTTCTACTCCACGACACGAGGAAGCTCTTCAGGTTGGCTGGTGAAAGAGCTTGTGACATTGTTGTCAACATAGCTGACACCCATATCATGTACAACACGAAACACTAGGTCGATTTGAAGAAGGAAAGACAAGTAGAGCATTTCAATGAATCATTACAGCAGTTGGTCAACTAAGAAGGGCTCCCAAGAGTCCTATTGTCATTCTTTGGTGTGGGAGCTGCTGTCAGAGTCCAACCAAGTGTAAACAAAGAGGTCTCTTGAGAAATGCCATTGGCTGAAAGCTACTGACTGAAGAACCCTCCTGGGGAGAGCTCTGCTTCTTGAGTTCAGTTGTGTACAGAGCTGATACACTGACCTAGCCACATGCACATTCACTGGGCTCCAATGGGCCAGGGGGCCTCTTCGTAAATGTTTATTGTTTCTAATTAGCTTAAGACAGTCCTGTTTTAAGTAGCAGAAACACGTGCAACACAAAGCAGAAAAAGAAAGCCTGGCTGATTCCTGTTGCTGCTCTACGTTGGGCTTGGGTGAAATACAAGAAGGGGAGGGTGAGGAGAGGAGGCTGGAGGGGAGAGTCTAAAGCCACCTTAAGGTGTTGGAGCTTTAGCCCAAGGGCAGGGGGAGTTACTGAAGGCTCCTGGACAATGGGACATGTCAGTGGGACAGTGGGAGCCTGCTGATGTTTGCATTTTCCTTCCTTGGTGATCTAATACGTCTTAAGTTTTCATGTGCACGGGAATCCCCTTAGTCTTGGGAAAAAAAATGTAGATTCTGACCCAGTAGTTCTCCGGTGGAGCCCCTGATGCTACAGCAAGGTCTTAGGTGATGCCGAGACTGCTGAGCCAGAGACCACATTTTGAGTAGCAAAAGCCTAAACAGAATGCCTTGTGAGCATCTATCATTGATTTGTTTTCAGAGCCTGCAAGAAGCCAAGGGAGCAGCTGGAGGGCGGACACAAAGCTCTTTTCCGTTTTCAAATAGCTGTGTATTTTCCTGGGGTGACCTAATAGCTGGGACAGAGAACATTGTAGCAAAGTCCGTAGTCATTCTTTCTGAGCCCTTCCTTTGTTCTGGACGTTACTCAGACTCTCTGCTCTTTCTGCTCAGAACTCGCTGTCTTGTCCTGCTCTCCATGTGCTTAGTTTACAAATAGGCTTTGAAATTTCTTTTTCCTAATGTCTTAAGCAGGACTGACTTCTCCGTTTCTTGAAATTGACATCAAGCCAAGAACATCGGATTCCCCAAAAATGATGATCATGCCTTCGTCTGGATGCTTTAGAGATGTGAAGGAGGGTTGCAGAAAAATAAATGAGATGCCTTTAAACTGATATTGCAGAGAGAAACACGGGATTTGTCAAGCCTTTGTTTTGTCAATATAGCACAGACCATTAATTAGTTATATAGTATAGATGACATGATAAATGTAAAGTACTGAGCATAACATCTAGTACACAGGAAGCATCCAATATATGGCTTTATAATTTACTGTATTAAACTGCGCTGAATGTAGGTCTTCTCTTCCTTCTAACCTCAGAAAGGCAGTATAATTCACTCGTTAATGCTCAAGGCTTTTGTTGACTAAGAGATCACTAGAATAGAAGAGAGAGTTTGAATAGACTCAGATACATGGCCACTTGATTGGCAACAAAGAAACGAGTGCAATTCAGTGGGGGAAAGATGATCCTTTCATATAAACGGTGTTTGGGCAATTTGACACCATATGGAATATAACTGAACCTTGACCTTTACTTCACACAATACACAAAAATCAATTCGAGAGGGATTACAGACCTTAATGTGAAAGGTGGAAAAGTAAAAACACTTAATCTTTAAAAAGCACATAAAATGCCTTGGTGACCTGGAGATGAGTAAAAATTACTTAATCGGGACATGGGAAGTACTAACCATAAAAGATAAGATTGGTATTTGAAATAATATATTCAATAACACCTACAATCTAGTCTTTTATATTAGCTACAGTTTGTATTTATTAGAGATTTACAAAGTATTGTGAAAGACTCTTCGGATGGGCCCAAATACTCACACACACACACACACACACACACACACACAGAGCCCTAAATTTTGTGTTCATTTTGTGGATGCGTTACAACTGCAAAATACCAGACCCTTTTCCAACTAATGATTTATAAAGAGAGAACAAAAAAGAGGCCTCAGCCGTGCTTTTAGAATCCTCCTAAAAGGACAGCAGCCTAGAAAGAAAACTGGCTGTCAGTGCAGAGTGCTCCTGATGAAGTTGTCAGCATCATTTGGGGTCACGTGACCTCCCAGCCACAGGAGCAATGATTTTGTCTTTCTCAAACCTTTTGCAGCAGGCAATGTGCAGTCAGACTTAAGAATAGCCTACTGACGTTAAAGGTTGGTAGTTCCAGGCAAGTCTTTAAATAAGACCCGAGACCACCATTTGTGCAATTTTACTCTGGATTATTCTTCTTTTTTTTTTTTTTTTTATGTTTTATTCATTTTTGAGACAGAGAGAGACAGAGCATGAACGGGGGAGGGGCAGAGAGAGAGGGAGACACAGAATTGGAAGCAGGCTCCAGGCTCTGAGCCATCAGCCCAGAGCCCGACGTGGGGCTCGAACTCACGGACCGCGAGATCGTGACCTGGCTGAAGTCGGACGCTTAACCGATTGTGCCACCCAGGCGCCCCTCTGGATTATTATTCTATCAGGAAAGAGGACAATAAGGCAGATCTGAGTTTAGTGCAGGAATTCCCAGCCAGACATCCCAGCCAGACATCCCAGCCAGATGGGAACCTTCCCATCTCTTTGCCACTTACCAGCTGCACGCCTTGGGCAAGATACTTCTTGAGCCCTAGTTCCCTTCTTTGTAAAATGGGCAGGATGCCAATAACGTGTAGCACGTAGGGTTGGACATGCCAGACCCAGTGCTGGCATGGAGAAGTCACCTATTGGTGTGATAATCATAGCTCTCTCGTGCAGCAAAGCTACCGTCTGGTTTGGCCCTACACTCATATTCCTTAAGGACCATGCCCCAAACACTTCATGTTCAATCAGACTCTTCCTGACTCCCAACATCTAAGCTTCCAAGTGCCCCAAGCATATCATGGAAACTAAGGAAAAGTAGGCACCCCTCCCTGATAGACTGAGAGGCAGATTTGAAGACATGGGACCTTCTTTTTGCCAGCCTTTTACAGATTATCACAAATGAAAATGTAACTTGCCAACATTTGCCTTTGGTGTTGGTATATACCCCTCACAGAGATGCTAGGGACGAATGGAGTCTAATTTTTGGACTCTATCAAGGACAAAAAGCAATAGTATCAATGAAGAGTGTTTATTTGACATTGGGTAAGATATTTAGGGTCTCTAAGTCTCAGTTTGCTTCTTTGTGAAGCGTGCTACATGATAAGAGTTTCTACTTCAAAACAGTGATTATGAGGATTAACACAGAAATATGACACATAGTACAACCTCTGTAATAAATGCTTAGAACATTATTTATTAATAGTGCTGATCACTTCATTAAAACTTACTATCCCTATCTGTAAAAAAGGATACTAACACCTATTATATAGGATTTTATGAAGATTAAATGGGATGATATTTTAGAGTTCCTAGGCCCAGCTGCAACATGGGGCAGGTTTCCCTACATACACCACCAAGAAATTCTCAGACACCAGCAGGGTGTCCAAGAATCCAACTCAATTCTGACACTCTGTACCCGGAGATGACATCACCTTCCACCGACTAAGGGCTCAGTCCCACAAGACTGCCCTCAGCACCCACCCCCACTCCAGATGCCAGTCTCAAGCCCCAGGCCACTACCTGTGCTTCTGACCAACTGGCTACAGCTGAGAGGTTCCCATGACTTATTCCTTAGGTTCCATTTCTTTACTAGAGCTACTCACGGAACTCAGGGAAACACTGCCTCATATTTACCAGTTTGTGGAAGGATGTGATAAGGATACAAATGAATAGCCAGATGAACAGGTGCACAGGGTGATGTCCTGAACAAAGGAGCTCTGTCCTCATGGAGTCTGGGGACTGGTTAAGTGGCCTGAGGAAGCATTCTGGTTTCCCGAGTGTAGAAACTCTCTGAAAAAGACCAAAAAGTTATCCTTTTGGGTTTTTAATGGAGGCTCCATTACATAATCATGATTGACTAAGTCATGGGCTATTGGCTGATTCAACCTCCAGCACTCCCTTCTCTGAGGTCCAGGGGACTAAAAGTTCCAAACCTTTAATCACATGGTTCATCCTCCTGGCAACCAGAGCCTCCCCCACCTTGCGTGGGTCCAAAAGTCACATTCATTAATAACAAGACACCCATTTCACCTGTATGGCTCTGAAGCATTTTTAGGAACTGTGGATGAAGACCAAATATATCTAAGAAATATTCGGCCATGTGAATAGCCAAAAGTTGTATTCCTTAGAACCCATTACATTACAGATAATGTTTAAAAATATGTGTGGTACATTTTTTATAGATTATAAGAACTTAATAAATGTTAGTTTTTTTAAGTTTTGTTTAATGGATATTTATTTTTGAGAGAGAGAGAGAGAGAGCGAGTACCAGTGGGGGATGGGCAAGAGAGAGGGAGACACAGAACCTGAAGTAGGCTCCAGGCTCCGAGCTATCAGCACAGAGCCCAATGCGAGGCTCTAACTCACGAACCCTGAGATCATGACCTGAGCCCAAGTCCGATGCTTAACCGACTGAGCCACCCAGGAACCCCAAAATGTTAGTTTTTTTAAACAAACTTCTGTTAGTTTCTTGTTTCACTAACCCTACACAACACACACACACACACACACACACACACACACATGCATGCATGGTTTTCCCTGCTCCCCATTGATCCTATTGAATCGGGAGAAAAATCTATACATTGTTTCATGAACCTGTGTACTGCTTGAGGTCTTCTGAAAGGCTCAAGTCCAGTCATAGAAATTTCTACCATCACACTTACTGAATAGATTTAAAATGAGTATTCTTTTAAATTCTTTTCCTTGAATAACATTATACTTGGTGGGGGAGAGAAACAGATGCTGGTTATCCTGTATCCGTTTCTTGCCTAATCCAAATGGAAGTTATAAATGACATAATATGAAACACAAAGATTCTCTTACAGTGTTGTTCTCTCCTCTCCAGTTACTGCCCTAAAAAGCCAGTTGCTTGTCATCTAAATTCTCATAAAGCTTAACTGATCCTTCTCTATCAGATCTTGGATCATTTCCCTTTCAGTGAATCAGACATTCTTTTTTATAGACTTTCATATTTAGACTTATGAGTAACATGGTAATATGCCCCAATAAATATCTTTTTGTCTGAACAATGAGGCATTTGTTTAAGGGGCTAAATATAGTAATTACTCAATATATTTATTTCCTCCCTTCCACATACTTCTAGCAAGAGAACTGTGTACTGTGTCAATGGCATAAAGCAATAGAATATAAGTGATGTGTTTATTTGACCTTGGGCAAGATATTTCAGCTCCCAGCCTTAGTCTGTTCATCTGTAAAGTGCACATGATAAGAGTACCTACTTCAAATAGAGCAACTATGAAAATTAAATAGACAAATATGAATCTTTAGCACTGTCCTCGCTTTGCTTTATACAATTGATTATCTTTTAAAGATACCTGAATCATAAGAAAGAAAGTCTCCCATTTGCCCGTATAGTGCCATGTATTTCTCCATGTAGTCTCCATTTCCAGTGTTCTTCATTCCTTCATGTGGGTCCAGGGAGAGCTAGAGTAGAATGTAGGGTCATCAGGTCTGTGCCTTTCCTGTCTAAACCCACATGGTGTGTGCAAGTCAGAGCCGGGGCCAGAACTGAGGCCTCCAGACCTCCTGGGCAGAGTCCCCGCAACCCCAGCGCATGGCCTTCTACCTGTCGGAGAGGGTGGTGAACGGCATTATAAACAAGCAAGCATCTTCAGGTTCCTCTCGGGCACCACTTCCCTCTGGGCGATGATGACCCGCTGAAGGAAAGGATCTCGAGCTGCCTCTCCAGCAGTTATCAGAGACAGTTCTGCAGATTTGGGGAAGCGTGTGGCCAAGGAAACAAAGTAAATAGTTCGCAAGATGAACACCTTTATCTTCCTGGCCTTATGTACATCTATTTTAATCGTATTTGTGAATGTTCCAGAAAACAGATTGGACACTTTGGGACTCACAATTCTTGAAAATGTTAAAAATGTGGGTTTTTTTTTCTGATTTTAAGTAAAATATGTTTATTGTAGGATAGTTGGAATGGAAAAATTACTCAATTTCTAAATCAGACATAATCCTATAACTTACAGACAACAATTCTTAATATTTTGGTGTATTTCCTTTGTCTTTTTGCATGTATATGTACATATATGGTATATATGTATATGTAGACACACATATATTACAAAATAGAAAACCACCTGTATATACAGCATAATCCAAACTTTTTTTAACTAAAAAAATCTTTTTAAGTTTATTTATTTATTTTGAGAGAGACAGAGACAGCACGAGTGGGGGAAGGGCAGCTAGGGAGGGAGAGAGAAAATCCCAAGCAGGCTCCATGCTGCCGGGACAGAGCCCAATGTGGGGCTTGAACCCATGAAGCCGTGAGATCATGACCTGAGCCGAAATCAAGAATTGGATGCTTAACCAACTGAGCGACCCAGGCGTCCCTAATTATTTTTAATGTTTATTTATTTTTGAGAGAGAGAGAGAGAGAGAGAGAGAGAGAGAGGGAGAGAGAAACAGAATGTGAGTGGGGGAGGGGCAGAGAGAGAGGGAGACACAGAATCTGAAGCGGGCTCTAGGCTCTGAGCTGTCAGCACAGAGCCTGACATGGGGCTTGAACTCACAAACTGTGAGATCATGACCTGAGCTGAAGTCAGACACTCAACCGACAGAGCCACCCAGGCAGTCTAGCATAGTCCAGATTTTAAAAATAAGATAGCATCAGCATTTCCACAATTCATGAAATGTCTTTCCAAAAAAACCTGATTTTGAGTGACTGTGTCATAGCCCATTGCATGGCTGATCCATAATTTATTTAACCAACACTCAGTGCTTCAGATGATAAAATTATTATTCCATCGCAGGGCTCCCTTTTATTGAAAGGAAAGAAATGCATCTCAGGTACTGCCTCACATATATTATCTTCCTGGGGACACAATTTACTTTTTAAAAAAAAAATGTTTATTCATTTTTGAAAGAGAAAGAGACAGAGCAGAGGAGGGGCAGCAAGAGAGGGAGACAGAGGATCTGAAGTGGGCTCTGGGCTCAAAGTCAAGAGCCTGATGCAGGGCTCAAACTCACTAACTTTGAGGTCATGACCTCAGTGGAAGTCGGAGGTTTAACCAACTGAGCCAGCCAGGCACCTCTACAATTTACTTTTTTAATGCAAAAGGTGGGACAAGCTCTATTTATCTAGTTAGACACCGAAGAACACCTTGGTGGTTTAAATATCTGGCATGGCAGATTTGTAAGAAATGACAGCAAATAAGGACTTTAAATCTTTGTTTTTCTCACCACCTCTGAGACAAACACTTGGTGCATTACCTTGATTCCTGTATTTACTTGTTCACTCACCTATCCCCAGAGGATCCTAAAGAAGTAAAAACCCTGCTTATGAATGAATGATTTGTCCCCCCAATACACTAAACTCCTACAAAGTATCACTACTCCCCTTGGCCGCGCTGAGTTGTAGACAAATGAATTCTAATTTGAGAGGAGATCTGTATTTACAGCTGCATGCAAGCGATGTTCAAACAAATTTAAATGTAAACTCCTCCCATAAATCCGAAACGTGCCCAGCTCTTTGTTTTATTTTCAAAGGTCAGGTGTCAACTGATTTTCTTCCAGCAAAAATGTTTTTCTTGCATTGCACAGATTTGTCCCGAGCCAGCCACACTCCTGGCCTATGCCACCCATCATTCCCTGCCACCCCAGCTGTGAGCTCTGCCTGGCTCTCGGGGATGGGTTTCTGAGAGACCTTCTGCTCACTGCTCGTCTTAGTGTGGTGGGATCGTTGAGAGCGACAGTCAAGAAAGAATCCTTGAGATGTGTCATGGTGCAACTTAGTAAGTTTATTCAAGTAGCATGGGGACAGGACCCGTGGGCAGAAAGGGCTGCACTTGCTATGTGAACCTGGGGGTTACACGCTTAGTGCTCAAGGGGGAGGGGATGTGGAGGGAACATGAGATCATTAATGTCTTCTTCGAATTTCTACTCAGAAAACTACTTTCACAAGATTTCTCTGGTGTTTATCAGTCAGTTCGATATTAAGTCAGTTTGATGAGATATACAGGCAGTCATGAGGCCCTTTAAGAACGTAGCAACCAGCATATATTTGAACCTTATTAAAACTATGCAGGCTACAGGCCCACTCTCTGGACTAAAGGTGAATATTTTCCTGCTTCTATTCTGACATGGGGCTCAATCCCACCACTCTGCGATTATGACCTGAGCCCAAATCAAGAGTTGGAATCTCAACTGACCGAGACGCCCAGGCTCCCCAGAGATGAAAATTCTTAATGACTTGCACTGGAATATGGCCTGTAAATATCCGACCTCTTATTCTATAAAGAACCAGAAGGAGAATTACCGAGGCCGCTGTCCTGAAGCAGGAAGAGCATGTCGAAGATGTGGCCAGTCTTGGATGAAAACAATCCATGTGGAGCAGCTAACACTAATCCTTTGTAAAGAGAAGTTTTATCTAGGGCCCCCAAAAGGGGAGGACTTTGGACTAGAGGTGGACATTTTTCCGCTTCTATTCCTTCTCATCAGGACCCATGTTATTAATGAAGCAGTTGAGGGCAAGAATAATTGATTACGACCACTAATAACTGTGAACATCTCAGTATCCTTATGAAAGCACTCGGAAAGACCCATGTACCAAGCCATGCTAGATGCCGATGTGGGGGAGGGGGGTTATATGGACTAGATTTTAAACAGAGCAAATGGAAATCAAGTGCAATTTTGTATGAGGGAGGGACAAGAAGGACACAGGAGGGGGCAAGGAAGGACATCCAATCACTTTGTGCTAGGATTTTTCTTTCTTTCATATGATGGCAGCCAAGGAGAGGACAAAACAGAACCACCTCCCAGCCCCACTTGGGGTGTGTTCCTGGGTTGCACAGATAAAATTAACAAACCCAGGGGCTCCTGAGTGGCTCAGTCGGTTGAGCGTCTGACTTCAGCTCAGGTCATGATCTCACACTCCGTGAATTCGAGCCCCATGTTGGGCTCTGTGCTGACAGCTCAGAGCCTAGAGCCTGCTTCAGGTTCTGTGTCTCCCCCTCTCTCTGCTCCTCCCCCGCTCATGCTCTGTCTCTCTCTGTATCAAAAATAAATAAAAACATTAAAATTTTTTTTAAAAATTAACAACCCCAAACTGAACACCCTGTATTCACTCGTTGAAGAGTATCTTCACATTCATTTCTTGTGTATGTGGCTTTCCGGTCCCAGAAGCCGTGGGACCCTGTCTCTTGGCGGCTGCCCCCAGACAGTTTTCAACTGCTTTTTGCAGTCACCCAGTCTTTCTCAGCACAGAGCCACACGGGTGGACTTCGCTCGGGGAAGGCAAGGTCCTGCCACGAAGTCTGGCCTGAACACCAAGAGGTTGTCATCAACTTTGTATTTTATTTCCTCCTTTTTCCTCTATTTGATAGCCATCAAATGGTTGTGTGAAAGTAATCTCATCCTTTCTCTCTTGCTCTGTTTTACCGGGAAAGGACTATTTTGCTGTGCAAGGGGTAGAAACACAGAGGCACCTGGGGTGTGTGTGCGTGAGCATTCAGAGCTTCTAGAACTTACTCCTGAAAGTAAGAGTAAGTATTTTGCTAAGGTCTCCCTTCCAAATGTACCAGCAGGATTCCCTTTTGTTAATACACACACACACACACACACACACACACACACACACACACACACTCTTCTTCAGACCTCAGCAGCTGGGAGCAAGGGTAAGTGACAGAACCTGCTGATGTAGCCCATTGTAACTCACTGCACAGTGGGCCAAACTACCCAAGCGCAGACTATGAATGAGCTCAGCACAGCAGGTGGATTTATGCGATTTCTCAGAACCACAGTGGAGGCTTCTGACTTGATGGCCAAAACGAGACGTGGTTTTTTTTTTTTTTTTTTCTCTTCTTTCATTCTTTGCCTCGGAATGATCATTCCCAACATATAAATCAGTTCTGGGGGATACTGCTGAGTCAGAAAGCCAACTGTGGAACAACGCCAACAAGGCACACGACTTTCATGACTCATTTCAATGCGGAGAATACAGTCAGGCCTGATTTACAAAACTGTTGCACAAATTGGCTTTCCGAAAGCTTTAGCTTGCATCCAAAGACGTCTTCATATCGCTATTTTGAAAAAGTTGCTATATTCTAGAATGAGAGTCCTCAATATTCTTTCGGCGATAGGAATGTGCTTTAGAATTGGGGTACTTCACAGTGAGTTAGTTTGTCCCCTTTTGGAGGCCCTAGATAAAACTTCTCTTTACAAAGGATTAGTGTTAGCTGCTCCACATGGATTGTTTTTACCCAAGACTGGCCACATCTTCGACATGCTCTTCCTGCTTCAGGACAGCGGCCTCGGTAATTCTCCTTCTGGTTCTTTATAGAATAAGAGGTCGGATATTTACAGGCCATATTCCAGTGCAAGTCGTTAAGAATTTTCATCTCTGGGGAGCCTGGGTGTCTCGGTCAGTTGAGCATCCAACTCTTGATTTGGGCTCAGGTCATAATCGCAGAGTAGTGGGATAGAGCCCTATGTCAGGCTTTGTACTGGGCATAGAGCCTGCTTAAGATTCCCTCTCTCTCTCTCTCTCTCTCTCTGCCCTTCTGCCTTGTGTGCACTCTCTCTCTCTAAAAAAAAAGAAAAAAATTTTCATCTCCACTACAAATGTGTAAATGTAGAGATAAGAAAAGATCTTATGTTCTTTGTTTGGTTGAGGGGTGGGCAGTAGGCAGCTAGGAGAGAGTTAGGGTTTGGACGCCAGAATTGGGCTTACTACCAAGCAATCTGGAAAACACAGCAGTAAACCCCGTCTGGAAACTGCAAGTCACATTCCAAAGAGGCCAGAATGAGAAAAGGGTAAACTTACCAATAATGATTCTTGCTAGATGCTGCTGGTACAGACAGAATGACAAAAAAGGAGCATGTGTTTTAAGAACAATTTTCTCATGGAAAAGAGTCACCTCCAAAGGAGAAAACATAAAAAGATAAATATGTTTTGTTTCTAGCCATGTAAAGTTCAAAGTTGATGAAACTCAACTCTATTTTTTAGGGATATATACATAAGCGGTATAGTTAGAAAAATGAAATAAACACAGAAGTCAGTGTAGTGGTTCTCACTAGGAGATGGGTTGGGGACAGGTTACATCTGGGCAGTTTGTGATTGTGGGTCACGTTCTACTTCTTGATCCAGGTGGTGGCTATATAGGTGTTTGCTAGATAATTATTCATTAAATGATGCAAATGTGTTTCATACATTTATTTTTGGAGTACATGTTTTACTTCACATTTTAAAAAAAGAATATGGAAAAAAGGGCAACATTAGTCATCCTAGGAAAATAAACTCTTTCTCAAGGAGGAGACTTGGGCGCCATTGACTGTTTATTGACTGACATACTCTGGGTTGTACTTGAATGAAATTCCTACTTGGAGATCCCTGAAAGCCCTTCATATTTAAAATTAGAGGCTGAAAGCGCCACTGACCTTTGATGCTAGCTTCTCTATGGCAGTCCTGGGACCACAGGCGGCAAGGGCAGGAGCTGGAATGAGGAGGACAGGGTAAAAGATGGAGGAGTGGGACAAGGGAGGGAGAAGGCATAGTGCAGGCCAGGGAGGCCAGAGGCCGCAGTGGGAGCCCAAAGTCAAGAAGGCAGAGCTACTGGTGGTAAGAACAAGGCTATGTATTAAAACTAGCCGTTCAAGCAGAGATCTGGATTGTCAACTTTTGAGAAGGAAAGCCTAGAGCTCAGGAGATGTGATGCTGGGTCTCCTGGCATGGACTCAGCAGAGCTGGGGAGGGTGAGACGGGTGGGAACTCAAAATTACAGGTACCTGCTGTGAAGACAGCAGCTCTTGGGATCCCAAATGAAGGCAGTGTAAGAAATGACAGAGTAAGTGAAAGGCAGGTTAACCTAAGGATTCAGTCATTCAAATACTTATTGAAAGCCTACTATGGGGCAGATGCTAGCCTAGAAATTGGAAATTCGGTGTAAACACAATAGGGTCTGCCTTCCTAGAACTTGTGTTCTAAGAAGCAGTGAGAGAGCAAGAGGGCCAGATGATAACTAAAGTAATTGGACAGCCAAGCAGGCAATTCCTCGCAGTACTATTAAGAAAATAAGGCAGGGCCACAGGGAATGGGTTAGGGAGGGAGCGGTACTCAAGAGTGTTGAGAAATGCTCTTCCGGAGGAGGAACAAGTAGAAAGACCACAAGATGAGATGTTCCTGGCCGTCTAAAAAGGTTGTCAGGTGTAGAAATACAGAAAAGAAGTAGAGATGAGGCCTGTGATTAAGGTCCAGCTGTTGAACATGACTCAGGGCCAGGAAAACCGACTACCTAGGAAAACTAGAAAGATCAAGAACAACCCAGCCCTCAAGGGGCTGAGGTACCTGCCCCATTATCAAAGGGGGGCCCGGGCTTGTTAGAGCCCAACAAAGAACATGACTCCGAGGGGGGGCCAACCTGGAGCTTGATCCCAAGGAACATGTCAGAAGTCAGAGCCAGGACTCAGAGCCAGAAAATACTCCATTTAAGACACACAATTCCATTTCCTGAGCCAATTGTCTTCTCCCCAAGGAAGCCTCTGGTTTGGAGTTGTCACTGTGATCTGTAACATATCACTTGACCCACATCACAGCACACCCCTCTTCCAGTCGCCCTGGGGTGGTAATACACAGAGACAGACAGTGCAGAGAAAAGCCGCTCGGCCTCCACAGAAATCTGGAACATGTTTGTCAGTAGCCTACTTGTAAAGTCTCCTTGTAGGATAAGGTCTCCTAGAATACCGATCATCGAAAGCCATAGACTCAAACAGGATAAGGTTAGTGAACTCCTAGCTTGTCTACCTCGTGGCCTGCCTTAGGCATCCCTCAGAGATATTGTGAGTTCAGTTCCAGACCACCACAGTAAAGTGAGTGTTGTAATAAAGCAAGTCAAATGATCTTTTTGGGTTCCTACTGTGTATAAAAGTACTGCATTCTATTAAGTATGCAATGTAGAGACTTTAAGCAATGTACAGACTTTAATTAAAAAATATTTTGTTGCTAAAAAATGCTAACCATCGTCTGAGCTTTCATTTCGGCAAGTCACAATTACTGATCACAGATCACCATAACAAATATACTGAAAAAGTTTGAAGTATTGTGAGAATTAGCAAAATATAACACAGAGACACGAGGTGGGCAAATGCTGTTGGGAAAATGACATCTACAGACTTGCTCAATACAGGTCGCCACAAATCTTCAATGGGTAAAAAACGCAATGTCTGTGAATTGAGATAAAATGAAGCAGGCCTGTATCTAAATTTCGCCCTTAACTGTTCCAGTATGCATTCTGGAAGGGTCTTTTGGCCCAACCCAGCAGCCACATCTGGTTGTTAGATGTCAAAGGCTAAAAACGGTTGAGAAAAAGGGCAAAGAAAACGGGAGAAATTCCTTCCTGTTCCTCCTCCTACAGCGAGGGTTCACGGAGCTTGTCCCTTCTTCAACAGGTGGCTAAAACAGGGGGCTCAATGATCCTCCTGGCCTGCCTCATAGTTTTGTTAAGAGGTCACGTGGGGAACACTATAGATTAGCTGCAGAGCATTATGGAAATTTAAGGGATCACTATTCTTTTACAGTAGCACATTAAAATCTATTGGACCCACAACTCCAATGGTTCAATGGAAAAATAAGCTGCCTAAGTCTAGCAGGACAGGGAGTGGTGTGGTGGTAAATATTTACCGAACCACCATCCGGGAGACGGGGAGCCCCTGATTTGGTAGCATTTACCAATTTCTGTGGCGTGAATGCTGCCACCATGGCTGATATTGAGCTACCAATGCGGTATCACCGAACACAGAGTTGGGAAGATATAAGCACAATGGTGCAAGCTGGCCCTAGCACACCTTTGGCTGTGCCGAGGACTGGGGGTTTAGAAGTGGATGAAACACAACGTATGCCCTCATAGACTAGTGCGTGGATTGGTTGAGAAGATAGACCATCAAGCAAAGCATCTTGAAGTAGCGTAATGAGAAACGAAATCACGTGCATAAAGCAGATACATGGGTCTCTTCCCCCAATGGGATCTGTGTCCTCACAGGGAACAAAACCTCAAACTAACAAGATAAAGCTTTGATAGTGGACTAGTCATCAGCTGCAAGTCAAGGAGGGTCATGGGAAGCTCTACCTCTAATAGATAGTTTCCTACTTTTTCATGAAGACTGGCCCTAAATATAATGACACTGTAACAGATTACATTCAGTGATCTCATCTGGGTTACTGATAAGCATCAAAGGCTCTGAGTCAGAGAAAGGGTTATTAAAGCTCAGGCGTCTATGAGCTGGAAGACCCGCAACCCATCCTCTTAACGTCTAGCTTAACGTGCTAGCTCCTCTTAACGTGCTAGCTCCTGCTGCTACACGTCTGGACTTTGGCTGGGGGAGGGGCAGCAGGGCTGGGGAAGAAAAGCTTAAGAACCAAGGAGAAGAGGTTCACCCCATTAACATCTCCTTATCCTCCTACTCTCTTGAATGTGCACTCCTACTGCACTCTCCTGGGCAACCCTATTGTCTGTCACCATTCAAAACTCAGCCGCACCGTAGGGTGCCTGGTGGCTCACTCAGCTGACCTTCTGACTTTGGCTCAGGTCATGATCTCACTGCTTACGGGTCCGAGCTCTGAATCAGGCTCTCTGCGGTCTATGTGGAGCCTCTTCGGATCCTCTGTCCCCTTCTCTCTCTGCTCCTCCGCCACCATCCCCCCCCCCTCCGACTCTCTCTTTTTCATAGTAAACAAACAAACATTAAAAACTCAGCCACACCTTCTTCAGCTGTGTGAGCATCACACAGTGCCTTTCCCTCAGGTGTTCCTTCTCGCTCTTGGATTGCACTTTTCTCTCTCCTCTTCCAGCTCTTCCTGCGTAGGGGCTCCCTTCACATTCAGCCTTTTCTTCTTTTTTCTTTCTATTTTCTCTTTTAATATTGACTTCAACTCCCCTAATCTTCCTCTGTGCAGATCACATCATATTTGCCTATCAAGACCTTCCCTTTCCCCTGAACACCAGCCTCCTGTTCAATGATCAGGTACACAACTCATTCTCCATGTACCTGTGGAACATCAGTTTTTTATTTTATTTTATTTTATTTTATTTTATTTTATTTTTTTAAGTGTATTTATTTGTTTTGAGAGAGAGAGAGAGAGAGAGAGAGAGCACACACAAGCTGGAAAGGGGCAAAGAGAAAGAGAGACAGAATCCCAAGCAGGCTCCACATTCATCAGCGCAGGGCCCAGTGTGGGGCTCGAACTCACAAACTGTGAGATCCTGACCTGAGCCAAGATCAAGAGTTGAACACCTATCTGACTGAGCCACCCAGGTGCCCCTATTTTACTTTTAAGTTTGTTTATTTATTTCGAGAGAGAGAGAGAGAGCGCGCACGCGCTCATGCAAGGTGGGGAGGGGCAGAGAGAGGGAAAGAAAGAGAATTCCAAGCAGGCTCTGTCTGCACTGTTAGCACAGAGCCCAAGGTGGGGCTGGATCTCACTAACCTTGAGGCCATGACCTGAGCCGAAATCAAGAGCAGGGCACTTTAATCAACTGAGCCACTCAGGCGTCCCTGGAACATCAGTTTAAATTGCTTGTCTGGGGGTGTTCAAGGTCCTTCTTTCTCCAGTAGCTCTCACCCAGTTAACTGATGAGTTTCTGTTTTTGTACTTAATGGCACCAGTGTCATTCAGGCTTTGCTGATCTCTCATGGGGCCACCTCTCTTTTGGTAGCTCTTTCCCTCTGCTCCAATCCGGTACTTGCGGAGGGGATTTCAGTCATGGTACCCCATCTAGCCTCCACCATAGTCATGTGACCCCAGCTTGGCCAATCAGAGTCATTCCTTGGAGGTTTCCCGAATTGGAGTTCAAAGGAAGTTTTATGTTCTCTATAGTTTTATAGTCACTTCAGTTTATAGATGGAGCTTTAAGCCTGTATCCTAAACCACTGGTAGCCATGAACGCTTAATGTATAGAGAAGCCTGAGAGAAGACAGCTGGTACACAAAAGAGAAGCAGCTATGAGAGACTGCCTTTGTTCCCATCCTGATTTCATTTAACCCTAAGTGTGGCTCAAGTCCTATACCCATTCAGAAAGCATTCCCAGGGGCGCCTGGGTGGCTCAGTCATTTAAGCGTCCAACTTTGGCTCAGGTCATGATCTCAAGGTTTGTGAGTTCCAGCCCCGCATCGGGCCCTGTGCTGACAGCTCAGAGTCTGGAGCCTGCTTCAGATTCTGTGCCTCCTTCTCTCTCGGCCCCTCCCCTGCTGGCACTCTGTCTCTGTCTCTCTCTGTCTCAAACATAAATAAACATAAAAAAAAATTTTTTTTTAATACCCTTACCTTTTATTCCCTTATCTTTTTTTAAATTCCCTTATGTAAAGTTGTTTTTATTTGTTTTTTGTTTATCACAAAGCTATTTGCTGGTACAAAGGAGTGGAATGATGTACACATTTTTAAAAATGTAGATTAAAATAGATGTTCTTGCTCAAAAGGGAGGGCATACAGTTTAGATGGTGAGGAAATTCCTATTCGAGTTGATAAGAAAGCAAAGCTGAAATTAATTAATCAGCTCTCCCCCTCAGTGGATCTCCAGTGCTATAAGCCTTCCATAGAGTGTCTTCTCAAACTGAGTGTGATTCTAGCATTCAAAGAGTTGGATCTTGTAATCAACACAATTCCTAAATGCAAGCCCATTATTTCATTTGGTGTTCAACCAAAGAAACGGCCATCATTTCTATGATCTTGGGAAAGTGCTGGATTATAAAGGCACCTTCCTAAAGGATTTTCGAGAGTAATTGTTGACTTTCCTTACTTTTCTCCTTACCCGTCAACTCCCCCCAACAGATGCAGCTCTATAGTGCTTATTCTATGTCACTTATTACAACTTTGTAAATAGTAACTTGTTTGTTTTGACCTCCTTTCTGGGTTATAAACTCATTTTCTGGTGGAGTTAACTTACTTAAGAAACATCTATTGGTGTGCTTGCAGCAGCATAAAGCATCAGGAGTCTATTGGCAATGGAGTTACCAAAACCAATGAAGCTTGATTCCTGCTCCAAAAAAAGTTTATGATATAGTACAGTAGTTTCCAAACTTGGCGGCCAATTGCAGACATCTGAAAGATTCTGATTCAAGTGGTCTGGGATTGGTCAGGCACTTGAGGACTTTTAGCTCCTTTGGTGATTTGAGTGTGCAGCCAAAGTCGAGAAATGTTCTAGATGAAAAGAAGAGTGTTATTTCAATACAAGACTGAGGGTGCTGTGGCTGAAGAAGTCACAAGGTGCGGTGAAAACCCAGAGGAGGAGCGCCCTAACAGAGAGTCCCAACCCAAGTTAGAATCTTACCAAGTACCTTGGCACCATCCCAAACTCATGAATTCAGAATCTCAGATCACAGGGCATTAGTATGTTTTAAAAGCTCCCTGGGTGATTCTGATACCCAGAGATGGTTGAGAGCCATTGGAACCCTCCTAGGGAGATATAGTGAGGAGAAGGCTTGTTACCCTCTAGGGGTAACAGGTACATGGAGACTTGGAAAGTACAATTGGGTAGTTAGGCAAAGGAGGAGGCCAGGCCTTGACATTCTACTCTGCTTCTCCCACTATGCCCACACAGGCCCTGGAACATGGTAGTTACTCAATAAACTTTTGTGAAATGAATGTTCAGGATATAAGTGATCACTGGTTTCCATATGTGGAAGCATCTGTATTAGCCTCCTACAGCTCCTGTGACAAAGTACTACCATCTGGATGGCTTAACACAACAGGAATTTCTTCTCTCACAGTCCTGGGGTCTACCTATATGAAATCTAGGTACCAGCAGGGTTGGTTCCTATTTAGAAGCTCTGAGGGATAATCTACTCCATGCCTTTCTCACTTCTGGTGGTTACCAGAAGTCTGGCATTCCTTAGCTTATAGGTGCATCACTGCAATCTCTGCCTCCATTGTCACATGGCCTTCTTCCCTTGTGTGTGTTTCTGTGTCCAAAGGTCCCTCTTATTCTAAGTACACTAGTCTTTGGGTCATCTAATCTTGTATCTAGTATCTAGGCCCAGTCTAATCTAGTATTAACTCAACTTGATTACATCAGTAAAGACCCCGTCTCTAAATAAGGTCATAATTACAGGTAGCTGGGATTGGGGGGGCACAATTCAACCCACATGGCATCCCAAAGGGTAGGAGAAGCCGGTTGTCACACAACAGAGAGAGGTATGTGGGGGGAGGAGCCTGAACTCGTCCTAACCTTTTCCCTGCTCTCCTTGGATCTACTCACTTGAGTGAGTGGCTCTGAAACATTTCCAGTTACGAACCCCTGGTTTTTGTACAACTCTTCCACACATGATACATCATTAATTTGTGAAGTTACACTTTGCACTTTTAGGGACAAATGAGAAATATTCCATAAAGGAATTTGAGACTGTGACATCTTCTGTCCTCCATGCGAGTCCTCTAGCTTTATAAATTTGGTTCTTCCTCTAGCTCGGGCAAAAGTGCACAACACGCTCACAGACTCAGACGTCTGGGGCAAAACTGGGACAGTCCCCAGCAAACTGGGACAGATGTCACCCTATCTGTTTCTCACTCTGTCTTTGTCTCTCTTTCCCAGGCTCCCTGTGTGTCTTCTGCTTGGGTGTGCCCTGTTGGAAAGGAGGAGGACACATGTGACATATTTAAAGCTTGATGAAAGGGCTGAAGAATTCCAACTGCTTTTTATCCAACCCTGACACTTAGATACTTTTCAAGAAGCAACGTGGCCTTATGAATTGGTAAGAATACAAAGAAATAGTTTATCCTTTAGCTTTATCCTTACAAGGCCCCACCTAACTGCCCACATGGTGAACTGGGAAAATAGTAAACTGTAAAATGTTTTAGTTGAGATATAAAGTAGACCTATTTTGAGTATATTACCATGACTTGTACATAAACTTGGAGCCTTCCCTGACAGCCCAGTCTCTGAAAACAGCCCACACTGTCTCCACTGCTTAACTTCTGCCTCCTCTGCCCATTGCAGTCTGGCTTGTGCACCCACAACTGCAGTGGAAATGATTTCTGAAGATTATCAGGACCTTCCGATTGTGAGGTGTCATGGCTTCAGTTTTAGAATGGCTGAAGTTTAAAAAATTACCCTACCATACACTGGAGAGGATGTGAAAGGCCCGGAACTCTCTGATACCACTCATGGGAATGGAAAATCGTACAACCACTTTGCAAAACAGTTCAGCAGTTTCTTAAAAAGTTAAACATATACAGATCATATGAGCCAGTCTGGGTATTCACCCAAGAGAAAAGAAAGCATGCGTTCCTACAAGGACATGAACATGAACAGTCAAAGCAGCTTTATCTGCATTAGCCAAAGATTGGCAACAACCCAAATGTCCATCATTTATCCATTAAGGAGAATGGATAAATAAACTGTGATACATCCATGCTAAGTCCACAATGGAATACTATTCAGCAGAAAGGAAGAAGGAAGGTAGAAAGGAAAGAAGGGAGGAAGAGAAGAAGGAGGGAAAGCTATTTACACAATGCTCCAAAATGGGTGTCTCGATCTCAAAATAATTAGGCCCATTCCCAAAATAAGGAAGGCAGTTTAAAAAAAGAGTACATACTATGATTTCATTTATATAAAATTTGAGAAAATGCAAACTAATCTATAGTGATGGATCAGTAGTTGCCTGGGAAAGAAGGATAGAAAGGGATGGAGAGGAGGGGTTACAAAGGACCAGAAGGAAACTTCTCGGGTGATGGATGTATTCATCAACTTGATCATGGTGATGGTCTTAGGGTGTGTCCATACAGAAAACTTGTGAAACTATATACTTTAAAGATGTGTGGCTTATTGTATGTCAATTATACCTCAATAAAATTATTTTTAAAAGCCCAATGCATACATTTGAGTCCTATATTTACTGACTTATCTACAGCATTTGGGACATCTGACAATTTCCTCCTCTCTGAAATGTTCCTCTTCCCAGGGTTCCAGGACATTGCTTCCAGATCTCTTCCTTGCCATACACAGGCAATCAGAGGTTATCACATTCAATTTAGATATGAGATTAGAATTCTGGTGTGTTGATTTTGAGCATATAGACCTATTTGTCTACCATCATTTGCAAATCCGAATATCTCAATAAATACTTTTGTATTTCCTGGCTGCTGTGACACCAGAAAGGGGGATAAGTGAGTGTATTTGGGGTACTTGGTATGTGTCATCATGTGTGAATGACTACCCGTAAAAAATAAGGAATTAAGAAAAGATAAAAGGTCCTAAGAACCAACTCCCAATGAACTCAAGAGCCTTCTAATGCAGCCCTCAAAGCTGCAGAGAGGTAAGAAATTGACTTCCAGTTACCCATATGAGGAAGGTGGCTTTTCACCCATTGCTTCCATAAATCCGATGCAGATAGAGGGTGGGATTTGGCTGGGCTTCGTTCTCCCTTGATTCAGTACAGACACACATGTCTGGCTTGACCCCCAGTCCTCTATTTTCACCTCGTTCATGAAAGAATAGCAACTCTTTCAATCCTCACCAGTCCTGCAGCTGCTCACACCAAGGGCTTAAAGAAATGGCGAGGGGCCATGTTTTCAAAGGCCGCCTTGCCTTACTAGACAGTTGAGTAACTTTTATGAGATCTATTGCCAACTTTTTAGTGTTGCCCAATAGTTGCCCAAATATGTTATGACATATGCTTATTTAATCAGTCCACACACGTGGTTTGAATTTAAGAGACAAAATCTACCAGATTGTGGATATGTAGTTTTACCAGGATGCTGAAGTGCTAAGTCAGGGAACTTCAGCCCAAATTTCTGTCTATACACCATGAGTCACAGCTGTTAATCCTTATAGGAGTCACATGCTTAGGTATTGACAAGAGCCTGCTTTGAGATTCCTCTGTTTACTAAGCTCAAGGTTGTCAGGGTAATAACAGTCAAATGTGGTTGTTAACCAAACTTACTTTTTGCCTTTTTCCAGAAAGCTTTCAGTTGAGTTTCTCTTTCAAATGGTGTCAAAAGGGTAGGTGCTCCTAAGACTCTCAATTCAAAGATCTCACTACAAATTTGTCTGTTGATTTTTTTTGTGGGTAAAGATGTGATCACTTGCTCTGGGAGAGAAGCATTCTTTTTACTTTCTGGGAAGAAAACAAACACGGTCTGATGGAACTATTGCCTAAGGGCCAGGCAAATCCCACTTGACTAGGAGAATGTGTGTGTTAAGATAAAGGAGAAATAAGGCAGTCTGCAACAGTGAAAAGTAGAAGGCAGGGATCAGGGTGCCTTGATTGCTGTTGGCTCTTTTTGGATACAGGAGCCAGTTGGCCAGCAGGCACTCTTAGTATTCTATTCCATCAAGGGGTATTTGCATTCTGAATTGGTATTGGAGAAGATGAGAGGTCAGAGAGACAGGGAGATAAAAACAGTCAAAACCAATCAAAGCCCCAAGACCCAGCATCCGTTTGGGGTGTGTTCAGAGAAGCAAACAAGCAGGACTTCCTCTTTCTGTATTGACCAGAGTCTGAGTTATTTAAAGAGTTTCTCGCTTTGGGCGCCTGAACCCTAGAGGTGGGACATGCGAAAGAGTACAGAAGAGAACATGGGGTGATGGTATTGAAACTATTATTTTAACTTTGAAACCAAGAGAGAGACAGAGAGAGGCCAGATGGTTCTACCGTTACATATAGCATAGTAGGTGAAATAAACTTCATTTTAAAGAAATTACCCATCGAAGACTCTAGCTAATATAAAGAAAAATATTGTGAATTCCACCAATGTAGACATTTCAATTTGGATAATTGAAAGAAATCTCCAAGTAATAATAGCTAAAATTGATCGCCAGACTCTGTGAGTTGAACTCATTGAATTCTCTCAATACACACGATTGTTTAATCTATTTTACATACGAGGAAGTTAAGGGAGCGTCAACTGCCTGGGGCCATAAATAGGGCAATGGTAGAACGTGGATTCGGATGCAGCCCCAATGACTCTTGATTCCACCACGATACTCCTGCCACTCCACTGGTCCTATGGGAGGGTTGTTAACGGTTTGGTCCATTTGTTTTCATTAGTGGGTTTGTTTTTGTTTAGTGTATTTCAGTTGGGCTTGGGGTCGGACTGCCTAGTCAGTGGGGATTGTTTGCAATATCTTAATAATGTTCTAATGTTTCCTGAAATATTGTAGGTTTGTGATGCTAAAATATCCAGTTGAGGAGTGGAGCTCCCTTCCAGGAGGAAGCACTGTACCGTGTAATGGATGGAGTGTGGAATTGGGAGTCAGGGGCACACATTCCCGTCCTGACTCCGTCATTCATCAGTCATGTGATTTAGGGCAAGCAGAGACTGTGAGCTCACATTTTTTTTTTTTTATCAGTACATCAAGCCCCATCCCCCTTACTCAGAGGAATAAGATGATGCTTTCAGCCCTCTTGAACTTTTCATTATATTCAGAGTTTGGTTTGACTCAACACTTTCCAAAGCACATACAGAAGCCATGAAATATTTACCTTTCATCCCCTGCAGATCTAGGGGGTCTGCAGGCATTATGGAAGTGACATTGCCTTTATAGTCTTTCTTTAAATTTTTTAAAAAATCGTATTCTTTGAAAGAAAGAAAGAGACAGAATGCGAGTGGGGGAGGGGCAGAGAAAGAGGGAGACACAGAATCTGAAGCAGGATCCACGCTCTCAGCTACCAGTACAAAGCCTCACACGTGGCTCGAACCCACAAATGCAAGCTCATGACAAGCTGAAGCCGGACGCTCAACCAACCAAGCCACCCAGGTGCCGCACGTTCATTGTCTTGTAACAAATAGTAGGTCAGTGAAAGCAAAAGGGAGAAGAGTCTTGAGGTGCCAAGAGACGTGTTCTAGCATAAGAAGCCATGAGTTGCAAGGAAGCAATCTTTCTCCAGACGGATGCTGTTAAACCAGAGGTCGTAAGTGGATAAGAATGTCCTAGGAACACAAACTTTTTATTGCCTTTCTCTTTTACAGATGAGAGACCACTAGAGGGCGCCAGACTTCAGTTTTCTGGATTAGGAAAGTGGGCTTGGCAAAGTACAAAGAGGTCACACAGTTGAAGGGAATTGGCCCTTACCGTGTATCTTTGTTCTCTAGTAAAAGTAGATCTATAGTCATCGTATTTTGAATAAATGTGAATATTGGTTTACCTTTCAAATCCTAAATTTGGGTTTAAAACTCAAAATAAAATAATACCTAAAGTATTGCTTCTTTCAATAGGATTCCGGCCCAGGATTCAAGGATTGATAATTCCAATAATGAGACTTCCAGCCCATCCTCTTCTTAATACTTATCTTTTGGGCTGAGTAGACTATGCCTGCTAATAGGTGCTTTATTTGTTTGTTTCTTTATTCATTCATTTAAAGAGTATCTGCTCAGATTCTATTATGGGTTAGGCAGGTTGCTAGGTGTTGAAATACAAAGGTAAAAAAGATATGATGAACAGATAAATAAACAGTGGTACATCCATACAATGACTATTATTCAAGGCTCAAAAGAAATGAGCTATCAAGCCATGAAGAGACATGCAAGAAACTTACATGCATATTACTGAGTGAAAGAAGCTAATCTGAAAAGGCCTTTTACTGTGATTCCAACTACATGACATTCTGGAAAAGACAAAACCACACGGTAAAAAGATCAGTGGCTGTCAGGGTTTATGGAGGATGGGGGGGGGGGTGAATAGACAGAGGATTTTTAGGGCACTGAAACTATCCTGTAGGATACCATAATGATGGACACACGTTTTTATGTATCTGTCAAAACCCATACAATGTCCATCACCAAGAGTGAATGCTGATGTTAACCTTGGGCTGTGGGTGATATGATGTGTCTGTGTGGGTCTGTGGGTTGTCACAAATGCACAAATGGTGGGCGATGTTGATGGTGGGAAGGGTTTGCACGTGTGAGGACAGGAAGTATAGGGGAATCTTTGTACTGAAGTTGTACACTTCACCAACAGAGCTACCCAGGCGCCCCTAAAATATTCTTTAAAAAAAAAAAAAGTGTTCCTTGGGGCGCCTGGGTGGCTCAGTCGGTAAAGCGTCCGACTTAGGCTCAGGTCATGATCTCACGGTTGGTGAGTTCGAGCCCCACACCGGGCTCTGTGCTGACAGCTCGGAGCCTGGAGCCCGCTTCCGATTCTGTGTCTCCCCCTCTCTCTGCCCCTCCCCTGCTTGCGCTCTGTCTCTGTCTCTCAATAAATACATGTTTAAAAAAAATTTTTTTTAAAGTGTTCCTCTCAAGGAGGTTCGAGTCTGGGGGGAACAGGCAACCCACAAAACAAAAACAATGCCACGTGGGCCTGCTCCAAGGAAGGCGTCAGTGTTGTGGGGGCCCTGGAGAGGGGCCCTCTGTCTCCCCACAGTGTGTGTGTATCCCGGAGGCCCGGGCTTGTTCCAGGGGCAGCGGGAAGAAGGGTGGCTGCGGAGGCTGAAGGGGGCCCCCTCTAGGCCCGACTGCACCTCTAATTAGCGGTGAGCTTCTTAATAAGTCACTTCACCTGCCCGGCGGGCCTCAGTTTACCTTGCTCTGAATGGGCCCTGTTGTCCCCGATGATCGGTAAGGGCCTTTCTAGCTTCAACATAAAACTGATCATTGCAATTTTCATGCAAAGTTCTTTTTTGGGGGGGGGGGGATACACACAATGTAAGATGTAGCACCCGAACCGTATTTTCGTGGTTGCACCCACCACTTCCACCGACGCTGTGTCTTCCCAGGGTGGATCCCCGTCCTCATCCCCTCCTCCCCCGGCCCCCGGCAGCCACGGGTCTACCTCCTGTCTCTGGGCCTTTCACCGCTCTGGGTACCCCGAGTAAGTGGATCCATATGGCCTTTGTCCGCGGTGTCTGGCTTATGTCACTCGGCGCGCTGTCTTCGAGGTGCATCCGTGCTGTGGCCGGTGTCAGAATGTCATTCTTTTTTTCAGGCTGAATAACATTCCATTGCGCCCAGACGATGGCGACGTTCTTCCGAAGGGGCTGTTTCTGACCCCACCAAGGGCGCCGCCGGGAGGAGAGCCCTGCAGAGCGCTCTTGCCCGCTTTTTCTCTCTCGGGATCCGGGGACAGCGAGTTCAGACCTGGGGATTCAGAGGGCTCTGCGTCTTCTGCTGGGGCAGCGCCTCCCTTTCACGAGCTGGGCTTTTAGCTCTTGCCCGCGGAATATCCTTTGATTCTCCTTGTTTGTCAGCCAGGACTCTGTTTCCCCCACGAGTAAGAAGGTGCTCCATCATCAAGAAGGGTCCCAGAGAGGGAAGACCGAGACAATGAAGGGACACGGCTTCCTTGAGGCTCTCTCTGATCTCCGTGGGCTGATACAGCAAATGCAGGCCGAGTAATATATAAACATTATATGCTACATATCTGATATGTAGTATAATATATATGCAGAAATGTGTTGCTCCCCGTTCTGGAGGCTGGAAGGCCAAGACCCAAGTGCCAGCACAGTTGGCCACCCGAACTCTAATCAGACACAATAAGGGACGAGAACCTTTTCCCAGGCCGCACACAGCTGACATCTCTCTGCGTCCTCACATGGGAGGAAGAAGTAGGAAGGTCTCTGGGGTCTCTCTCTCTCTCTCTCTCTCTCTCTCTTTTTAATGTTTATTTGTTTACCTGAGAGAGAGAGAGAGAGAGTGTACGAGAGGAGAAGGGGCAGAGAGAGAGAGAGAGAGAGAGAGAGAGAGAATCCCACGCAGGCTCCGCACTGTCAGCGTAGAGCCCAACGTAGGACTCAAACTCACAAACGGTGAGATCGTGATCTGAGCTGAGATCGAGAGTCTGACGCTGAACCAACTGAGCTACCCAGGTGCTCCTGGGGTCTCTTTTATAAGGGCGCTAATCCCACTCATGTGGGGTCTACCCTTATGACTCAATCACCTCACAAAGGCCCCACCCCCTAAATGCCATCACATTGGGTGTTAGGATTTCAACATATGGATTGCGGGCGGGGGGGGGGGGCGATACACACGTCTGGTCCATAACACCTTCTTTACTTGAGACAGCAGCAAAATGAGAGTCCAGGAGTAAAAAGGGTTGCGTATCCAGGGTGTTTAGAACCTAAAGACTCATGCCGTTTATCAGAGACGGGAAAATCAAGTGTGGAAAATGTGGTCTTAATTACCACCACGTGAAATTGCTCAGTGTTGTGGCTGTGAGGAATTCGATTTCTGGAAGAACGAGAAAGTCAAAGCCGGTTTGTTCAAATAGAATTTTATGCCTCACTCACACGTAGACTAGAGGCGTGTGGGTGACTACTGGCTAAAAGCACCGCTGTTGGAAACCAGACAAGGAATGTACTGACTTTGAGAGTATTTTGCCGAACCTATGACAAAATAACATGGTTTCATTTTCAAAGTGCCTCAGCTGTGAGACTCTCTTCGAGGTTCACAGTCGCTTAAATCCCTGCTACCCTCGAAAACTTTCTGGAGGTGTAGAGTGAAAGGCAGAATTGGGGTCTGGGCACCGTTCACTGCTAGGCTAAGAGAATTTCACATTGAGAATAAAGGACACCATTGATACAAAGCGTTGCTTTTTCCCCTAATTGGAACAGACTAGCAACACAGGATTTCATATTAGCACACTCTCGATGCATAAAGCCGAAAATAAATCAGGTTGGTTGAATCGAAAACAGATGGCAAGGCTTTTGCCCTCATTTCTTGAAGCTCAGATTTGTGGGTTGAGAACAGTGTGGTGTAGGTATAAACACTCCGGGAACAGCCTGCCTGGCTCAAACCCTGAGTTGGCGTTTCCTAGGTGTACCAGCTAGTGAAATTCTCTGAGGTTCCAATTTCTGTCAGATGGAGACCACGATAGTTACTGTAGAGCATTATGAAAATTAAATTGAATTACAGATGTAAAGTCCCCCGGCATGATAGTGCTATGTTTGTATCATTACCATTGCCATTGCCATTGCCATTACTACTATTATTGAATAGTTTTAGGATTGGATCTGTTTTCTCTTAGCCACCTGAACTCTAATCAGATACAATAAGGAAGGCAACATGCTATAGAAAATAAAACAACGACCTCTGCCCTCAGCGCATTGCATGACCTTGGAGAAATCATTGTATCTGTAATCTCAAAGCTTAGTTCGGTCATCTGAATCATGAAGAAGCTCTGAACTTTACCCCCACAAACTTGGGTGCACTAGATACCGTTACATCCTTTCATTCTTTCAAAGCCAGGTTAACTCTGACCCTGACCCCACCAGGGAGGCAGGAAATTTAGTGTTAATCCTATTGATAGCCTCCTCCCTCCCCCACGAACATCTGAGAAAAGGACCCTCTGTCTTTAGCCCGTAAGCTGGGCTGGTGCTAGGTCCTCCGTCAAGGTCCTTCGAGGTAGGTCACTTGCTACTTGTTTGCCAAACAAGCATAGGCTCTTGGTCGGGCACGGGAGCCTCCATGCAGACGGTCCATCCGCCTTTGGTGCTCTATCCAGACATTCCCTTGTAAGGCGTGGTCGCCTCCCAGAGATGCTGCAAGGGGCAGAGGCTCAGGTCACTGGCATTTCCCCCCGTCCTTGTCCCAGACCTGGGAGAAGCCCTCTGCCTACTATGTTGTCACAGCTTCTACCGCTTTCCACCTTAGAGACATTCACTCCTCTCCTCTCTTCCTGGGAAGATAGAGCATAATCCCCTTCAGGCTTTTAAGAGCTACTGCTGGGAAACCGGAGGTGGTAGTGGGGTTATCTCCAAGAAACTTCTGCTGTGAGCAGTGAAGCAAGAGAACCCAAAAGCCCAGGCACGTTCCAAAATCAAAAGAGAGGGTAAAAATCCAAGGAGGATACAGCACAAATGAATGTTCTGATGAATACTACTTTAAGTGGGTAAGACTAGCTCAGATGGGTCTTCCTTTTTTCTCTCCAAGAACCCCTTCCGTATCATCATTTTATTCTGCTCCCAAAAATATTTAAACTATTTCTCTGAACGGTAATTTATTAAGTACTTGCTTGTACAGATTTACCTTAGCCAAATGTAGTGTCTGTTAGACTTTGTGAAATAATGACCTTCGGGTCACAAGGGTCCTTTCCAGGCTGCCATTACTCATACAAGGAAGGTCAGGCGAATTCTATCATGTTCAACCATAGAGGTTTCAGAAAAGTCCTTTAAGGAAGCAAGAAAAATGCACAGGACAATGAGGCAGAGGTGAATACGGCCCACCAGTCTCTCCGTCGTCCCTGGATGAGGATCACACGTGGAAAGATGAGCCAGGGCCATGGTTTTGTTTCATGGAACAACTTTTCCCCTTTGTGGGTCAGTTTTCTTAGGCCAAGTATGAGGAAGCCGCCTGGTCAGAAACACCTAGACTGCATGATCACTGTTTGCAGACTGGTCTCGGAACACCAGGCCTTCTTCCCATGAGACAGCTTAGAGCAGGTGGGGTCCCTGAGGCCCACGGGGTATTATAACCACCCCCTGCTACCACTGGGGGTGAGGGGCGGTGCAGCAGCCACCTGTCCAATATAGGCAGAGCCCCTACCCCTGGGAAGTCTCACCCAGCTTGTTGTCGGGGCAACCCTTGGCGAGCACACCGGTCATTTTCATAACACGGGCTCCTTGCATAACTATGACAATTACTTCCAGACTACCGATCAGACTTTCAGCGGTGCCTGGTGCGAGAATTCTATCAAAAGTCATAGGCTGACTTCACAGTTCTGCTTCTCTTGGGCCCTTTCTGCTGCTTCGGCTGATTCTTTCCCCTTAATCCTTTCCACGGTGTTTCAAAACCTTACATCAATTTCCCACTTTCTAGCCTTGTTATTCCGAGCGTGGCTGTTATACCAGCATTATTTAGATCACTGGGAAGCTTATTAGAAATACAGTATCTCGGGGGCGCCCGGGTGGCTCAGTCGGTTGAGCGTCCGACTTCGGCTCAGGTCACGATCTCGCGGTCCGTGAGTTCGAGCCCCGCGTCGGGCTCTGGGCTGATGGCTCAGAGCCTGGAGCCTGCTTCCGATTCTGTGTCTCCCTCTCTCTCTGCCCCTCCCCCATTCATGCTCTGTCTCTCTCTGTCTCAAAAATAAATAAATGTTAAAAAAAATTTTTTTTTTTTAAAAAAAGAAATACAGTATCTTGAACCCCACCCCAGACAGACCAAACCAGAATCTGCTTCCTAACAAGACCCTCAGTGACTCATACACACGGAAAGTTGGAGAAGCGTGGTCTCCCGGCACGGCTTCTTGAACTACCTGTGGTGAAAAGCCAGTGCTCTCAATTTCCAGTCCACCTAGGATCAGCACTTCCGTAAAGTAATTCAACACGAATTACCAGAAATATGAGTTCAAAAATACATAAAATAAACAAGCTCCGTTATTTTATCGTCAGCCTCAGCAAACTTCAAATTGCCTTTCAGCACACGTAACTGTAGCAAAAACAGAACAAAAAAGAAAAGAATCACAAAAAGTATGCAGATTTATTGAAATGTGGATTTCGACAACTAACAAAGAAAATCTGTATTATGCTCATAACTTTTGGCGGTTATAACTAAACAAAAAATTAGGAGTGAAATAGTTCTCTCAATATTAAACATATCTATACCCGCTTTCAGTGAATGTTGTGTATATCAATATTTAAAGTTTTTTGTATGACAAATATATTCGCCTCTTACTTGTTACCTACATTGCATTGATAGAAACTGTTTGGTGAGGATAATCTATATCTAAACTATTTCTGTTATGCCTTAACGACACACATAACAGAGATATCAGTCTCAAAGACGTATGTTAATAAGAATGGAAGAAGAGATTTCAAAGGAATTTTAGCGCAAAAATAAAACGTATGAGGCTGTATTCTTGAAAGGTTTTTCTTTTTAAAGTTTATTTACTTAGAGAGAGTGAGCGGGGGAGGGGTAGAGAGAGGGAGAGCGAGAGAGAGAGAGAGAGAGAGAGAGAGAGAGAAAGAGAGAGAGAAAGGCGTGTGGGGGGAGAGTCCCAATCCACACTGGCAGTGTGGAGCCCGAGGCAGTGCTCGAACTCACGAACTCCGTGATTGTGATCTAAGCCGCAATCTAGAGTTACTTAACCGATTTACCTTACCTTAACCGACTGGGCCACCCAGGTGCCCCACAAAAGGTTATTTTTAACCTTTCCTCAGTATCTGTTCTTCTGGAGAATTCTTGGCCATTCCTGGATAAACTTGCTTCGTGACACAGCTCTTTCTTCTTTTTAAATTTTTTTATTTTAAGGTCAACACTTCCGTGCATAATTCCCGTTAACCTTTTAACAACTTTAGTTACTGACTTTAGTTAGTACTATTTCTTTTGCTGTCACAGAAAGCAAGCTGAGATTCACTTGGGTGCAATTCCATGGGCTTGAACCCGGGAGGGCTCCCTACCCGGCCCCTGTGAAACAGCGCGTGGGTTAAGTAGCAGGTCTGATAAAAACATCTCTGCGAGGAATGTCATCTGCTTTCATTCTTTTGCTGCAGGTTTCCTTCAAAAATCGAAAGTGTGTAAGTTATCAAAATTGCCTGAAGTTGCCTTCAGGCTCTTAGATTCTCCTTCTTTTCAGTCTAAAAATAGTTATGAAGCAATAATGCTGCCGTAGAAAAGTAAAAGTTGGAGCGATGAATTCTTTATTATTTCTATTTCTCTTGTTGTTTACGTTGTTTTGAAATTACAGTGGATTCATGGCAGCGTAGAGGTCAGCACCAGAATACGAGTGTTATTTTGTTTAAAGATTGTGTGTAGAAATTGTACAATAAAAAAATGGTCATGTTTTGTACTTTAAAATTATTTTATAGATGTTATGTATTGTAAAGGGCCAGCAGTTTGGCCTGGATATGCACTCACCATGTTCTGACTTAGAAGTAACATGTTTTATCTATCTGAGAGTTTGTGATAAAAGGTTAACCATTCATTTGTTTTCTCTAATTTAAGTTAATTGGCTTTGTTAGTATAATTGTTATTAGTATAATTGTTATTCTGACATTTCTTGATAGTGTAGTGATCAAAACGTAAAGATAATTACTACTTGATTTCAAGACCTAACATAAAGTGGGGCGGCTGGGTGGCTCATTCGGTTAAGCATCCGACTTCGGCTCAGGTCATAATCTTGCGGTTTGTGAGTTCGAGTCCCACATGGGGCTCTGTGCTGACAGCTTAGAGCCTGGGTCCTGCTTCGAATTCTGTGTCTCCCCCTATCTCTGCTCCTCCCCTGTACATGCTCTGTCTCTCTCTCTCTCAATAATAAATAAATGTATTTTTTTTAATTTAAAATTAAAATTAAATTTAAATTTAAAAAAGACTTAACATAAAGCTACAGTAATCAAGACTGTGGTTTTGGGGACAGGGTGGACATATAGAATGATAGAACAGAATAGAGTCCAAAAATAGACTCAGGCATATATGGTCAGTTGACTTTTTGACAAAGATGGAAAGGCAATTCACTGAATTCACTGGAGAAAGGACAGTTTTTTCAACAAATGTGCTGGAACAGTTGGATAGCTAAATTAAAAAAAATAAACCTTGGGGCACCTGGGTGGCTCAGTCGGTTGAGCTTCCGACTTCAGCTCAGGTCATGATCTCGAAGTTGAAGAGTTCAAGCCACGCGTCGGGCTCTGTGCTGACAGCTCAGAGCCTAGAGCCCGCTTCAGATTCTGTGTCTCCCTCTCTCTCTGCTCCTCCCCTGTTCATGCTCTGTCTCTCTCTGTCTCAAAAATAAAGATAAACGTTAAAAAAATTTTTTTTAAATAAAAAAAAAAAATAAACCTTGATCCATACTTCTCTCCATATACAAAAATTAACTCCTACACGTACATGTAAAACCTAAAACTTCCAGAAGAAGACACAGGAGAAAAATCTTTGTGACCTCTGGGTTATGAGTGGATACTTCAGAAATGACACAAAAGTCACCGTCCATACAAAAATGACATGGTGAACTTTACTGGAATTAAGAACGTCTACTTTTTGAAAGACTCTGTTAAGAGAATGTGAAGACAATTCAGACCGGGAGAAAATACTTCCAAATTACATATTTGATAAAAGTCTTGTTTCCGGAATGTATCCAGAACTCTCAAAACTCAATAGTAGGAAAACAATCCTTTTTTATAAAACTATGGAGAACAGACTTGAGTACCCCATTGACCAGAGATGATAAATAATGGCAAATAAGGACACAAAAAGATGGGCATCGTTAACACCATTAGTCATTAGGGAAATGCAAAATTAAACCTCAGTGAGGTACACACCTACCAGGATGGCTGACATTTAAAGACATGGAACACCTGATAATATCAAACGCAGACGAGGGGTCATTGCGCTGCTCACAGGTTGCTGGTGGGAACACAAAATGGTACAGCCACTTCGAGAAAGAAATTGGTAATTTCTTATACAGTAAGCATCCACTTACCATATGACCTAGTAATCCCACTCCTAAGTATTTACCCAAGTGAATGAAAATTTATGTTCCCATAAAAACCTGTATCACAGCAAATTGCCCCAAATAAGAAAACACACAAGTTTCCCCTAGCTGGGGAATGAATTCACAAATATGATACCTCCATACAATAGACTACTACTCAGGGATGACAAAGGAATGAATTACTGATCTACATAACAACGCGGACGAATCTCAAAAAGGCGTGAGGCCAAGTCAAAGAAGGGCTGGGGATACACCAATATGCTTTGTCAAAATGCACGGGACTGTTTACTAATCAAGGAGGATTTTATTGTATTTTACTGTATATCTTAAAGAAGAAAAAGAATAATAATGATGTTTTAAAAAACACACACTGCGAAGATCCGAAGGACTGGGCTTTAGGTCTGAATCTGGTCTGCCTCTGCCACTCCAAGTTTTTAACAACTGCCTCCCATGTGATCTACATGCAATCATTTGAATAAATCTATGGATCTGAGTGAATTTAGAGTTTCAGATAATCCACCATAAGTTAAACTCAATAAAGCAAAATTATTTTCCATCTCTTCTTGCTTAACCCTTGCTTCCCAGTCTCACTTACACTTAGTTTCCTTCTCCTCGGACCACCCACGAGGATTGGCACCCTGTTTGTTTTGACTCTCCATCCTGGAGTGATATTCTCGATTTCCAGTACTTTTCAATCACCACTTATATGCTTGGGAATCTCAGATCTGTGTTTTCAGCTCAGACTCTTCCTTAAACTCTGTTCTAAATCAGGACAATCTTTTTTTTTTTTTTAATGTTTTACGGGTCAGGAATTTAGAAAGGGCTCAGCTGGATGCTTAGTATCCATCCTCCAGGCATCAGTTATGTCGCTGGGACTGGAGGAGCTACTCGATGATGGCTCCTTCACTCACCTGTCTCCATGTGGGAGGGGACAGCTAACAGCTGCCGCGGACACTTGGCTGGTAGGTCGGCTGGGTTGGTCCATCAGAGCATCTATCCATAGTCCTTCCATAGACATGATCTGGGCTTCCTGTAATGTGCCACAAAAATGGTAATTCTTTATGTAATCAAATTTCATTAAATTTTGCCTCACAGTTTCCAAGATATCGTTTGAGAAATTCTTTGCCAATTCATGCAGCAAAGTAGAAAACACAGCATGGCGGGGGGGGGGGGGGGGGGTAGCCATGTGCCCCAGAAGAACGAAGAACGGATTTTAGCACTCTCGTGGAGTTACAAGTGGGATTTAAGTATGATACTGCATCCTTAATGCATCCTTAAATGATTGCTCCGAGCAGAGCTGCATGGCCAACTGGAATACTCACCTGAGAATCATCACCTGTGATAGAAATAAGCTTTTCCGTTCTTTAGGCTACTGTATTTTCAAGTCTCTTTGCTACAGCACGTTAACCTTGCTCTAACTCCTACGCCCGTCTTACAGACAAGGAAATGAGGCTTGAGAGATCATACAACTTTCTAAGTTTTTTCAGCTGGAGTACAAACCTCCAGGTGATTCCACTCCAGGTATTAGAGACTGTATTTTTTTCCCCCTGAAATTGGCTTCGCTCTGCTTTCTCTTCTCAGAATTTCGAATCTTTCCATGAACTTTCATACGAGTTTACTGCTCCTTGAAGGCAATTAATGAAACTTTTAAGTCAATATAAGGTTTATGCTCTGGAAGGTGGAGTGCTAATAATAAATAAAATATTGAACATTATTTTTTTTTAAATAGTGATCTCTTGCTTATTGGGATGTTACTATCAGGTAAGCTTTTGAGGAAACCACAGTTGGTTTCCATCCACTGAAAACCACGGTCTCAGTGATAGTGAGCACCCTAGAGAGAGCAAGGATGATGGACTACTGAAGAAGAATTTAAGGTAGACATCAGGAAGAACATATACCTTATACAGTCAGAGGAAAACATTATGCATAAATATTCGTATGAAATATTCTATAAAAATTTTGAAGACCTTGATAGGCGTTGTGTTAGCTGTCATGAGAGCTGGGAAGAATGTTGTGTAGTCATTTTAACACTTAACTCTTTACTCCATCAATCATCCCATGAGGTAGATAATTGTAACAATTTCAGGTGTTTGGAAATGGACAGATGAAGTAACCCTACAGGGTGTAGTAACGCCTGGTTACACCTCCAGGAGTTGTTTGGTTGTTAGGTAACAGCCGATCAAGCTGGCCTCTCTGACAGGCGTGGGTAGATGAGACGGAATGGGTCTCCATCCACAAGACTCCACCTGAAGTAGAATGAGATCCAGTTCCCTTAGTCAGCCGTGAAATCTGATGAGTGGTCATGTGCTGAGAGCTAAAAACAAGTTCATAAAGAGCCAGGATACAAAAAGTAAGACAAATCTAAATACTCTTCCGAATGCTTTATAAGTTTTGAGTGTATTTCCTACCATTAGGTTTTTTTTTTTTTTTTCCTTTAGAGAGCACAGGAAAAGTGAAAATAGTTAAGAAGCAAAAAAAAGACATTGCTAGTAGAACTTGCACATAATTAAATGCATAGAGGCAGCTTTTAGGTGTCAACCCAAGAAGGATTGGACAAGGGAGAGAAGACAGGCCGTCTGCAGGTGTCCAGAGTTCAGGGAGTCTGCTTGACCACGGCTAAATTTCTCACCATTATCAAGTAGTGCCTAGTTCTCAAAGATGAGCTAAGCAGCAAGGAGCCATCTGTCGTCTCCAGATTGGATACACTCAGAAGTCTTATTGATTTTGTTTTACATTTAAAGGGGATTGGTACCATGCAACAGCTTTGTGTTCTTGGAAGGATGAGCTTTGTTCACCACGGAGTACATCTAAATGCTGATCAGGCAGATTCCTAGTGGTTATTAATACCTGGTGCTAATAGCCAGCTCTGAGAATACTTGAGATAATTATGCATGGCTTCATTTTGTCATGTAAACATTCCAAGAACCCAAACCACTGACATCTCTGTCAGCATCATAGGCTTGGAGATGGGCGAGGCCTCGATCGTCCCTATCCTTGTAGGACTGAGTAGGAAGTGGGTTGTTTGGATCCAGACCTAGATACAGGGTATACGAGAGGATTCAATTACTACAAACAGGGTGTGGGTTGGGAATTGGTCTCAGTGTCAAAACACAAGGCCAGTTCTCAGAATTGGGGAAGTAGCCTGAAGTTAGATCAGCATCAAAGGAGGACTGATCCTTCAGCCAAGAATGTAGGCCTCAACAAACAAACTTTAAATCTGCCAGTTTAAAGTCTGGGTGGGTCCTTCAGGCTGGGGCAGGACTGAACCTACATATGGGGACCCAACTGCCCAACTGGTGAAGAAGAAGGATAAAGAGCTTAGGAACCCAAACAGGGCCCACCACGGAGGGTTTGCTCCCATCAATTGTGGGGAGATGATTAAACCCCAGAGATTTGAGTTCTGTTAAGATGAATTTATATAACAAGTCTTTGCAAATAGGTATTCTGAACCAGGTTTCCTTTTTGGGATAGGTCTCAAATGTGAATCAGCATGTCATGTAGGGCAACCTTTACAATCCCTCCATCTAGCAATAAACCAAAAAATCCTTTAGAATAGTAGTCCCCTGAACGTTTTTAAAAGTTGCCTAAAACTATCCATAATTTTTGAGCACCTGCATTTGCATTAATCTATTTATAAGTAATATGCCTGCACAATTTTCCTAAAATATTCTATATATCAAAAAACAGAAACAAAGAAACTTAAAAAGGATGAAGTAAAGAATACATAGAAATTCTAATACGATGCTGTTGCACCCCAAAGGATTATCTGGGGCCCCCTTTGGAGTGAACACATTCCGTTTTGGAGGTCTCTCCTTTAGAATATTAATGGGGAATGACATGGTCTGAATGACATGACTGAACTTTCAAACTACTTATGCCAGGTCTGGAAACATGATTTTTCTTCCTCCCATCCATTAATTTGACAGCGCAGGCCCTATAGAGCTCTATCTTGGGTATTCTGAATTATTCTGATTAATGGCAGATCGCACCGGCCTCAGATGGCAATGTTGTTCGGCCCTGATCATCATATCAAAGCTAGAGTGTGCTGATTTATTTTCTGCACAAAAAGTATTAGGCTCCAGCTGCTGAGGTCAAAGGCCAAATGAGACATCACCAGATGCTGAACCCGGGAATTCTCCTAGCACCTGGGGCTCAGGTTCAGAGCAGAATGTATCCACTCTCTGGCGATCTGGGGTCCTGGGATCAGAGGACAAGCACAGCTGGACACAAATATGCTGCCAAAGCCATCCTGGTAGTGCCTTGTAGGACTGCACGATTGTAGCTGTTACCACCTCCAGGCCCTTAAACACGTGAGTCTGAGCCTCAGACAGCAGCAGAGTCCCTGCTGAACCCCCAGACTTGCTGAGGAATTCAGAAAAGCAGTTTGATATCTACTTCTCCATAGACTTTTAAAATAACATTGTTTGTTGAGATACAATTCATATTTCATGACATGAACCCATGTAAACCAATGCGGTGGTTTTTCATATATTCACAGACGTGTGCAACCATCACCATAATCAAGTTTAGGACGTTGTCATCACTACAAAAAGAAATTAACAGTTGATCTCCCTACAGCCCTGCCATTATTTAATCAGCTCAAAAGATCCTCTATTGTGTGTCTTTTTTCCACGTTTCAAATTCTCAGAGAAGAGAATCTGATCGGGTGAGATGTCTTCCCTTAAGAGAGTCCCTTCTGGCTGGGAACAGAGTTGCCCAGCACAAATACTATCAATGGGTGCCTGTCCCTTTGTTGGGAGCTACACAAAGGTAACCCACCAACCTCCTGAGCCTTTATAGTACCCTCTTTTTTCCCTACCTCTAGGCTGTCCGCTCTGCAACTCATCTTTCTCGCTAGCACCCGATCATCCAAGAAAATCTTTCTGAGAAAGTGAGTGTGAGGTCACATTCTTGACGTCAGGTGTGATCTCTCCTGAAGGAAGCGAGCTTCCTAGAATCAATTCCGCATGGAAACTTGAACCTGGGAGATGGACCTAAGGCAGGCAGGTGAGGGAGCTGGGCCTTTCTCCAGTCTTTCCTAATCAGAAGAGCACGAAGAATTAAGCCCTACAGAAAGCGATTTGAATGACTATTTTCTCAGCAATCCTGAGTCTGTAGTTAGTTCCATTTGAGACACACAGTAAAGAAGTTGATTTGTTAGAAATGCATTGGATGCCTTAAGGCACTAAGGATTAATATTTTGGGGGAACTCTGGTTAAAAAGGGTCAGTGGACTTTGAGGAGGTTAGAGGTCTAGGCATGTGCTTCTGAGTGGTGGTTGTCCAGGGGGTACTCCCCCTTCCCCCATCCCTTCTCACTAATGTAAACACATCTGCGTGCAGGCATGTGGAAGCTAAGGGAGGACCTGGAACCGAATGGGACCACACCTTCACATCCTGAGAGCAAACCACCTTTTATCAATTGTATAATCCTACTATGTTTATTGTTGTGGCGCCAGAGTTTAATCAAATCTTGCTTAACGTCTTTGTCAGATCGTGGGATTACCGAACCATTGGAAGAGCCCTCTGTCCAGCTTGGTCCAGAGATCTCCTTGTGACCTCGTAATCCTGGAGCTGACTGCCACGGACCCATTAAAAAGTAAACGTGGACCTTGGGGAATAAGATCTCACGGGGATTTTCTTTTAATTCTTAATAACAGAGGATCTGGATATTTTCTTGAAGATAAAGAAAGCAGAGACACCTAATTAAAACTCTCTCAGCCGCTCATGCCCATCTGTAGGGTAGCTTGTAAACTTCCATGCCTCCCTCACCAGCCAGTCACAGTCTGGACCTCGCTCTCCTTTTTGTTCCCTCTGCAACAGCCCATATCTTAAACACACGTACCTTAAACCTGTGCCTTCCTCACTCTGCTCTCTTTGCTCATGCTCTCTGCCTCTCTCCTACTCGTTCTTCAAGATGCTGTTCAATGTCACCTCTCCTATGAAGTTATTCATCCATCCTCTCTCCTCCGGACAAAATTAGAACTGTCTCTATTCCAAGCCCCCATGGCCCTTCACACACAATTCTGTTGCATGACTCTCCACATTATTAACCTCACAGGCTCCCGCCAAAAGTGTGTATTTCCCAAGGGTAAGGATCTCTCCACATCAAGCAAATTATGTCTTCACAGGTGTCAAAGAATGTTATTCAGTGAATGCACATAAAGAAATTGCACTGATAATTTTTTGTTAGGAGGGAGTCCACCAGTTATTTCTAGCAATCAAATATAAGAGGCAATGCTTGCTTCTAATTTGAGGAAGGCAAAGAATTTTCCCAGAAACCTTCCCAAGAAACTGTCATCGCATCACAACTATTCTGATAAATTCAGAAGAAATGACTTTTGCCCAAGTTACTCTAGTAACTGAGGGTAAAGGATGGCTACTTGAGTGGAACTATTGAGATTAGTCCTTTTATTATTGAATTTCACTGAAACAAAATGCCAGCATTATTCTGTGCTGCACAAGAGCTTCTACAGAAGGCTAAGTCTCAGGACTGTAGGGGTGATGGTCAAGTGTTTGTTTTCTTTCTCTTTTAAAATTTTTATTTATTTATTTATTTATTTATTTATTTATTTATTTAGAGAGCAGGGCAGAGAGAGAGAGAGAGAGAGAGAGAGAGAAAGAGAGAGTGGGGAGAGAGAGAATCTTAGGCAGCCTCCACGTCCAGCCCGGACAGTCTCACTACTGTGAGATCATGACATTGGCAGAAATCAAGAGTGCGACACTTAACTGACTGAGCCACCCAAGTGCCCGAGGTGTTTTCTTTCTTTGTCAAAGAGGAGAAAAGTGAATACTGAAATCACTTGAGAAAAAAAGTGGAGAGACTACAAGCTATTTGCCTGGTTAGTGACGATGTCCTTCTCGGCATAAAGTGTCACGTAGGTCTTACATGCAGTTTAGTGTGAGGAATTGTTATTCATCTTGCCCTAGCAGCATTTGGAACTCATTTGAGTTCTATAGGTGCGTGTTCACATACCTACAGTTGGAGTATCTGATTTCATTCTCCAGAGCAATGAGGAGACCTCACAGACTGCAATATAAATATGAGACTTAAAAAAAAAGTTTTTTTAATGTTTATTTATTTCTGAAGGAGAGAGAGACAGAGTGTGTGTGTGGGGGGGGGGCGGGGGGGTGCAGAGAGAGACAGGGAGCCACAGAATCCGAAGCAGGCTCCAGGCTCTGAGCTGTCAGCACAGAGCGCGACGCGGGGCTCCAACCCACAAACTGCGAGATCATGACCTGAATCGAAGTCGGACCCTCAACCAACCGAGCCACCCTGGCGCCCCAAATATAAGAGACTTTATGCAAGAGTCAAGATTTGATCCCGAGGGAAGGGCAAATAAGAAGAAAGAAACAAAACAAAACACAACACAAAAAGTAAACAAAGTTAAAAGAAAGAAAAAAAATCAGAGAGCAAGTCTGCAAAGGGAGAGCAAAAGCGTGGTTTTTGTTATTAGGATTCCTTTTGTTTTCATTCTCAAAAGAGTCAGCCAACTTAAATTTCCTTTTGCATTTATTTCCCAAGAGGGCACTTTTGGTGTCCAGGGAAAGTGCCAAGCTGAATCGTTTAGAAAATCTGTTTACTCCGGGTAAAAATACTACACAAGCAACCACTTTTGTTCTTGCTCCAACTTCTTTTCTCCTATTTCCTATAGGGATTGGCGTGAAAACCCCCAAACCAAAGGCTTAAGTGCTGGGTCTCGGGACAGCAAGGAATGGAGTCTGGGAAGTCACATCCCACTCCTCATGGGAGGGGCCAGAGGTGAGGAGCTTTGAGAGGTGGTGTGGGAGGAAAGGATTGCCTGCCAAGCCCCGCCCCGTCCCCCCCCACCCCCAGGAAAGATGAGGAAAGACGCGGTGCACCCTTGACCTAACCTTGCAGGTGGTTAGAAGGGTGTTTTCCTTTACTTTTATGCTTGTACTTAGAGAAACAAGCCTCTTACTCCTACACTGCGTCTCCCTGTCACTCATATGTTTACTGGGTAGTTCCTCTTTTTTTATTTTTTTTTAAGTTTATTTATTTATTTTGAGAGACACACAGACAGCGTGAGTGGGGGAGGGGCAGAGAGAAAGAGAGAGAGAATCCCAAGCAGGCTCTGCGTTGACAGAGCAAAGCCCAACGCGGGGCTTGAACTCCGGAACCGTGAGATCATGACCTGAGCGGAAGCCAAGCATCGGACACTTAACCGACTGTGCCATCGGGTGCCCCAGTCCCTCCCACCTTTTTCAATTGATTTCCTGAACTTCAAACTCATATATCTCAGTGCCCCCGAGATACTCATCCTCTTCTTGTTCCTTCTCTCACTGCCTTCCCGGCTGCAGCCTCCTGGTCCCGGCACCCCTGCACCCCCAACCACAAAGGCAACGCATCGAGAAACTATCTCATTTCCGCACTGTCCCTCAACCTCACCCTCAACCCTGGTGCCAGGTCACCGGTTACTAAATTCCGGTGAATTTCTCCCCGGGCTCTTTCCCACGTCCTCCCAACACCCTCTCTTCTTCCACTGCTATCATCATTTCTTCCTGTATAGCACTCTGTTGTGTGAAGCAGGTGCTTCAAGAATGTTTGGTTTTGACTAAATGAAAATGGATCTTCCCATTCATTTGCCGTAGGGTGAATGCCTGTCTCAGCTTCCTTAGGGCTAGGCTGAAAAGGCAAAACAGAGCAGGATCTCAGGAGATGTCTGAGAGGGAGGAGTGTTAAAAGGGGATATAACCCAAATTTCCTCTGCTCTCATCAGCCTGGAGGATGTAGAGCGATCAGTTAATATTTCACAGCGCTCCCCATCTGTCTGGTCTTAACCACCCTTTTGAGCTAGGCTCTGCCCACGGAGTAATATACAATGGTCTCGATGATCCGTGGCTTATAGGAGTGCTTCTCAAAAACCCCAACTGTCGGCAATCTTGTTAAATTACAGATTCTGGTTCAGGAGGCCTGGGGTGGAGCCCAAGTTTCAACATTTCTAACAAGTTCCCAGGTGATGCCGAGGCGGCTGGGGTGTGGGCCACACTTCGGGTAGCAAGGGCTTGGATCATCTCTTTCAGAGTAAAATCTCTTTGCCACCAACTCTGGCACTGTCGACCCTGAAACATTAAAACTGGCTTTAGGTTCCACAGTGTCCAGATTATGCAGCTGCGGCTTCCCGGCAGTAAGGACTCTCGTCCAGACGGGAAAGGCTCTTGGAACTGAGAAACTCTCAGACAAGTCCTCTGCAGGCTCAGAAGGCATGCTTTGAGGCAGATGGGCAGTATTTCAGGACGGGACATTTACGCAGGTATGGGCGTGCTGCAGAGACCCAGCAAACATCCAGAGGCAGATAGGGAACAGCACAGCAAGAAGCCGTTGCCGCGCTGGCTTGAAGTGATGGGGACTTGCCAGAACCTGGGGCCGTCAAGGCTGCCACACCACATCCTCTGAGGCCACCTGAGAGGAAACCCTCAGCTATAGCCAGAGCCACAGTGATAAAGCAAGGAGGAAGGAGGCAGGGGCGGGTGGGTGGTGGGGATACCCCAACCCAGGCTTCCCTCAGTGGTGAGTAGGGTTGGCCAATTCCAGCTGGAAGAGAGAAGGTAGGGGGCCCTGTGACCCAGTCCAGTGGGGGGCAGTAAAGACCAAGAAGTGGATATGGGTTGGTTGGTGAAAAATAAACACTTCATCAGCCCTTGCAATAAGAGATTCAGAGTGGGTTGAGGATTCTCATCCTTTTATAGAAATATGTGGCTACTTTAAAACATACCATCCCTAAGGACAGAGTGGGGGAAAGGCCACTGAGGCCAGGCCAGGCCCAGCAGTAAGCAAGCAATAGGTGTGGGAACCATCTCAGGCAGTCCTTGCCTATTTTGGCTCTAGCCACTACACGGAGAATCTGACCCCAAACTCTCCCACTTTACCCAACAAGTTCATTCTTTAAAGGGCTCTGGGCAAATGCGTACGAGCTCAGTCCTAACTAACGTTGCTGGCTTTTCCAAGTAAAACCCCTGCTTTCTTTTCCAAGGAACACTATCGTGTCTAGGAAAATATAAATAGGAGAGAATGGTTTCCGCATACTCAGACCCCCTCCAGATGCATTGAAAACTCAGCGAAGGAAGCCGGGGCAAACCGATTATGGGAAAACACGTAGGACGTTTGGACAGAAATTTTACCTTTGAGTTTGTCCCAACAGAGTCATAGCAAACTGCTGAGGCTTAGCACATCCAGCTCAGGAGCGTGAAGGATTTCTCTGACCCCATTGCCTCAGAAAAGCTCAATAGGTCACATTTCCGGCTTGGGCCACCAATGCTCCTTTGGCTTTCCCTTCCTACACACAAAATTTCAGAAGTCACCGTGCTGCTGAATTTCCTTTGGTAGCAGAAAAAACAGTCGTCATTGAATGCAAGGAACTGATCTGACCTGGAGTCAATGATTTCTTCCTGCAGGTGACAAAAGCCTGTTTCCTCCAGCTGATAATGACACCCTGGAAATGTGTTGGACATGCATTTCAGAAGCAAATAATCCATGGCAAAGATGCAGCCTTGTGCCTTAATCGATTGAAAATGAAGACTCCTATTTCAAGACCGTTTTTTTCTTTTGTGGCCAAACACATATAACAGAAACCTTCCAATGTGGACTATTTTCGGGGTGCTATTTTTGTACTTTACTTCATTAGTATTAAAAAAAAATTAAGGGGCACCTGGGTGGCTCAGTTGGTTAAGCATCTGACTTTTGATTTCAGCTCAGGTCATGATCTTACAGGTTGGTGAGTTCAAGCTCAGAGCTCAAGAGCTTACAGGTTGGTGAGTTCAAGCTCAAGAGCACATCAGGCTCTTTCCTGACAGCACGGAGCCTGCTTGGGGTCCTCCGTCCCTGTCTCTCTCTGCCCTTTCCCCCCGCTTGCTCTCCCTCTCAGAATAAGTAAATGAACAGTTTAAGAAAAAAACCTTTTTATTGAGGTATAGTTAACACACAATGTTATGTTAATTTCAGGTGTGCCACATAGGATTTGACAACTCTATTCATTACGCTGTGCCCATCGGAGTGTAGCTACCATCCGTCATCATGTTAACCATTTTTAAGTGTATACGGTCAGTGGCATTATGTACATTAAGAATCACATTTTAAAAATAAGTTGCTAAAAATGGGCCCCTGGTCTCTCTGAAGAAATACACCCAACAGGGGTAATAAAGAAAGAGCTATGGCTTTCATTCTAGACAAGAAGGGGAAAATGTGAAGCTTCCACAGGAGTAATGTTATAAGCCTAAGCAAGAAAAAAAAAAAATCCCAAATCCCCCTTTTCCAGGTAAGGAAGGCGAGTAAGGGTATTAAAGGGCTCTCCGCTCATCTTTCATCAGCTTCAGGAAAGTTCCCTCAACCTTTGCTGGATACACCTTTGCTGGATAACACTGCATTTGCAAGATTCGCTGACAGGAAGTGCATCTTCCTACACATGGCAGGAAGACATTCCCCTGACCCCACACAAAGGAGTATGGTTTAGCGGGAAACTATACCATGCGATGGTAAAAGCTAGACCTTGGAGTCCGAAAGATCTGGTTTGAGCACCAGCTCTGCTGCTTCTGGTATTGTTGCGAGACACTCAAGCAATTTGCATCCGTTTTCCTACCTATGAAATGTGCATTAGCGTTAGTATCTACTTCATAGATCGTGGGGGATTAGGGTTCAATTAAATAAGAGAGTTGGTCAGGATGACAGGTTCTGCTGCAGTAACAAACGAACCCTGACATTTCAGTGGCTTCACCTGAGAAAAGTTCACTTCCTGCTCATGTCACAGTCTGAGGCCGTGGCTTTCCTCCAAGAGTGCTCAAGAACTTGGGCTGTTTCCAAATAGCAGCTCTGACATCTTGGAGGTCTTAGCTTCCTGATGAAGGGAGGAGTCACCCTGGCTCTTTACTGGCTTGGCCTCTAAGTGACTATGTCCTTTCTGGTTATGGCCCATTGGAAGTAAGCCTATATATATTAGATATTAGAGTCACAGCAAAACGACAGATGGCATACTCTAAAGGGCCACTGTTTAGTGGATTCTTTACAAAGCTGTGAGCAAGGTTAAGAGACACCACCAGGGATGCTGAGGCACCTCAGGGCTACCAACAGCTCAATCGAGAAAATCCTGGACTTCCCAGTACCTGAAACTCAGGGAGGGGATGTGAAATAGGGGGTGGGTAGGGATAAGTAGCCTAAACTGTCTTTTTTCCCCATCCCTCTAACTCTCGCTGCTGCTTCCTCGTGGTCGAACTCAACTACAAACCAGAAGTCAGTGGAGCCTGGGTGACAGCATTCATTCAAGGGGAGCTTTCTGGGGTCCCAGGACAAGGGTGGAGAAGTGGGTCTGGGGCAACAAATGGAGAATGTTCGGCAGAACGTGCAGAAGGCTTAGCAATGTGCTGAGCACGTAGTTTGCACGAAAAACGAGAGAAGGAAAGAAGTCGACGGTTAACTTTACCTCTGACAAAGAGAAATTCACGTTTGCTAAGGAGAATTTTTCTCTCACCAGCACAGATTTCTCAACAAGGGCTCCGTGTCCCAACTGGGCTGTCCTTCCTCCCTCGTAAAAGATGAGTTTGACAGGAAGAATAGTGTTTTGTTTGCAAAGTGAGAAACATTGTTGGCTCTGCCCCAAAGTACTTTATCTGTTCAGCCCGCAATTACAACCTGAGTTAGGACTAAGGGCCCAGTTACACTGATAAGTTGCTGTTACTGTTTTCATTCTTTAACTTGCCAACAAGATCCTCTGTTCCCTTATCTTGTCCTGGGGTCAACCCAGTAAGAGCAGGAGAAGTTGAAATTCTGACACTTCAAAGCACAGGACATTGTGAACAAGCTCACTAGTTGTTTGAGTTGGGCTTCACTAGGCTGGACTCAGGGCCAGACTTTCCAAAGTCGAAAGCTTGGGAACACGGTTTCTGACGTCTCCTCATATGTAGCTTCTCATTCTGTGTGTCAGCTGAATGATCTTTTCCAAGGATCAAACGCATCCCTGGTTTCCTTCCCACCGTGGTGCGTTTTGATGTCAGAAACTCATAGACGGTTCGAATTCGAAGGAAGTTTAGAAGTCATTTTGCCCAACCTCCTCCCATGCCATTAACGCCTCGAAGAGATTGGGGGTCCGCTTTTGCTTGTCTGCTTTCAGTGACAGGAAGCTCCCTGAACTAACACCGGCCCCATCTTTGCGTGTGCTTGGACTCAGGGATGGGGCTTTGCCACCATTATCTCCTTCGCTGCTCTTGGTTCTCTGATGTCGCTGCTACCATTTGCCCCACTTCACAAAGCAAGAAACCTCTCACAAGGCAAGAGAAGTGACTTGTCCAAGGATACACAACTAGACTGCCGTGCGGCAGGAGTCCAAACCCGGGTCTGATTTCCCCCAAACCCCAAGCTTTTCTCCGGTGCTTTTCAGGACCACCCATTCCCACCAGGAGTCTCTGAAATAGTCTTACCTGTAGTCCCCATAATTTTAGCTAATTATTCTAAATTTTGCGTGACATCAAACAATGGGAATGAAAAATCTCTTAATGGGACTATACCATTTTATACCACTCTACCATCTAGGAAGCGCGTCAGCGCACTTCTCAACAGTCCTGTGAGAGAGTCAGTGTAATCTTTATTTTACCTGTTGGAAAGCTGAGTTTCAGAGAGTTTACACGTGCTCACATGTGCAGCCTCGTGGTGGAGCCAGAAACAGAATCCATTTCCTTTAACTCCCGGTCCTGGGCTCCTTCCATCACACCATGCCACTGACTCGGTAAAACATGAAAACTCAGTCAGTGTATTGGCTGTTGTTGCAGACTCCTCGAAGTGCCTTTGTCTGACCCTAAGGAAAAATCACTCTGGCCCCGGTTTCCATACGACTTCCTGTCTTTTTTCCAGCACACCGTGGCCTCCTGAAACGTTGTCCTGAGGAAGTTCAGACTCCCTGATAATAAACCCGTCCCATGCCCACGCCTTAGATCTGAATCCCAATGAGAAATTCTGTCTCCATCAACTTTACCACTTGACCTTGGTCCAAACTAGTCCTGGCGCTCCTTGGTCAACACTGTTCCTGAGACTGGATCTTAGGGACAGGAGCGGTTCAGACAGGAGGCAATCTTAGGGCCTTCACCCTTGTACAGTAGTACAATGATGCTTCTCTTTGGTTTACAGGATGCCAAACAGCTGCTTCCAAATATCCAGGTGCTTGGCATCTTGTAGAACAAAACTTTGGTTCATTGGCCAAATATCCCATTGTCATCTAATCAATCAACACATGCCATTATGTTTTGGCATTCCGAAGACATTATGCTTAGAAGTGATTAGATTTTACTATTTCAGCCTCCAAAAAGTATCCCACAACAAAAGCTCCACACTATTTTCCAGCGCACAAATCTTCTTTCCCTGTTGCTTGCCAGTCTGACAAACAAAAAAGGTCCCCCACATTTTACAAACTCTTTAATCAGCTAAACACATCTGCATCAAAGGCCAACATGTTCTTTTGTTGAGTTACCAGAGGAAAAAGAAAGTCTTGGTTTTCTCTGATGTGATGAAGTTCAAACCAATATAAACAAGACACATTTGAACCTCCTTTACCCTGTCTTTGGGTTTATTTTATTTTTTAATTGAGGTGTAAATGACGTATAACATTGTATTAGTTTCAGGTATACAATGTCGTGATCTGACATTCGTACATATTACAAAGTGGTCGCCATGATAAGTCTAGATAACATCCATCACCGTACATAGTCAAAATTTTTTCTTATAATGAGAAATGTGAAGATTTATTCTGTTAGCAACTTTCAAATGTCTTTGGTTTTATATCCTATACTTTACACAGGTTAGTCAATGAAAATTATTTCAGTTTTTCCTAATTGTTTTTCTCTTACCCGGCTACTTGGAAACACATTTTCCAGATAATTAATAACGAGTCCTTGAAGTGGTCTCCAGTGAACAAGATCTTCAAGCTTTCCCTCCAGGAGAGATGATAGTTTTTCCCCCCCTGGGAGATTCGAGATACAACCAAAGCTTCTTTACTTCCTGCTGGAGCTGTCAATCTACTGCTACTCAAATTCCTAACAGTATCCACTTTGTATTCAGCTATCACTACATTCGTCAGACTGTGCCGAGTGCTTTGAAGACGTCATGCATTCAGTTCTCTCAAGAAGCCATTAAAAAAAAAAAATTATTTATTTTTTTTAGTAATCTCTGCAGCCAAGGTAGAGCTTGAACTCACAATCTTGAGACCAAGAGTCACATGCTTTTCTGAATGAGCCATCCAGGCATACCCCCCAAGAAGCCTTTTTGATATATGACAGCATACAGAGGGTCATCACTTTGGTCAAGGTCACACGGCTACGGGGCATCAGTGATTATTGGTGGTGATCGCTGGGGCTCCAGAGCCTATGGGACTAACCCCTCTTTCTTCACTGGCTTTCAGAGTGATCATCTTCAAACACAGGATGGAATCCACTAGCCCAGGGCATGAGGTCCGTCCCAGGATGCCCCTTCCTTGTCTTCATATGCCCTGTGCTACCATTCCCACCATAAACCCTGAGGTTCATCCTCACAGACTGCAAGCGTTCCTGCCAAGCACTCCCTACTCTCCTCACATGCAGCATCGTACTTGCCCAAACTCATACTCTACATGTTCAACATCTTTCCATGGGACAATTCCCACTCAGCGAGCAAGGACTACTCCAAAGTTAATTCCTCCCTGAAGTTCACCTGACTCCCTGCTGGTTTCCCCTTCTTCCTTGACCATGCTTACAAATTCCTTCCTGGGTTATAGAGCCTAACACATGTATTGCCCTTTGAATCCTAGTACATGTTTTGAAATAATTTGTTTGCTCATCTGGCTCTCTCACCAACCTGAGAGCTTCTTGAGGACAGGACAGATTGCATCCCTGTGTTTCCATGGCCTCTCAATCAGTGTTTATTAAATAAATGATGAACTAAAAGTATACAAGTTATGAGGATGTGTGAGTGATTACTAACCTTTCACACTTCCATGGAATGCAAAATGTTCTAAATTTGTGCCCTACAGGTTTCTTAGAATGAGCCTCAATTCTTGTCTTCACAATTAAATTAGCCTTTAATGAGAGAGAGACAGAGAGAGACAGAGAGCTCTTTCTCTCTGCATTCCAAAATCCCAGGGAAGGACCTGATTGACTCAACTCTGACACTAGAGAGATCACCACCAATAATCACATTACTCTGACATGATTATTCCCACGTCATTGGGAGGAAGTTGTGATTCTATTCAATGAGACCGGGGGTGGGGTGCTGAGCTAAGAGAACAACAGATGTCCACTATAGTCTGGGGTTGGAAAACAATCGCTTACCGGGGTTGGCAAACCCTTGTTTTTTTGGTCATCCCTCTCCATCTTTTGGAGGTTTTCATAAAGGCCTCTTAAAAGGCCAAAAGGTCACCAAAACTCAGAGAAATGCCTTTCTAATAGATGCATCAGGGTCTGAGATTTTGGGGGGGCACAAAAGCCTTCTCCAGAGTTTTAAAATTACCTCATGTAGGGAGCTGTGAAGGTCCTTTCTCAGAAAACCAGAGAATTCTGCTTTTTTTTTTTTTTTTTTTTTAATGTTTATTTAGTTTTGAGACAGAGACAGAGCATGAGCGTGGGAGGGGCAGAGAGAGAGGGAGACCCAGAATCTGAAGCAGGATCCAGGCTCTGAGGTCCGAGCTGTCAGCACAGAGCCCGATGCGGGGGCTCGAACTCACGAACCGCGAGATCATGACCTGGGCCGAAGTCGGACACTTCACCCACTGAGCCACCCAGGGGCCCTGAGAATTCTGCTTATTGACACTACTATTCGTGTCGCTGGTGGAAGTTTTAGGGCAGTGAGGCTTGAAAAGTAAAAATCTGTCAGCACCAACATACACAAAGCCAGTGAAATCTAGAAGCGCGGTTCGTGTTGGGCTCAAGTCATTTCCCCGTGGCTCCATGCGCTGTATTTGAGAACAGTCCACAGAGTCTCTCCAAACCCTCTTTCCTCGGCTGTAAACATGGAATAAACAACACAGCTGAGTTGCTGGGAGCACAGAGTAAAATCAAGTGCAGAAAGCACTCGCATATGAATGTTATTTGCTTGTGCCATTTTAGGAAGAAAATGGAAAATAATTGAAGCGCTCATTTAAAAGGGAATATGGTAAATTAGTTTTTGTAACTACTCCTCTGTTGGCATGACGTTTTTTGCAGTAATCAAAACGAAAACTATACCAGAAAATGGAAAAATGACGGTGGCACGTTGAGTGAAGAATATCAATGGTATATTTTTCCATTATAAGTTTATAAACAATATGTATGCGTATGAAAACAAATGAGAAAGGGGGGTCAAATGAACACAACTTGGTTTTTTGGGAGGAGGCAGAGTTGGGTGAATTTTTTCCTTCTAGCTTGATTTCTGTCAGTGTTGTCTGTGCTTGAAATTATATTTAAAAAAATCCTTCTTTAAAATGAAAGAAAGCAATTAAGTTTTTAAAGACATTTAAAAAAAATAATTGTTTATTTTCGAAAGAGAGAGAGAGTGGGGGGTGGGGAGCACATAGGACCTGAAGTGGGCTTTGTTCTTGAGCCCCATGCAGAGCTTGAACCCACGAACCCTGGGATCATGACCTGAGCCAAAGCCAGACACTCAACCACCTGAGCCACCCAGGCACCTAGAAAGCATTTAAGTTTTGTCCCTGATTTCTCATAGGTGTCCGCTGAGAGAGGCAGCCGTGGGATTCTTGGCCCTTTGCCAAGACGGAGATGTCGGGAAGGTTGATTCTGATGTCATTACTTGAACGCATGTAGAAAACAAGGCTTAAAACCAAGCCACGTACCTACGGAATTTCCATTGGTGGAAGGCAATTTAGGTATAGTTTTCTGTCACTTGCCAATAGAGACCTAATGGACATAGAGACCAATGCAAACCTGTATTAGTCAGGGTTCTCCAGAGAAACAGAACCCGTAGTGTAGCTAGATGATAGCTGGGTGGCGAGATAGAGAAAGAAAGAGAGAGAGAGAGAGAGAGAGAGAGAGAGAGAGATTTATTGTAAGGAATTGGCTCAGGTGATTATAGAGGCTGACAAGTCCCAAGGTTGGCAGTTAGCAAGGCAGAGATACAGCAGAGCTGATGATAAGGCTCCAGTCCACAGCTGAAGGCCTGAGACCAGGAAAGCTAATGGTGGGTTTCAATTCTGAAGGCCAGAAAAAAAAACCCGTGTCTCAGTTCAAGGCTGCCAGGCAGGAGGAACTGTCTCTTACTCACAGGAGGGTCAGTCTCTCTGTCTTCTCCAGGCCTTCAACTGATTGGATGAGACCCACCCACATCAGGGAGAACCATCTGCTTTACTCAGTCTACCAATTCCAGTATTAATGTCCTCCAGAAACACCTGCACAGACACACCCAGAATGATGTTTGGCCAAATGTCCAGGCACCTTGAGGCCCAGTCAAGCTGGCACATAAAATTAGCCATCACAACACTTTTATTATGAAATTATATTCACCAACTGTTATGTATGTGCTTAAGTCTTTTTCTTTGGTGGATCCTTAAAGGCCCTAACTAATTCAATTTTGCAATTTTTATTCTTCCAGACTCTTGGGAGACAAAGGGGCTCCTTCGATGAATCGTTTGTTGACTCATTTCATCCAAGGTTTTGTTAGGGGTTTTAAGAACTTAGAACTGTGTTTTCATAGTTGTATTGTTCCTTAGGCTAAATTGAATCTCCTGGGTAGAGCCTTTCCCCCTTATTTCCCCCTTATTCCCCCATACACACCTCTCCTCTTCCTGAAATAAAAATGGCAGGCAAAAACCAGGGGGAGAGTAGATAATTTTTCAGGATAAAAATCTATTTGGCTTTCTCATGCTATTTTAAGTTCATGATCCTGTTCAGTTGATATTCATTTCACATGCCTGGCTTTCATCACAATGATTACCCATTTAATTACATTTTAGCTGAAACAGCCAGATAGCATTTCAGTGAGGTTGAGACAAACCTGAGCCTCACTTCCAGGCTTTTCTGAATCCTTCTACTTCTCTGTGTTATCTTTACAGGCAGACTTTAATACGGAGACGACAATGTAGATAATTAGCCTTCTAATGGTGCCAGGTACATTAAAATATGGCTTGATTTCATTTCTGTTCCACATTACGTCTTCACACATGGCTCATCCAAGTATTTCCCCCCCTGTAGGCACTTCTTCTCAAGGGGATCAGCAGTCCCTCTGCCGGAGGACCAGTCAGCCAAGAAGGAAAGTATGTGAATGAAACCTCATTCAGGAAGGAAGGGGGTTTCTTTTCATTTTTTCCCAGGGCTCTCCATCTTGACTGTAGAGTGGAAACTCCTGGCCTCTCCAGATGCTGAGGAATTTCCCCCAGCCCCTCAGCTCTCTGGGAGAATTGAAAGGAGGCTTGCCTCTCACTGGCTCCTCTCCACGGTGCCAGACACCGATAGAAATGGTGGAATAATGGCTCCGTCTCGTTTATCTGCCAGCAAGCAGAGAAGGTCTGCCCCTCATCTCCTCCTCAGGGAGCTCAACAGAGGGCTTTCCCACCCTGCAAGGGGAGCCCTGAGTCCTCTGCTATTTGACTTGTGACGGGTGAATTTGTCAGGGAGAATAGGAGGCTCAGGGTTAGCCTTGGGTTAAGCCACAATCTCTAAGACACCAGCTGTACTTGAAATATAGCTGTTGAGGGGCGCCTGGGTGGCTCAGTCGGTTAAGCGCCTGACTTCAGCTCAGGTCATGATCCCACGGTCCATGAGTTCCAGCCCCGTGTAGGGCCCTGTGCTGATCGCTCCGAGCCTGGAGCCTGCTTCGGATTCTATGTCTCCCTTTCTCTTTGCCCCTCCTCTGCTTGTGCTCTGTTTCTCTCTCAAAAATAAATAGACATTAAAAAATTAAAAAAAAAAAAAAAAGAAATACAGCTGTTGTTGTATTGCCGCTAAGTGCGGCTTCTTGTCTCTCTCTTTTTTTTTTTTAAACGTTTATTTATTTTTGAGACAGAGAGAGACAGAGCATGAACGGGGGAGGGGCAGAGAGAGAGGGAGACACAGAATCGGAAACAGGCTCCAGGCTCTGAGCCATCAGCCCAGAGCCCGACGCGGGGCTCGAACTCACGGACCGCGAGATCGTGACCTGGCTGAAGTCGGACGCTTAACCGACTGCGCCACCCGGGCGCCCCTCTTGTCTCTTTTTAAAATTTGGTTTGGAATTTGGAGGAGAGACTAGGCAACAGCTTCGAGCCCCAAACCTCCACCCAGGACATGAGAGAACTGGCAGGGAGTGCAGTGGGCTAGGGTAATAACATGGTACCGAGTTCCCAAGGAAAGACGAGCGTGGAAGACTACAGCCACGTGGAGCGTGGGGACCTGTTTTCCCCCTTCCATTCTTTTCTGCGTCCCATCAAACATGTAAGGTGGTTTTGACTGCAAGATATTGTGGACAGCAAGTGAGTCACAAGCCAGTCTTTGGAGTTCCCTTTAGCTTTAGCCTCTGAGATGCCAGTGCAAACCACTAAACAAAAACACAAATGAGTGTCATTTGTCATTACGATCAAGCTTATGAATATGAGACCTCCAAAAAAAAACTAAACACAATTTAGGGAGAGATGTAAAAAGAAAACCTGAATAAATGGAGGAGTGGCATGTTCCTGGAAAGGAACACTAAGTTCTATAAATGTGCTAATTATTCCCAAAATAATATGTTGGTTTCACGCAGTTCAAAGCAAAATCTCAATGAAAAATTTTGGACACTCCAGAAAATGATTTTATTTCCCTCCTCAATTTTTTATTATGAAGGACTTTTAAATAAACATAAAAATTGAAAAAATAGTAGAAAGAACACCAAAATATCCACTTAGATTTGATAATTGCTAATATTTACCCATTCATGCATGTTTGTGTGTATGTGTATGATTATACATGTATTTATGTGCATATATACGTACACTATATTTATATACACATACCAAAGGGGTGCCTGGGTGGCTCAGTCGGTTAAGCATCCGGCTTCGGCTCAGGTCATGATCTCGTGGTTCGTGAGTTCAAGCCCTGCGTCGGGCTCTGTGCTGACAGCTCGGAGCCTGGAGCCTGTTTCCGATTCTGTGTCTCCCTCTCTCTCTGCCCCTCCCCTGCTCATGCTCTGTCTCTCTCTGTCTCTCAAGAATAAAAACAAAAAACAAAAAAAAACTTACCTACACATACCATGTATATACATAATTGTACTGTGTTCTTTATTGCTGCTGAATCCTATGAAACCAAGTTGCAGACATCGTTACACTTCACCCTAAATATTTGGATATCCGTGTCCTCAAAATACAATTTCCAATATAACCACAATGACATGATCACGTCGAGAAAATTAATAATGATTTCCCAATACCTATTTCATATTTAAATGTCTCAGTTGTCCTGAGAATGTCATTTATTGCTGCATTTTCCCCTTCAAATCAGAACCTAATCACGCATCACAAGTCACATTTTGTTACTATGACTCTCTAGTCCCTTTTATTGTAGAAAACAATCCCTCCATAAGATTTTTCACATCTTAGGCTTCTGGAAAGTAATTTTTCTATTTTTTTTAAATTTTTTTTTCAACGTTTATTTATTTTTGGGACAGAGAGAGACAGAGCATGAACGGGGGAGGGGCAGAGGGAGAGGGAGACACAGAATCGGAAACAGGCTCCAGGCTCTGAGCCATCAGCCCAGAGCCTGACGCGGGGCTCGAACTCACGGACCGTGAGATCGTGACCTGGCTGAAGTCGGATGCTTACCCGACTGCGCCACCCAGGCGCCCCTTAATTTTGTTATTTTGAAAATCATTTTGATCTTCTGAAAGCATCAAGCCATGCTTTTGGCCTGGACGTGTCTGATTACCTCTTCATGGTGCACTGTATCTTACTCTTCTAGACTCTGTATCTTGTAAAAAAATTTTTTTTTAACATTTATTTATTTTTGAGAAACAGAGACAGAGTGTGAGCAGGGAAGGACTAGAGAGAGAGAGAGAGAGACACAGAGTTAGAAGCAGGCTCCAGGCTCTGAGCTGTCAGCACAGAGCCCGAGGTGGGGCTTGAACTCATGAACCAACCATGAGATCACGACCTGAGCCGGAGTCAGACGCTTAACCGACTGGGCCACCCAAATACCCCTAGACTCTGTATCTTCTAAACAGGCTTGATTAGATTCAGAGTAAACATTTTTTAAAAGGCTTATTTATTTATTTTTGAGAGAGAAAGAGAGAGAGAGAGAGAGACAGAGAGAGGGAAAAAGAGGCAGAGAGAGAGAGAGAGGGAGACAGGGAATCCTAAGCAGGCTCTGTGCTGTCAGAGCAGAGCCTAATGCGGGGCTTGAACTCATGGACCATGAGATCATGACCTGAGCTGAAATCAAGAGTTGGACACTTAACCAAGCCGCCCCATTAAAATATATTTTAAACAGTTACCTTTGCTAAGTCACGTGAACACACACACACACACACACACACACACACACACACACACACCAAACTAGCATGGCTTCTTCCAAAGAGAGCTATGAACACAGTATTGACAATGCACTTGCTGACTCTGTTCCATTGTTTAGGATCATATTAGAACAAAGTCCCTTTCAGCAGAAGCCTATTCAACAGGCATATTAGAGAAGGATGGATGATGCTTGCAGTTGAGAAGAAAGAAACAAAACAAAACAAATTCACACAAACAAATAATGGGTCAGGATGTAATAGGGTTTTTCCCTGCTCTCCTGGAAGGCAGTCTATTTACTCAAGAGTGAGTGTCAGTACCAGCTTTGAAACTAGAACAAAATACCCCACTGATAGCCTGAGTGAAGGTCATGAGAGAGTGACGGGGAGAATACGGTGCAGTCCCAGGCAAACCGGGATTGGGGAGGAGAGCTGGACCAGAAGCCAGGGCATGGCTGGTGTGCAGGCAGAGGGACTGGGGGAAGAACACAGTTGTGTCATCGCACTGTTTCCGAGTCGGCACCTCTGTGTGTCTTTCTCCATATGTAGACCTAACAGGAAAAAAATTACTACCTATACTCCTCCCACCCCAACCCTGAAACTCTAATGGGCTCTGGGAACAGATAGATGGTGTCCTGAAAAAGCCTTTGTTCTGCTCTCTTCCTTGATGGGTTTCTGGCAGCCGGTTGGAAAGCAGGGGTGAAGAAAGCTAAATCACTTTGTCTGACAGAGTCACACAAATGATACACAGGGGCGAAGTGACGATATCACTGCTGTTGGCGGTGGCTATATGGGACCCCTAAGGACAGGCCAGCCTGAAGCCAGCCTTTCTGGGTGAGCTACCCTGTGACATTCTCAGCTGGGCCCCTCCCCCTCTTGCTACAGCTGATCTCCTAGAACGAAGAGTGGATTCAATTGGATTTGACCTCCAGAGTGGATTATTTTCTAATGTAACCAGAAAGAGTGTCCTCTCCCTACTTTTTAGGAATGAAGAGAATACTTTGATTACTATAATGCTGGCATGGGAAGTCGAGTAAAACTGTCCCATTGTTGGGGCGCCTGGGTGGCTCAGTCGGTTGGGTGTCCGACTTCGGCTCAGGTCATGATCTTGCAGTCCGTGAGTTCGAGCCCTGCATCGGGCTCTGTGCTGACAACTCAGAGCCTGGAGCCTGTTTCAGATTCTGTGTCTCCCTCTCTCTCTGACCTTCCCCCATTCATGCTCTGTCTCTCTCTGTCTCAAAAATGAATAAACGTTAAAAAAAATGCTTTTTTTTTTAAAAAAACCTGTCCCATTGTTTTGCTGACAGTATTGTCCTATGCTCACTTCCTCTTCCTCCCTCCCAATGGCAGCACAGACAATGTGGAAGGGACAATTCACATAATTGTATAGACTCAAAAACATGGGCTGAATAAGCTGTTCTTGAGAGAAAAGCATAGTCCACACCTCTTAGATAGGATAATCTAGTTCAGATAATCAAATTTCTCCAATAATGGTTCACCTCTCCCTTTTCATGTTTTTCTTGGAAGTCCCAAGCTCCAATCGATCTCTTATTATTTCTTGGTGATGGAAGCATCTGGGTTCTACCTGAGAGGAGGCATCCAAATTAGATATGGTGCTATACACTTACGTCAATTGATCAAGAGGGTTTTCATTTGTAGTAATTGCACAATAACTCTTGAATGCTACGCTAAGCCTAAAGCAATTATGGAATATGATTATATCAGCCGACTGCCTTGCTTTTCATCATCCTGCAGTTAAATGTTTGCAGCATGCATTTTGAGCCCAGGCTACAAACTGGCATAAAAAGCTTCTACTCTGTGTACTTTTCCATAGTTAAAAACAACAACAACAACAACATTCCTTTAAGGCACACACATTCCTTTAATGGTCGTATGCTATTGCCATTTTTTTTTTTTTTTTTGCTATTGCCATTTTTTGATAAAAACAAAACTGTGCTCAGTGCATAAAATTCAAATAATAGAAATAGTTCTGTTAATAAAAGTAGCTAACAGTTCTTCAGGGCGTCCTACTCATTAGGTACCAGGAATGATACAAAGCATTTCATAGACAGTATGGTATGGTAAGGACTGTCACTGTGTCATACCTGCCGTAGGATCCCTGAGGCCTGTCGCCACACTGGGCACTAACCCTGTATTTGTTGGGTCACAGGGAAGTGTGAGGAATCTAGGGGGAGGAGCCTGGCAGGTGATGTGGGTGTTTCTGGGGGGGAAGAGGTGGGGAGTATGTTCAGGGCAGCTGGTATGGAAGTGTTGCCTATTTGAACAACCAGTACAGGTGAATCCACCTGCTGAATATCATTAAATGCTGCCGGGCCCTGTGCTACAGCTCCTATTCTCTACACAACGCTGCAGGGAAATCCTTCATTTACATCCATTTACAGAGAAGGATATGAAGGTTTACAGAATTAATTCATTAGTTATTTAATTAATTTTAATGTTTATTTTGAGAGAGAGAGAGAGAGAGAGACAGTGAGAGCGGGGGGAGGGGCAGGGAGCGAGGGAGACACAGAATCCGAAGCAGGCTCCAGGCTCTGAGCCATCAGCACAGAGCCCGATGCGGGGCTTGAACTCACGAACTATGAGATCATGACCTGAGTCGAAGTCAGACACTTAACTGACTGAGCCACCCAGGCGCCCCAAGGCTTACAGAATTTAAAGACCTTGCCCAAGATCACACGGCGAATACAAGGAAATAACTAACTGTTAAAAATTAATGGATTTTGGGGGGCACAGTTTTAGGTTTATAGACAGGCTGAGTAGAGAATATGAAAGTTCCCATATACCCTCTTGCCTGCATACCTTGTTTCCCCTGTCATTAACATCTTGCATTAGTATAGTACCTGTGTTACATTTCTTAAGCCAATATTGATATGTTATTATTAACCTAAGTCCATAATTTACCTTAGCTTTCACTCTTTGTGTTGTATATTCTATGGCTTTGGACAATTGTATAATGGCATGTGTCCCACATTACACTACCGCACAGAATAGTTTTACCGCCCTGAAAATCCTTGGTGTTCCTCTTCGTCACCCCTCCCTCCTGCCCCCCACCCCCTGGCAACCCCTGATCTATTTACTGTCTCCACAGTTTCACCTCCTTCCAGAATGTCAGATAGCTGGAATCGTACCGTCTGCAGCCTTTTCAGAGTGGCTTTTGCTGACCAATATGCACTTAAATTTCCTTCAGGTCTTTCTGTAGCTTGAAAGCTCATTTTTGCTCTCACTGAATCAAATTCCGTTGTCTGGATGCACCACTGCTTGTGTATCTATTCACCTACCGAAGGACAATCACATGGTAAGAGTATGTTTAGTTTTATAAAACTGCCAAACTGCCTCCCAAAGTGGCTGTACCTTTTGAAGTCCCACCAGCAATGAGTAAGAAAAAATGAAGTGTTGAATCGCTATATTGTACACCCGAAATTAGTGTAACATGATGTGTCAACTATACTCAAATAAAAGACTTAAAAAAGAGAAATAACTAACATTTATACAGAATTGTATAATTTACAAAGCACTTTTATCTGTATTAACTGTACCCGGATCACAGAAAGACAGATGTCTCCCAAAGTAAAGTCCATAAGTATGTTGTAACAAGATGATGGACTTTTATGTGTAATTGTCAGTATGAAATAAAGGCTACTACTTATTTGGAATCTATGCAGTGAACTGCAATGGTTTACTTTTTTTTAATTTATTTTTTTAATTTATATCCAAGTTAGTTAGCATATAGTGCAATAATAATTTCAGGAATAGACTCCAGTGATTCACCCCTACATATCCCACCCAGTGCTCATCCCAACAACTGTCTTCCTTAATGCCTCTTACCCATTTAGCCCATCCCCCCACCCACAGCCCCTCCAGCAACCCTCAGTTTGTTCTTTATAAGGGTCTTTTATGTTTTGTCCCCCTCCCTGTTTTTATATTATTTTTGCTTCCCTTCCCTTATGTTCATCTGTTCTGTGTCTTAAATTCCACATATGAGTGAAGACATATATTTGTCTTTCACTGACTAGTTTCACTTAACATAATACCTCCCGTTCCATCGTTGTAAATGGCAAGATTTCATTCTTTTTGATTGCCGAGTAATACTCCATTGTATGTATATAAATACCACATCTTTTTTATCTGGTCATCTTGGATGAACATTTGGGCTCTTTCCATACTTTGGCTATTGTCAATAGCACTGCTATAAATATTGGGGTGCCTGTGCCCCTTCGAAACAGCACACCTGTATCCCCTGGATAAATACCTAGTAGTGCAACTGCTGGGTCATAGGGTAGTTCTATTTGTAATTTTTTGAGGAAACTCTATACTGTTTTCCAGAGTGGCTGCCCCAGTTTGCATTCCCACCAGCAACACAAAAGAGGTCCTCTCTCTTCACATCCTCACCAACATCTGTTGTTGCCTGAGTTGTTACTTTTAGCCTTTCTAACTGGTGTGAGGTGGTACCTCATTGTGGTTTTGACTTGTATTTCCCTGATGATGAGTGATGTGGAGCATTTTTTTCATGTGTCTGTTAGCCATCTGGCTGTCTTCTTTTGAAAAGTGTCTATTCATGTCTTTTGCCCATTTCTTCACTGCATTATTTGTTTTTTGGGTGTAGAATTTTTGATAAGTTCTTTATAGATTTTGGATACTAACCATTTATCTGATAAGTCATTTGCATATATCTTCTCCCATTCCGTTGGTTGCCTTTTAGTTTTGTTCATTATTTCCTTTACTGTGTAGAAGCTTTTTATCTTGATGAAGTCCCAATAGTTCATTTTGGCTTTTGTTTCCCTTGCCTCCAGAGACATGTTGAATAACAAGTTGCTGTGGCTGAGGTCAAAGAGGTTTTTGCCTGCTTTCTCTTGGAGGATTTTGATGGCTTCCTGTCTTACACTGAGGTCTCTCATCCATTTTAAGTTTATTTTTGTGTGTGGTGTAAGAAAGTGGTCCAGGTTCATTTTTCTGCATGTCACTGTCCAGTTTTCCCAGCACCACTTGCTGAACAGACTGTCTTTATTCCATTGTATATTCTTTCCTGCTTTGTCAAAGATTAGTTGGCCATACGTTTTGGGTTCATTTCTGGGTTCTCTATTCTGTTCCCTTGATCTATGTGTCTGTTTTGTACCAGTACCATACTGTCTTGATGATTATAGCTTTGTAATATATCTGGAAGTCCAGGATTGTGATGCCTCCAGTTTTGGTTTTCTTTTTCAGGATTTCTTTGGCTATTCAGGGTCTTTTCTGATTCTATACAAATTTTAGGATTGTTTGTTCTAGCTCTGCGAAGAATGCTGGTGTTATTTTTATAGGAATTGTATTAAATATATAGATTGCTTTAGGTAGTGTCGACATTTTAACAATATTTGTTCTTCTAATCCATGAGCATGGGAATATTTTCCCATTTTTTTGTGCCTTCTTGATTTCTTTCATAAGCTTTTTATAGTTTTCAGTGTATAGAATTTTCATCTCTTTGGTTAGATTTATTCCTAGGTATTTTAGGGGGTTTGGTGCAATAGTAAATATGATCAATTCTTTGATTTCTCTTTCTGTTGCTTCATTATTGGTGTATATAAATGAACCAATTTCTGTGCACTGATTTTATATCCTGTGACTGCTGAATTCATGGATTAGTTCTAGAAGCTTTTTTGGTGGAATCTTCTGGGTTTTCCATATGGGATATAATGTCATCTGCAAAGAGTGAAAGTTTGACTCCCTCCTTGCCAATTTGGATGCTTTTTATTCCTTTGTGTTTGATTGCTGAGGCTGGGACTTCCAATACTATGTTGAATAACAGTGGTGAGAGTGGACATCCTTGTCATGTTCCTGACCTTAGGGGGAAAGCTCTCAGTTCTTCCCCATTGAGGGTGATATTAGCAGTGAGTCTTTTGTATATGGCTTTTATGATCTTGAGGTATGATCTTTCTATCCCTACTTTCTTGAGAGTTTTTATCAAGAAAGGATGCTGTATTTTGTTAAATGCTTTCTCTGCATCTATTGAGAGGGTCATGTGGTTCTTGTCCTTTCTTTTATTAATGTGATGTATCACAATGACTGATTTGAGGATATTAAACCAGCCTTACATCACAGGTATAAATCCCACTTGATTTGGGTGAATAATTCTTTTAATGTATTGTTGGATCTAGTTGGTTAGTATCTTGTCAATGATTTTTGCATTTCTGTTCATCAGGGAAATTGGTCTGTAGTTCTCCAAGTATTTGTTGTCTTTCCAAAATTTTTCTTGTGGTTGATTTTGAGTTTCATAGCATTGTGGTCTGAAAATAGGCAGAGTATGACCTCAATCTTTTTGTACTTGTTGAGGGCTGATTTGTTTCCCAATATGTGATCTACTATGGAGAACCTTCCATGTGCACTTGAGAAGAATGTGTATTCTGCTGCTTTAGGATGAAATGTTCTGAATATATCTGTTATGTCCATCTGGTCCAGTGTGCCATTCAAAGCCATTGTTTCCTCATTGATTTTCTGGCTTAGATGATCTGTCCATTGTTGTAAGTGGGGGTGTTGAAGTTCCCTACTATTATGATATTATTGTCAATGAGTTTCTTTATGTTTATGATTAATTGAGTATATATTTGGGTTTCTGATTAATTGAGTATATATTTAAGTTGGGGGCATAAATGTTTACAATTGTTAGGTCTTCTTGGTGGATAGACCACTTAATTATGATATAATGCCCTTCTTCATCTCTTATTATAGTCTTTATTTTAAAATCTAGATTGTCTGATATAAGTATGGCTACTCTGGTTTTTTCTTTCTTTTCTTTTCTTTTCTTTTTTTTTTTGGTGACTATTAGCATGATAGATGGTTCTCCATCCCCTTACTTTCAATCTGAAGGTGTTTTTAGGTCTAAAGTGGGTCTCTTGTAAACAGCATATAGATGGACCTTGTTTTCTTATCTATTCTGTTACCCTATGTCTTTTTATTGGAGCATTAGTCCGTTGACATTTACAGTGAATACTAAAAGATGTGAATTTATTACCATTGTGTTGACTGTAGAGTTGAAGTTTCTGGTGGTCTTCTTTGGTCCTTTCTAGTCTTTGTTATTTTTGGTCTTTTTTGTTTTGTTTCATCTTTTCTCCCCCTAGAGAGTCCCCCTTAAAATTTATTGCAGGGCTGGTTTAACTCCTTTAGTTTTTGTTTGGGAAACTCTTTATCTCTTCTTCTATTTTTAATGACTGCCTTGCTGGCTAAAGAATTCTTGGTTGCATATTTTTCTGATTCAGCGCATTAAATATATCCTGTCACTCCTTTCTGGCCTGCCAAGTTTCTGTGGATAGGTCTACACAAACCTGATCTGTCTTTTCTTGCAGGTTAAGCACTTTTTTTCCCTTGCTGCTTTCATAATTCTTTCCTTGTTCATGTATTCTGTAAATCTGAGTATGATATGCCTAATTGATGGTTGATTTTTGTTGAATCTAATGGGAGTTCTCTGTGCTTCCTGGATTTTGATGTCTGTGTCTTTCCCCAGGTTAGGAAAGTTTTCCGCTATGATTTGTTCCCATAAACCTTCTACCCCTTTTTCTCCCTCTTCATATTCTGGGACTCCTGTGATTCAGATATTATTCTTTTTTAACTAGTCACTGAGTTCTCTAAATCTTATATCGTGCTCTTTTGCCTTAGTTTTCCTCTTTTTTTCTGCTTCATTTTTCTCTAAGTTTGTCTTCTATATCGCTGATTCGCTGCTCTGCTTCATCCATCCTTGCAGCCATGGCATCTTTTCGAAAATGAATCTCAGTTATAACATTTTAAATTTTCGTTCTGACTAGATTTTATTTCTCACTGCAGAAAGGAATTCTATGCTTTTTTCAGCCCCAGCTAGTGTTTTTTTTAATCATGATTCTAAATTCTGGTTCAGACATCTTGCTTACATCTGTGTTGTCATCTGGCTGTCATTTCTTCCTGTTCTTTCTTTTGGGGTGAATTCCTTCATCTTCTCATTTTGGAGAAAGAAAAAATTAGTAACATTAAAAATAACACAAAAAAATCAAAGAAAGGATGCTAGATCATAGGTGTGTGTTTGTCAGGTTGTTGAAAGAAGAGAGAAGATAGATGCTGTTGATAGAATAGAGAAAAAAGGGAAAGAAAAGAAAATTTTAAAAAGGAGAAAAAATTAGGAAAACACTTGAAAATTAAAAAAAAGTGATAATGTAGAATTAAATGAAATGATGAGAGTAAAATAGAAGTTAAAAATTTACCAAAAAAATATGGTAGAAAAAAATTAAAGACAAATCTTTTTTATAAAAAGTGAAAATAAAAATAAATGTTTTCTCTTTCTGTATTCAAGAATAAGAAAAGAAAAAAAAATGAATAGATGGACCAAAGAACAGAATGAAATATGAATGAAATTACATCCAGTTTCCCCTAGAAGTAAAACTATGAAGCACTCTATACTGTAAACTAAGCAGGTGGAGAGACTTGTGGTGGTCCTCTAGAGCTTGGTTGGTATAGTTGGACGGGGCTTGGTGTAATAGCTCTGTTCTCCATTAGATGGTGCTGCTTAGCTTACTGGATCACTGTAGATCACTGTGGCGCGCGTAGGCATGTATGTGCATGCATGGGAGAGGTGAAAATGGCGTCACCCAGCTATCCAGTCTCTAGCATCAGAATTCTGTGCACTCCCCAACGAGTAATCAAGCACCCTTCTTTTGTCTTGGCTTCTGTCCTATCCCAGCTTCTACACTGTCCGCGACTAAGCTGTCAGCCTGCTAAGCAGCATCTCCCTGCTGAATTTTATCTCAGATGGGGCTGTGTTTCCAAACCCCTCCCTTCTGAGGGCCCTGTGCTTTTGATCCACTGGGACTCTCTAGGGGAGGGCCTCGCCAAGCAACGGCTGGGGTGCGGCCAGCCCCTCGGGAACATTCACCCCATTGCACTGCTGCAGAGGCCCGGAGACTGCAGCTGGGTGGCCATCCTGCCCCAGAAAAAGTTCATGTGATCATGTAGCAGGAGCATTTCAGGGATTATGGTAAATCACAGCACACATCTGGCACCAGGCTTCACTGTTCTCTAATGTCCTTGTTACAACATCAGCAAACATGGCTGTTCTCCAGGGTCTGCTGGGACCCTTGCCCATAGGGAGACCACACAGCCTCTACCAAATGTCCTCTCATCAGGGGAATTGCTTTTCTGCATGTGGCCCCGGGACACCTCAGATCTCACTGTCTGCTCCTGGGGATTCACTCTTCCCACCAGAGCTCCACCAGGTATCGAGCTGTGGAGTTTCAGACTCTGTGCTACCCTGTTTATAGAGTCTTAATGGTTTTGAAACCCTCTCCTTTCTCGTTTCTCCTTTTCTTGTTCAGCCCCTTGTGGGTGGTTTCCACTCTTTTTCTTTCTCTCCGTCTGCTTTTGGCAGAAGTGTTTTTCCTGTATTCTCCTCCCTGTCTCTGTCCTCTCTCTACAAGCAAAAACAGCTCCCTACCCTCCACAGCTTCTCTCTCCCCCAGTTCACCTTGCTGCACCACGTACTTACTGAGTTCTGTGGGTCAGGTTATGCAGATTGTTATGTTAATCTGCAGATCAATTTTCTAGATATGCAAGATTGTTTGGTACTGATCTAGCTGCATTTCAGGGACAAGAGAAGCAGAAAACTTCCATGCTGCTCTGCTATCTTGGCCCCTCCCCTGAAATAGTTTCTTTATATTTTTATCTTAGTTAACCTGCATAACAATCTTCAAAGTTAGCCATTGTCATTCCCATTTTCCTGAAAAGGAACCTGAGACTCAGAAGTCAAATATATTGCTCAAGATGACAAAGGAATTCAAATCCTGGGCTGCCTGTTGCCATATCCTGGGTTCATTACTCTCTACCACATTACATTCCCTCAAATTATCAGGGAAAATCGTGAAAGACTTTGAAAAGGGAAAAAAAAAAGATAAAAGGATCCCTGAGTGTTCTGTCTAGTGCATGCTTCTTAGTTATCTTCCCTTTCACTGTCTCAGAGCTATTTTACAACTCAGTAAATTACAGAAAGCTAATCATAATGCAAATGATTCTTGTCCACAGAGTTGCAAGTTACTTGCGTCTGGTGGAGTGCAACTGATAATTGCACTCTGGATGGACTGCTTTTTGTTTCTGTTTGTAAATTCATTTCTTAATTCCTTATCTGCCCGTATAAGTGTGTATTTGTTTCAATTGTCCTGTGAAACAGCTGAAATACCTTATGGGTCCAATGATTAGTTAAGGAGTTAGATACATACCTTGACATGTGTTTCCATTTTCTATTGGTATGACAATCATGATTTTACCCTTCAAGATTATCTTTTAACAGAATGTACTTTAGAGGCACCTGGGTGGCTCTCAGTTGATTGAGTGTCCGACTTCAGCTCAGGTCATGATCTCACCGTTGGTGAGTTTGAGTCACACGTCAGGCTCTCTGCTGTCAGCATGGAGCCTGCTTCAGAGCCTCTGTCCCCCTTCCGCTTTGCCCCTCCCCCCTTAAAAATAAATACACATTTACAAAAAAAGAATGTATTTTGCATGTGTGTGTACCAATAGAATCAGAAAGTGTCAGTATTATTTCCTTCTCATGGTTCCTTTTTCTACCTTAGGGATCTACAACATCAGCATATGAGGCAGGGTGAAAATTTTGATCACTCTGGACTTTCCCTAAATCTCACCTTTTGCGATTGATGGTTGAGGTGGTCCTTCTCTGAATTCTTTCCCCAGTGCTACTGCTACATTATTTCTCATTATCCCCTGAAACATTTTCTCTTGTTCTGCAAAATTAAGATTCTCTGCTGATTGATACTTTAAAAGCAAGGTGCTATTAGTAGGGGAATATACAATAGGAGCCTAATTAAGAATTTTAGAATTGAATTTGCCTGCAGTATTTCACACACCTAATTGCATGAAAGATTTTATGGGTTTTGTGGATTCTTCAGGATACTCATTTCTTCTGCCAACCTCAGGCTCTTCATTAGCCATTTCTAGTTTTATTCTCCTCTGACGAGGCAGAGGATACTTAAGAGATATATCTTTCTCCGGGTGAGAAATGTCAGAAAACTTGGTAGAACAGAAAGATGAAATTGTTGATTCAACTGTGATTTTGAGAGTCATGACATTTCAGAGAACAAAGATCTTAGACATGAACCATCCAAACTTTTCATTTAACACGTGTGGAAACGGAGTTCCAGAGAAATTAAATGACCGGGCCTCTGTAACACAGCTGACAGGTGACCTTGCCAGAAATAGGGCTGCACCCTCATTTCCAGTTCAGTTCTCTTTCCATGACACACAGCATTTCAATGACCTTGACCTTCAAGAACTCCAATTAGCACAATAAGTTAAGAAATAACTATAGTATGCATTAGTTTCCTGAACGTCTCTGATCTTATGAAATCGTGCGGTTTATAAAAGCTTATTGTTTTACTCATTTGAAGGAAAAATGAAGGGCGAGGTTAATGGTGGCAAATGCGCACTTAAATTACAGCTTTCAAAAATAAATTTTAAGTTAATATCAGACTTCCACTGTCCTCATTACCTGGACTAGGTCATATGACTGTCACACATTCCACCTCTTCCATTTATGAAAGCCCTCTGGGATTTTCTCTTAGCTTGCTGAAGTTAGGCAAGCCTGGCTAATTGATGCTGAACACATATTTGTTTGCCTACTTAATTCAATAGTTAATGACTAAGAAAATAGTCCATTATTAAGAGCTCTGAATTTAATATCTCTCATTTGCATTCAAGTTATTTTTTAAGTTGAAAAGGAAGTTGGGGGGGGCAGGTAGCGAATAAGAGCCTGGCCTCATTTTTAGAAAACCTCAAGCCTAGAGGAACCCTTGGACTTTCAGGCATGATAAAGAGAAACAGTTATGGTAATGCAACCATCTGGACCCAAATGGTTCCAGTTATGGGGAAAGACACATATAATTAGAAACAGTGAAGAACAGTGTAAGCTAATCAGTAGCAAGGACTTGAAAGATTTGTGCTGATCAAGAAGCTTCTGTCCACTATCTGGGGTCTGGACTTTTAGATGGCCCCATTCCCACCCCCAGTGTGCACACAGAAGTGCCAACTGCACAAGGTAATCAACGTGCTTCCCAGTTTCCCATCTGAGGATATGTGAAGACAGGAAGTACCCGCTTCGGTTACAGATCTCTTCCAGTCATAATTCACTGAATGACCTGAGTAATCTAGAACCCCTTGGGGATAGTGTTGGGTGAAAAATCTGCTTAACATATCCACCGAACTCAGTAGTAAAGCCTTTGCTTCCTGATTTTTAACCCCGCAGGAGTAATAGGCTGTTAGATAATATCTGTGCCTACGTGTGAAACAACTCGAACAACGCTAAGTTGCTAGGGAAGAGGCAGGTGACGGGTGACTTAAAGGTAACTCAAATACATGTATGTCATTTACCACACGCTCAGCCCTGCATGGGAGGAACCTCGGTCATTTGTGTCCTGGTTGCAGACTCATGCAAAAGAGATTCCTTGTGTCATTCAGAAGTGAGTCTCATGCTGGGAAGTCTCATGCTGTTCATGGGGGCAGGTCTGTGCCCCAACCCATAGGCGGGTGCCCGTATCCTGCTGTTGACATATGGTGCCCCATCATTAGCCAGATGGCAGAAATGCTGGAAAAGACCTGAGCACGCATGAATTATCTAACCTGGACTGTGGGAGGCCATTAGGAGGGCTGGGCGGGGATCAAATCTGGTGTGAGGCTGTGGAAGCCAGAACAGGAGTTTAAGTCCATGGTCAGCAGGGATGAATCCTTGTCACCAGCATCACCTCAACTACCCTCCACCTCTACTTCTGTATTGGAAGACAGTTCCAATGTCACACAATTCCCTCTGTGCCCAAAGGAGATACCAGGGGTTCAGGGGGAGAAAAACTTGCTATATCTAAAAAAACCAGAATCTTTTCTTTTCTTCTTTTAAAACAGAATATTTTCCAAGATAGTCTTGTGGAACAAACTATTTTTCTTGATATGTATATTTATTTATCAGTTAGGAAGGTTTATTCAGAATCAGAGTTGATTAGATGATGCTTGACCAGCCCTAGAAGGTTCAGAGTAACTCTAATACCTTTGAATTGTATACAAAACGGTGCGTGTAGGAGTTAATGTTTATTTTTGTGGCAAGAGGGTGTCTCTCTTGTCAAAGAACCTCAAAGGATCTGAAATACCCGAAATGCTTTGTGGCCACTGGTATAAAGGCCAGGGAAACCCAGCCTTTCTAATCATGGCAAAAAGTATCCTGAAGGGTCACCGCATGATGTGGATGTCAGGTAACACATGGCCTTGTATTTTGCCTGGCCCTTGGGGACTTACACCAGTCCTCAGCTAGCTGAAGGCACGCTGCCTGTCATGTTTCAGAGACAAGTAGCTAGTCCATCTCAGGTCCCTCGGACTAGCTCCCATGAAAGCCCCTACCCAGCACCCGTCCTGCGGGCTAGCACCCTAGATGACTCCCCTTGCATAAAGTCCTATTCAGGCAAAAAGCAAATGAACCCCACTGATGGAAGGACAAGAGCAGATGTCCAAACACGGCAGGCAGCAGCATAGCCTCAGGCGGGATAGGGAGAACGCAGTGGACAGGAAATGACCTGAGGTCTAGCCCACGTTCTGCACCGGCCAGCTGCATAACACTGGGTACTTCACCTTCATATACTTATTTCAGTGTCCCAATCTGTAGAATAGGGAAGTTGGACTGCATTCCTGAGGACCCCCTAGCTGAGGACATAACACACCACGTACGAACTCCCTGGTGGGCCTCTGTCTGCAGAGACGTTATGAGAGAGAACCGGTCTGTTATTGGGAGCTAGTTCATTTTTCCATCTTCAGCATCAAGCTCCATGTTTTAAGACATGTTGGAGTTTTGCAATCCATAGAAGGATTAGAAGCAAATGGACACCCCCAAGAGGAAAACCATCACTTGTGGGGAGTATCAAGATTTCAGTGAGAGGTTAATGTGCTAGTTAGGGCTGAAAACCAAAGATCAAATATTTCTGATTACAATGGGGTGCCTGTTCTTTGGCTTATGATTTGGAAATATGGCTCATAAATCTCCCCCACCCACCTCCAACCTCCAGTTCTGCTCTTAGCAGATCATATATATTTCGATTTTTGACCCTTTGCATCTAATCCCTAAGGTGCATTATTAGTGTTTTCACTTCGGTCTCCTGACTTTTTCACTCCAGACTCAAAGGAGGCCTCTGAGTCCTTCTAGCCATCCTGGATTCCATGCTTCTCATCTCCTCCCTTTTTCTGGATGTTACACCACCACCCCCCTGCCCTACTTCCTCCCTTGGGGCCCTCTAGTCTTCCCCTCCTCGCCGGCTTTGTCCTCTACTTTCAAGTTTTCTCAGATCTTCCCTATCTTAAACATTGAAACACTTTGCTCTGCTCTATTTGCCTGTTTAGTCACCTTTTCATCTTTTTTCCTCCCTGAAATCTCCAAATCCTAGGGTAAGTCGCTTCTATCTACTGTATCTACTCCCTTTGCTTTCTTACCTCTGCCGTCTGGACGTTCACAAGCTATCCTGGAAGTGCTTTCTCGAAGATTGCTTTCCGTGTTCCTGTCTCTTTGTCTCTGGCATTTGATATAACCGAGGGAGAGGAGTGCCTTCCACCACCGACGTCCAGCGCCCAGCGCTGATGGTGGTTAGAAGCCGCTGGGCTAACCTCGGCTAGACACGGAGGTTCTGTTCCCTCTTCCTTCCCCACATTTCTCTTCCACCGGGTCTTCCGCATGCCCTGTGCCTCACTGGCACTTCTGGTCTATCCCGCAGAGCATGTTATCACTTACATCTTCCTCAGGACTCTCTAGCAGTTCCTCAAGCACTTTTGATCCAAACTCAATCTCCTCAATTGGTATTTAAAAAATGTAACTAATCCGCTGCTTAGAAAGAGTTACAGAGGCACTAATAAAACATTTAACTGGAAAAAAAAAAAAAAATACCGTGGGAAAGAAACATCTCTCTCCCAGCCCATTCTCTTAGTTTTCTTTCCCAGAAGCAATCACTGTTAGCAGTTTCTTATATATCCTGGCAGAGATATTCGATGCCATACAAGTGCTTCCTGATTGGACTACAGCTCACCACTCTGACTGGGGCTCTGTCCTTTATCCCAGCCACCTGGGCTGGGGCCCTATTTACCTACTGGACGTTTGTCCCAGGGTTGGGCTCTACCATACACACTCCCAGTCACCGGTTTGTGATTTGCCTCAACCCGCATGAATCTGAGACTGTCCTCGCCCTCATTAGATTGTCTAGGGCTTCGGCGGGGGGGGGGGGGAGGGCTGTGATAGACCTGCAAATCACGCCCTCCCCTGTGACCTCTGTGAGGCATTCCAGTAGTCCTTCCTGGTCAGTCCCCCAGTCCCAACCCCACTAATTTTGACTCGGCTGTTTTCATATCAACCCGAAATTGGAGACAGTTCTAACTGGTTTTGCATCTGAACCATGGTGAGTTATCTGTTCACCTGATTTGCCAGGAAGTAAGAATGAAATGACCATGTTACTTTGCTTCTGAGCTGTCGCTTCCTTGCCGGGCCTGATTCCTAAGCCCAGGTTGACCCCTCTTCTAATGATGCCCTGGAATGATTGGAGAAAGAACTTGAGATTCTCCACATCTACCCTTTAAATCCTGCGCACATGAACAGCAATAACATCTGGGTGCAGAAAGCTTAATGCCTTTATAGCCAGAGTGCATTTCCTGCTAAATCCAGGGAGAACAGCTCCTCTGGGAGACACTCTCTAGTTCTGCAACTGACTAGACAGTAATGACAGCCCTGCCTTTGGAAAATATCCCTGTAATGACATCAAGAGTCTTAAAAACTGCCTTTGGGGAACATAGAAATTACTGTTGTCGTTAGATGCGCAGTACCTTAAGTACAAATAGGAAGACGTTCTTTTGTTCTTTTAAAACCCACCTAATGAACAGCAGGCCTGGAATGGCATTTGCTGAGGAGGTGCTACATTCGTGACGCTTGGCATCATTTTAAATATTGACTTGGAGGTAAATTTTGATCTGTTTAACGGTGATGCATTATAGATACCGTCAGGAGAGAGATTATCCCTATTGACCTTCCGATGATATGTCTGGAGGACTATCCGCTTCCACACCGTGGTTGACCACACGTAACTGAGACCACAGAAAGCAAAACCGTACATAAGGGGAGACCACTGTATTACACGCCAATAACATAATATGTCATTATATTATAAACCAATAACACCCAGTATAATACATGGGTGAAATATTTAGGGGCACCAAGCACAGTGAACATATTATCTAATAGCATCTATAATCGAATATTTACATTCACATCTTCAAAAGACCAGTTACTCAAAAATACATGTATCAAAATATAGCTGGTTGTCTTCAATCCTTATTTTCCAGTGGCTCTTCCTCTGGTCCCCTCTTGAGAAACTTCTGACAGGACCTGAGGGCCAGTTATTGGTCACTGACATTTCCCCCTCCTTCGATATCAACGTAATTAAGCCTAAAAAACTCTTTTCCTCACTATCAGCTTCACACCCTGGGTGGTCCAAGCTTTCTTTCCCACACAGGCTCTTTCAAAATGCTATTAATCTCTCTGAAGTTCTAGGTCAGAATATTGTCTTCTTGCCACACTGTTGGTTATGATATTTCATGTACGTAATTTATAACATATTGCTTAAAAATAATTTAAAAAATCACACAAAATTGGCATTTTTATGAAATGAAATAACTATATTTATGAAAACGGAACAAAGATTAAAGCCTATTAATTCGTTCATTCCTGGATAACTCCTCTGTTGGCATTCAGGGAATGTTCTAGAAGGCAGCCTCTTTGAGAATCTTATCTTCATGGCCCAGATTTTGTGTTTTTTTTATTTAACAGGAATGGAAGTGGAAAGGAGAATGGAAATAAAATCTCCCTGGTCTAGGAGCCGGGGCTCTGCTTTAGCCTGGGAGAAAACGGGAGAAAGAGGCAGGGTAGGGTCTGGCCACACGGTAGTGGCTGCTGCTGTTTTTCTCCGTGAGAAGTAAAAATGAGCCCCTATGAGGGGATTGAGGATTTGTGTTAGTGGGTTGGAGTGAAGAGGGCAAAAAAGCTGAATCCAGACAATAGGCAGCTGTGAAATATTTCAAAATCAAAGGCAGGCAATATCCTCTTTTCAGACTTATGATAAATTCTGGAAGTCGTTTGTAGGTGCTTTGATTTCACAGTACGTAACTTTAAAAAACTTAATCTGAAAGCTGACTCTAGTCGCCTACCATTTTTTTCCCCAAGTGAGAATAAACTTATTTGCCTAGAATTCATCATTAGCATTGTTTGAAAAAAATAAAGGCACCATCCCACATGTACACACCGTCCAACATTTACGTTTGATTCTTGAAATCAAATGCATTCAGCTTTATGAAAAACCTGGTACATTGTCCTAATTTTTCTCATTTTGCTAGGTTCACTTTGTCACTGACCAACTGGTTCAGATTGGTGTTTTGGTATGCTGGAAGAATCTCCTAAACATGTCCGAGATAGTATTATTATCTTTAGAGAAATTCATGTTGGTGTTATTGGTTGCCTTAGAATATACAAACGTCTCAGACAACGTTATTTATTGAATCTTCTAGAGAAAAAAAAGGCCTGAGCTCTGTCCTTGATGTACTTACAAATGAATGAATACAACACACTCTGGTCATTTCCAGATAAGCATTTACTGAATAAATACTTACTGACACAGTACAAAGAGAATACTTAAGTATGAGATCATGTGGAAGGAGTAACAAAAAGGGTGGTGTTAAGCAGGGAATATTCTTGCTCCTTTCTTAAGAAAGAGGAAACTGAGGCCGAGAGGTTGGAGGATATCAGGGTAAAAGGATGTGAGTAAGTCCTGACTCTGGCTGTCAAGGACTGCTGTTGTGACTGTGGTCATTGTGTGTTTTGCTTAAATTTTCAGGAGAGTCTGACAGGGAACTCCCCTGCTTGGGGCTGACTGGATCTTGTGTCAGCCCCTTTTACCTAATTAGCTATGGTTGGAGGGGACAGTCAGGACTGTGAGGGACAAACCTGGGTGACTGTGACCGTCTCTTCAGCAAACGCTTTGAGTTCCCACCAAAAGAGAATTCTTGGTGGTTTTCTGAGAAGTATAGGCCAAAGAGCCCTGCTCAAATCTATCTGCTGTTCTTAATAAGTTTGAGTTTTATAAGCGTGTCCATGGCTCTATTTTTCAGGCAGGAATAAAAGAGTTGGGTTTTAAATGTGGAAGAGTCTGGGATCTTTTCTAAGCACAAGAGGAATTTTTTTTTTTTTTTAATTCTGAATGTTTTGATTTGTTGATGAAACTGATTAGTTTACTCCTAATAGCCAATATTTTAATCTGAGAGTATTTCTATTTCCCCCATTTTCTCAATCATTTGAATTCTGTTAACTTTGTAAAATGATTGAAAGGTACTGAAGACAAAGCATGAAAACAATCTGCTGACATTATCCAAATAGTTTCTACACGATTATTTGTGGACCATCCCAAAATGAGGTTATACAGAAAAACAAGGGGACATAAAGACTAAAATATGGTAAATCAAATATATTAATTAGAACTCTTGGTTGCACTGACAGAAAACCAAATAAAATTGACTTAGGTGAACAACAGAATGCATTGAAAATATACTAGATATCTCATAGAAACTAAAGATGAAAATCAGGAACAGTCAGAATCCAGGGTTTGAACATAATCATGATCCTCTTATCCCCTGGGTGCTCTGTCATTTGGTCAGAAGTCCACTTCTGGACTAATCAAGACGACCACCGGGGGGTCAATGTTATAGCACGGCTACTATCAAAGAATTGTATGTATGGAGTGGGGAGTGTGAATGGGAAGAGGGTATTTTCAGAAGATGTAAAAAAGAGTATAATAACAAAACAGATATGTCCATCTTATTGAGAAAATAGAGAAGCAAGATAACAAGAGGAAATAGCTTGTCAAGTTCTTGAATGTTTACAAATAATCAAGGTCAGTTTTAAAGGTCAAGTACTCTCCTCCAATTGAAGGAAAAACTCCTTCATTCAGGAACATAATTTGAAAGACATATCAACAAATGGTAAGCTGTCGATTGTGCAATAGATAGGTTTATTGTACAATTGGCCTGTTGTGCAATGCTTAGTTACTAATATTCATTGTGCACTCATCATACACAAAGTACTATTCTAGATATGGGGTGGGAATTACAAAGATGAATGGGTCCCTCCCCTAAGGGGTTTACACTTTGTAATCTGTAGAAGAAAAAGCAAACTATAATAACTTGGTGAACCTAACATGAGGATCCATCACTTGTTAAAAAACAAATCCTGAATTCCTATTCTATCATTTCCTCTAAAAAAGAATCTGCGGTCTTAAAAAAACAACAACAAATGATGCTCTATATGGTGCATCCCCACAATTTGTGGTCTGAACTAAATTTGCAATTTGCTGGATGTCCTCACTCATACCTTGCATACTAATCACACAGCCTTACCACCTGGTCTCAGCTGAAGGTATTAATTGAAAATTTTTTCTGTGTCTGTTTCTCACTCATCAATCGGGGAAAGACCGTGAAGAAAGGGGAAGGTAGGTCAGTTTTTAGAAGTGATGTAAGTGTTCTTTTATCCATGTATTATTATTATTATATTATTATTATTATTATTATTATTATTATTATTATTATTTTCAAGCCTGGTTTTTAAACGTCTAGGAAGGAGGTTGAGGGGAAAAAAAGAGGTGGTGAGAGAGGAAGTTGGGAGAGGAAACCAGCAGGTGGCGCTTGTCTCCTCCGATGAGATAAGGATATTTGTTTGACTCCACCTAGAATCCTGTAGGATTTAAGGGTCGACTGTGCATGCAGTCAATGCAAGTGACATAGATCATGTCGTACTTTAATGCCGAGTACATGAAGTCACAAGTTCCAGCCTGTTATCTAGGCCATCATCTTTCCGAACTACCATTTAAAAGATGGGCTCACCTATCCCCCAGGTTGTAGTATTTTTGTACATGTATTCTCACCTCTCCTAGCCAAGTCGCTTATAGGGACCATCAAGACTTGGTTATCTCGCACAAATAAAGGCCCCAGAGAGCTAGACTTGAAACTCCGGAAAGGAGTGGGGCTTTATCAGTCTTCACCTGGTCCGCCCTAAGGTGTCAGATGTTCTGTCGCCACTGGTGTGTTAGCCTTGGTCTGGGCAGAAGGTGCATTTGTACATGTCAGTCCCCATGTCCTTTGGAGGCAGCAAGAAGCGTCACGAGGACACTTTGAGGGCACCTGTGAACAGGCTCAAAATGTGCTGAGTTACTGGCTAGTTGGGGCCACCGGTTTCTTATCTTTCCCTGCACCATCCAACTCTGGGGCTCAGTCAGCCCTAGTCAGCCCTCCTGTGACAATGGATTCTGTCTGCCATGAAAACTGCCCTCACTTTGAAAGTCTTTCCTTCCTTTCTGTGTCTGTAGTTTTCCCCCATCGCTCAGAAAACCTACCCTACTCTTGTCTCTTCTCCAGTCTGGGAGTACATAGGAAGGAGGCCAACCCTACAGTCCAAGGGCTGCAAGTTCGCATCCAGCTCCGCCTCTGACTGCACGGGTGGCCTTAGACAAGTTTCTTAACTTCCTCTGTAGTCTGGGAAACGATTTTTCCGCTCATGGGATCCCCGGATTAACGAGATTAATTTGTAAACTACTTAGACCACCGTTGGTTCCTTGTAGGTGCTCCGATGCCAGGAGCTGTTGGTCTGACCCCACAGTGAAAAACTGCCTGTCGGGGAACTTCGGCTCAGAGAGGCAGAGTAGTTCGCAAATTTGAGATCATAACCTTTCACCTCCCCATGATCTCACTGTATTTCAAACCCCATTTATTGCCTCGCTGGCGTCTTCTGAGACTTCCTAAAACCTCCGGTCTCCCAAGATACCCTGGGCAGCGAAAAGAACCCCAGGGGCCTTCGGCGTCTAAACCAAGGTGACCCGCTGCAGGGGTCCGGCCCCCCTGACGCACCCGCATTGCCGGGCGGAGCGCAGCGAAGCCGCGGGGGCCGGCCGGGATCCGAGCGGAGGAAGGCTCCGAGCTGGACTGACAGCTTGGGGAAGGAGGAGGAGAGAGCGGGCGGCGCGGCGCGGCACCGCGGAGGAGGGGAGAGCCGCCGAGAGGAGGGAGCAAGGGCGGGAGGAGACACATGCGCGCTGCCTGCCGCCGCCGCCGCCGCCGCCGCCGCAGTCCTTAGCTTCCCGGGGACAGGAAACCTTCGAGACCGAGCTGCCACTGCCGCCTCCCCGACTGCCCCGGTTCGGCGCGCCTGCCACACCCTCCTCCCCTCTTCCACGATCTTTCGGTGGGGCACTGCAGGGACTCGGCCCGCGCTGCCGTCTCCCCCTCCCGGGGGAGCGCTGTGACCCCCCCCGCAGGAGCGGCGGGGCGGGGTGGGGGGGGCCCGGGAGAAGATGGCGACGCCGGGAAGCGAACCCCAACCTTTCGTCCCTGCCCTCTCGGTGGCTCCTCTGCACCCACATCATCATCCCCACCACCATCCCCACCACCATCAGCACCACGGAGGAACGGGAGCCAACAGCGGGGTCGGGGGAGGAGGCGGCGGCGGCGGCGGCAGCGGGGGCTTCAACCTGCCCTTGAACCGGGGGCTGGAGCGCGCGCTGGAGGAAGCGGCCAATTCCGGGGGGTTGAACCTCAGCGCCAGGAAATTGAAGGAATTTCCCCGGACCGCGGCCCCCGGGCACGACCTCTCGGACACGGTGCAGGCAGGTGAGAAAGGGGCGAGAGGCAGGCAGGGGGTGTGGGTGACGGGCTGTCGCGCCATCCCCCCGCGGCGGCCAGTCTGAGATGTGGCCTCGCTGGGGGTCCTCTGGCCGGTGCTCTCCCGGGTAAGGGGCACGCGTGGGCGTCGGAGAGGTGGGCCCCGCCGAGGGCACGGTGGCCACCGCCTCGCCGGGCGGCCTGCGGCGCGGCGCCGGGAGAGCCGGGGTGCGCCCGGTCGCGGCGGCGCCCGAGAGCGCGCGGGTCCCCGCGGGGCAGTGGCGGCCGGGCAGGCACTGGCGGGTGCGCCGCGAGCGCGCCGTGGAAGCGGGAGGTTTGGGGCGGCCGCGTCGGCTTCCCGGGCCCCAGCGCCGGGCGGGGGAAGCCGAGCGCCGCGTCCGCGCTTCCGACCTGGGCAAGCGCTCCTTGCGTCCCGGCGTCGCCGGTCGGACGGGAAAACCCAGACAAAGGTGGCGCTCCCGGGGCCAACCCCAGGGCAGCGGCGCGGTGCCGCTAGGCCCCCTCGCGACATCAGCGAGCGGCCGGGCGACTTGGTGCAGACTGCGAGGAGGTGCCAGGCTTCCTGTTTCTGCGCCTGTGCGAGGGAAGAGCCGCAGCCGGTTGTCGCGACTCGGAAGGGGCAGCCACTGCGCCGGCGGTCGGCTGGGCTCCCGCGTTCCTTGCCCCTAGCTAACCGCCCACACCGTTTGGTCGCCCCGCCGAGGCCCCCTAGTTCCCAGTAACCCGATCTTTGCGGGGGCCCGGGACGGGACGGCAAGGCATATTAAAAGAAAAGTAATTAAAGTGAGCCGGTTTTCCTGTGTGAGCCCGACAAGTTGTAACTCGCGCCAATGAGCAGCCAGCTCTTTTCAAGTTATGTCATGTATTGACATATTTCTGAGACGTCTGCTTTCTCTTTGGTAGCTGGAGTCACTGGAGCGGGATCTATAAACAGGAAGGAGGGTGGTGGAACTCGATTCGGGCCTTGGTTTCCGACCATCCGGTTCAGCTCCCCCGGGGAGGCTTTGTATCTTGGCAAGCGCCCAACATTTCCCAGCGCAGTGGGTGCCCCATTTTGGAACCACTGCCCAGCCCTCCTGGCTGTCATCACCTCCTGGGCCGAGTGTCAGACCCCTTGGATACTGGTTGGCTCAACTCTCAGCTCCAGATCTCCCAGTTTCCTCTCATGGGGGAAGCGGGGGCTGGGCAAGGGGGCAAGGCTTTAGGAGCTTACGTTTCCAGTGCTTGCTTTTTGTTTTTGACTTCAATTCAGTAAACATTTATTGAGCGTCCTAATGAATATTTAGAAAAAATTCCAAGTTCGCTGGAGGCAGAAAAGGCTCTTGAGGGTCATTACGCTTTGTGATTTGGGAGGGAATTTCCAGAGTTGAGCTGTCAGCAGCTGGGGAGTCTTTTGATGGGACCTCTTGGTTACATTTTTCTCAAGTGGAAGTTATTCCAAGAATTGCCTGAATCATTAACTTAAAAAAAATCTGTTCAGTTCTACTTCCCTTTTGCTATAGTACAGTATACCAGAGACTATAGGGAAGGACTGGATATGGAGCTGGCATGACCAATAATATATGTTTGTACCTTCAGTAGGGGGGCTTGAAAGTTGCTCCCCGGCTTTAGTTATGCAGACGGTTACTCCCAAAGCTGAATGAACGTGATGTGTCTGCTGAGTTGGCATTTCTTTGAGACCCATGCTTTTAAAAGCAGGGACCATCTTGTTCAGTTAAGACCTTGCCATGTGAGGTAAATGCTCAACAGCATTCCTGTTCTCCTCTCTGTTTTTGCTTGTGGTGAACTTGGGTTGTGAGCTTTGCCAGTTTTTAATTATGACCCTCCCTTGCATGTTTAATGCTCAGAAAACTCTAGTTAAGACTCAGAGTCTTAACGTTAATTTCCCAACAGCAACAACAAAAAATGCAACGTTAGTTATGGGCCAGGGAATGTCACCAAAATTTGTAGAAACTTCAGACATGCCAGAAAAGATAAAGCGTATTTAAGGTAGCCAGCCATTTCAGGTGAAATTTGAGTACCCCGGTGTATTCAGGGGTTGCTTCTGGCAAAACATCTTTGCCTCAGGTCAACAGCTGGCTGTGAACCAAATGCATTCTGCCCTTTGTTCTAAAGAAATATTTACTGGTCACCGTTCTTTATTTGGGAAAGCAAAAATCAAAATAAAGCAAGAGTTAAAGTCACCCCCGGTTTGCACGGTGTTCTAGCAGAGTGCAGAGTAAGAGGAGTAATGCGTATGATAAAGAAAGTGGTTTTTCCTGGGCTAATATTTACTTTTCAGAACAGCTCTTGAAATCAGAATGGCACATGAAGATTCTTCAAGACCCAAGCTTGTAAAGTGTACCTTCTCATAAGTTTTGTAAAACAGGGAGTGACACAGAAAGCCTTTTCTCACTGTTGGGTTGTATAATACAGGCCATTTGGTTTACTCCTTGTAAAACTACCTCTTCTGGCAGCCCCGTATGCAGAACTGCACTCTGGGGCAATGTAGCCGACCTGAACGGAGTTGGAAACTGAGATACACGTGCAGAAACATAGGGGCCCTGGGCCACTGAGTAGATAGGTATCTAAGCTGTGTCACTAAAGTGCCTACGTATTTTTCACAGGGGAAAAAAACCTCCCAAGCCCTCACTTTGAGCCTACTGATTTACTCATATTTGAGTCAGAATAGTTTTGTTGTCAGAATTTAGTCTTTCTGCAGGTGAGAAAGAGAAAGGCTGAGCTGTGCAGGTGTGGTGGCAGAGGTGACATTGGCTGAACGGGAGAAGTGTGAGCAGAAGAGCCGCGATTAGCGCTCGGCTTTGCCGTGTGCCGAGTCCTTTATCGGCACTATCCTGCTCAGTCCTCACTGGAATCCTGCTCGTATCCTCATTTCCAGCTGGGGAGATTGCGATTGAGAGATGTCAGGTACTGTGCTCAAGATCATACCCCTGGTTAGATGGTGAGCCAGTGATTAGACCCTGATGGTTTCACTTTGGCATTGATGTGCTTGACCATTTTCCTGTGAAGCAGAGAAGAGGTGGAAGGAGCAGAATCCCGGAGGCTGTTTGGAGGTTCATTCAGCCAACATTCATTCCCCAGGTACCTACCAAGCACCTCTAAAGGTCAGGCGCTGTTCTAGGCACCAGGGATACAGCCGTGACCATCAGAGAATCTGTGTGTCCCTTCATAATGGAGTCCCCGTTCTATCTGGAGGGGGATCGGGAGAGAAATGAGGACATTGATTTTGCAGAATGAGTAGGAAGATTTATAGTATAAATATAGTATCCCTGTCTTAGAAATAGTCATGCTGCGTTGATTTAAGGTGACTTGAGGTGGTTTGCAACAGTAAGAGCACAAAGGGTGATTGGTAATACAAACTGAAGCATAGAACTGGGCCTGATAAAAAAGGACACAGATACGTGCATCAGGAAAGTGAACTTTTTAACCCCCAATTGCTGACTTATTAAGTGTGTCATTTTGGGATGAGAAGTTCAAGATGGTGTGGAATATGACTGAGAAAACACGAATTGAAAAGAGGAGTAAGAAAAGAACGTGTCTGTCTCAGATCGATTGCAGGAGGTGCTAGAAAATAAAAAGCAAGCCCTTGGACTTGATGGACAGACAGTTGGTAAAAACTGGTGTCATTAAGGAGAGGGCAGAGTATATCACGGCAGTATCTTTTCGAGGCATTTGGAAGCAGGAAACACCGGACGGGAAACGGAGAGCCTACTCAGGCAGGAATATAGAAGTCTGGCATAAAAAAATGACTCTCTGTGTCCTGTATGTGCCCATGCGGAATGTGTAGGAGATTGCAAGGTGAAGACAAGACAGGAATGCATGAGAAGTTAGGTAATAGTTCAGGAAGTTGCGGGAGCCTCAAAGCAGATCAAAGGGAGATGCTGAATAGCATAGATAGACGTTGTCTGCGAAATTCAGAAGAAAAGGTTTTCCCAGTTAGGCTGGTTTGGAAAAACTTTCAGAGCAGAGGCAGGGTTTGGGTGAGGTTTTGTAGGATGGATTGGTTTTGGATAGAAGTACCCATGAGCTTTCTGCGGTCGAAAAGATGTTTCTGTGATGGGGAGTGAGAACCTGATGCTCTAAGATCTGTGCATAAAACAGAAGGAGAGAGCATTTAAGCCTGTGCCTCTGGTCATGTCCTCCCTCCCCACTGTCACCATGTAATGATCTAACAGAGAGCAGGGTTCTTGGGACCTTTTATTTGAGGACTCTGGAGATGGCTGAGGCCTGGGATTTGTCAGCCTGTGGGACTAACACCCTAGTCTGTGTGAGCTAGCTCTCTGAAATGTCTGTATGGACTCAGAGACTCTTCTCTGAGATCTGTGGGCAGGCTTATCTGCTGAATGCTGACACCCCCACTCCCATCCTCCAGCAACCAAATCCTTGGGATATCAGCGCTCTCTTAGTCGCTGGAATTCACACGGGACTTGATAAAGCAATCTATGTATTCTCAAGAACACGCTCTGTTCCATAAACTGGGCCACAAAGACTTTTCATTACACGCATGACGAACTTTGGAAATCATGTGTCTTCTTAAAACGTACCTGCTTTGATAGTTACATCTGGTTTCACATTGTTTTTCTGCTGTCGTATTGGATTTATTATTGCCGTAGCTGCCATTTGTTGTAGTCACTCTCATATAAATGTCTGTACTCATTACCCATATTCCAAATACTTCTCCATTCATAAATGATCATTCACAGCCTTTCCTTCACAGTATGTTGTCTTCTGTTGATCAGTTCCTTCCTTGTTAAGGCGTAGAGGGCTTCTAATGGTGAAAGCTTTTAGGACATCCAGAACTCCACGTATATGGCGGCTTCGAATCCCATCCCTATGTGCTCTTACGTGTGTCTCTGTGTGGCAGAGACGGTCTCCACAAACACGTTGCTATTCTCAGTGCTTGCCTTAGAGGCTGCTCTTTATTGAAGAGACAGGAGCACACTAATCAAGTTTCTAGAAGAATAGCGTACGATTATAGGCCACACAACCTCCGGGAATTTTTAGTCTGTGCCACTTTATGAAGAAATGGCCCAGGGTTTGACCTTCATCACTGAAATGATCCCACTGGATAGTTTGTCCGTCACGGCGACATCGTATTTGATTTTTGGTGAGTATAGGTCATTAGGCCAAAATTGGGCACCTCACCACTTAAAAGTTTTTACTCAAATTATTGACTAAAAGTTTTTTTTTTTTTTTTTTGAGTTCTATGGCAAACTTCAATTTTTTCATGCTGTGGTTTAGACATTCTTTTGTGGTAAGCATGTCAAGGGTAAAGGCCTTTTGAAGTTCAGAGGTCAATTTCCTTTTACTCTTGTCCTTCTGGGGTGTCCAAAGACTTTTTCTGTCCTGATACTTAGCTTTGTCATTGCTTGTTTTTAAACATAAGTTTTTTCCCCTCTTTGTGTGTACTTGCCTACATTTCCCTTTATGTCTATTTTTCTGTATAAATATACAGAAATATAAAAATATGCAAAATAAATATACATAAAGGTATAGATAGGTAGTAGATGGATGATAGAAAGATAGATAGATAGATAGATAGATAGATAGATAGATATTTTGTGTTTAGAGGGGCAGCATTTACTTTCTCTTACTCAGTTCTCTCCAGAAGTCACCCCCACCCCTCCAGGTGCTGTACCGATTATGTTTTTCCAGAGACTCGGTAATTCAAATAACAGAAATGCTATTAACTCAACTTACGGTACCTGGCAGTGGGCTCACCAGTCAGGCCACATAACTTGAACTCTTGTGTAAGCCTCACAAAAACCTGTTTGTGACACTCCTTTCCAGATTTGGTTTCGTGTTTTGGAAAAGGAGTCTTCTGCCTGAGAGATACATCAGGAGAAACTGCCCTGGGCTTAGATCTGGTAATGCCACTAATTTGTGAACTCTTCCAGTGACTGAGTCAGTTGTTAAGGATTAAGGCAATTTGGTGTTAATTGCAGTGATTATTTCAAATTATAATATTATAATCTATCATAAAACGTTTAGGGATATAAGGCATAAAACCCAACTATATATTTACATACCTGATGCCTTTATTTATATGTAACCTGTAGGAGGAAGTCTAGAGGCTTCTGTTACAGATACTCCTGGTTTTTTGTTTTTTTTTCCCACCAGAATTCCAAAATTTGCAGTTGCTGTGATATTTCAGACAGGTTTTTTGTTTTTGTTTTTGTTTTTTTTCTATAAGATGGGAATTGTTCAACCCAAAGAAAAAAATCAGCAAAAAACAAAACAAAAAAAAGGTCAGAATTCCACATAAGCCTTAGTTTGGGAAAACTAGGTCTACCAATATAGACAAGCTGGAAGCATGCCTGTGTTTTCATCTTAATTTAAGAGTTCGGTAGTATTGCTTCCATATACTGTAGTAAGAAGTCATGCATTTGGAAACCATCTGTTCCCACAAAGTAATTCAGAAATAAAGTGAGATTGTTTACATGAACAGAAAGTTGACGAACTGTGAGAATTTGGTTTCTCTTGCATACTCCAGCAATGCAATAGAGGAGAAATGCTTTTATAATCAGACTGCTGTCTGTGTTCATAGTTTTCCCCAACCGTATCCTCCTTTTTCGGCCACCAAGGAGGATATAGGTAAGGGGAAACAAAAACGAAGTAGAGAAGAACGATATTTGATTTACATGACAAATATAATGTATTTTTCTGTGATGAGAAATTGCTGCTCTTCTGTTCATATGCTGTCCGTTTACAGTTCCCAAGACCCTTCCAGGGCATTTTGGTTACCAGGATCAGGCTCTGTGGGTTTGGAATCTTCCTTGATGCTTGCTTTTCTTCCTTGGGCTGTGTTTCCTCAATCTTTTTGCTGGAGGGGGGTCCTAAGACCTTGAGAGATGAATAGGGCCATGACCTCTCAGCTCAGTGAGTCTTGAGTTTCCTCTTCACTGTTGTCCCTGCATGGGCAGGAAACGACCCCATCTTAAGTTTTTTAATCCTCTGGTTTCTTCGGTGGCCTTGCTTTTGACAGCTGACCCCTGCAGTGCCAGACATGGTGTTTTGCTACACAGCGTATTCCTCTAATATCCTTTTGTGTTTTTGATGTTCATGCCATTCAGTGTTAGGAGTGACATCAGTATGTCTGACCTGGTTCCATCAGCGTAGCTGATTTGACTCACGTTATCTCTGCAGGCAACAGTGACAAGTTAGAGAAGGGCGTCAGCTGCAGACTGTCTGACTTGACTTTCCTCTACATGGCCTTCATTTAGCTTTTCCAGGCCATTTCCCTCACTTCCCCCTCCTGCCTGCCCTGTAGGATTCTCTTTCTCCCACTCTCATTTCGGCAGATCCCCAGGCCTTCCCCAGGCTCCACAGTCTCCCCGCCAGCCCTCCTTGCAGATCTGAGCCCTGAATCATACATGACCCCAAGGCGCCTTTGCAGTATTTCCTTATGGCATTTTTGGCTAATTATTACCTGCTTCCTTTGGTACTTTTCCCATGTTTAAGTGGTTTCTCTGCCTTTATTGGCCTGGAAGGTCTGGCTAGGCAGGGTTCTTTTTTTTTTTTTTTTTTTTTTTCCTTTCCTTTATTTTTATATGTGCCCTCCATGCCTATCACAGAAAGTGCTAGATCTACATCAGGGGACTGTTCTGTCCTCTTGTTCCTGCTCATGGCCCACTGTTAGTCCCTGTACTTTTAATCCATCATCTCGGATCTGACCAGATAGCTTAAACCCTGAGCATCGGTGCCCTCACCGGCAGAATGGGAATAATATGTATTTAGTAGAGCTATTGTGAGGACAATAATTATATGGATACCAGAACATTATCAAGTGCTTTCTCTGTGCCAGATGTTGACCCTAGTGCTTTATATGTAAACCTATGTATTAAATATGTGTACTCTAGGTATGGCCTCATTTAATTCTTGCTAAGTGTTCTAACTATAGTAGGAACTCCCTAACTCTTCTAGCTGTTATCTGGATTCCTCCTGACCTCCTGTGTCTGGTTCCCGTTCATCTGCTTCTGAAATGCCTTTCTTGACGACTGTGGCTTGAAGAGGGAGTTTAGATATCTGGAAAACATCCATTCACATCTCTCCCTCATTCAATGACTGAGGACACTGAGGCCCAAGGTCACACAGGAGGGCGGTGGGTAGGCTCCTGGACCAAGGCAGAGTCTCACAGCCTGACACCAAAGGGCTGTTTCTGTGGAGCCAGGAGGCTACCCCGGCATAGATGGAAGAACTCCTACCCTTCATAGAATTCTCAGGTCACACTTTTCTGGACCCACCACATGGACGGTCGCTAAAAGACCAAAAACTACTGTGAAATCTTTATAACGTATGGTTTAAAACCAGGGAGAATAAGATATATAACTAATAGTGGTTAAAGATGAAATACATTAGTTCAGGATTTTACTGCATGTGGTTTGGGGGGCATGCATGGGCCCCAGGTAGATGGGATTCCAAATACTGAAAGGCGTGTTGGACAGTCCCCGGCCTACAAACTGGAGGCCCGCAGCGGTCTTTCATTGCAGTGTTTTTCTTGGAATACATTTTCCTGTGGAAATAAAGCAGTAAGTGGTGGTTTGGTTCTCCCGCCAACCGTCTATTTAACCCTGGCAGCGATGGGCCTTCATATTAATGGTGGTTTCTCATTGTTTCTTTGGAAAAATGCGGCGTTAGTTGTGACATGAAGTTCTGAATCTGGAGATCTTGGCATCAGGCTGTGAATGAAGCCCCCTCCTCATGGGGATAATTCCCTCTCCTTTTATCCTTTCTGACTGAGTGCCAGAAGGTTTCCCTCCCCTCCTCCAGGTCCCTGGGTCCGTGGGTGCTCCTTCCCACCGGTAGGGGGGGGTTTGGTTGGCCCAAGTCAGAGTGTCTGCTCTGGGACTCCACAAGGGAGGGGCTGGCCCGGCAGGAATTTAAACACTTCTCTCCCAGGGGTGCCTGGGTGGCTCAGTCAGTTAAGCCTCTGACTTTGGCTCAGGTCATGATCTCACGGTTCGGTTCGTGAGTTTGAGCCCTGCATCGGGCTCTGTGCTGACAGCTCAGAGCCTGAAGCCTGCTTCAGGTTCTGTGTTTCCCTCTCTCTCTCTGCCCCTCCCTGGCTTGTAGTCTGTTTCTGTCTCTCTCAAAAATAAACATTAAAAAAATTTTTTTAATACTTCTCTCCAAAATTTTTATATTTTTTATGTATTATCTTCTCAATTTATTAAGTTTAGGATTTTGAAGCAAGTTCCTGAATCTCACTGAACTTCAGGTTTGTGATTTGTTAGAAGTGAAAATGCTCTTTACCCCTCAGGGCTGTGGCGGTTCCTGAGGGAAGGTGCAGGACCGTTTTCTTCAGTAAAATAAATAGTTGAAAGTTGTTGGCATATTATTAGCATACGGGCTAAGAGCACACTGTGGCTGGGTCTTAGTCCTAGCTCCACCAGGATGTGGCGAGTATTTAACCTCCCTTGACTCCGTTTCTTCAGCATAAAATGAGGGATAACAATCACAGAATTATCGTGAGGAGTAAGTGAACGAATATACGTGTAAAGTGCTTACTTAGTTCAGTGCCTGGCATTGACCTTTGCCATTATTTTTATACTCTATTATATTTAGAAAAGATATTCAGGTTTTTAAAAAAATGGTCATTTATTTATTTTTTGAGAGAGAGAGAGCACAAAAGCAGGAGAGGGGCAGAGAGAGACGGAGACACCGAATCCGAAGCAGGCTCCAGGCTCTGAGCTGTCAGCACAGAGTTCAACATGGGGCTTCGAACCCATGGACCTCAAGGTCATGACCTGAGCCGAAGTTGGACGCTTAACCGACTGAGCCACCCAGGCGCCCCGAGATTCAATTTTTTAAAGCACAAAAAACCTAAACTCCTGGAAATTTTGTGACATTATAAAATGATTTTAATATCCAGAATGCTTGAGTATACGTGCTTTCACTGTGTGGAAGCATTACTGATACTCTTTGGCAGTCTTTGGAAGATGGTGCAGTAGGTGGGATTTATTATTCCAGCTCTACGTAGAGCCAAATTCTATGTAGTGAGGAAACCCAGATTAGAGGGTGAAATGGTTTTCCTTGGGTTATGTTGCTATAGGACGGTTGAGCCAAGACAAGGTCTTCTGAGTTTTTATGTGATTTCTATTCAGCTAGCAATATAACAGTGTTCTTAGGTCTGATTTGATTTTATCAGGACAGAGAAATCCTGTGAGGGACAAGGCTGATGAGAAGAATGAGTCCAGGATCCTCCCAGTAAAGGATGGGGAACTGTGTTCCAGTGCCACACTATGTATTCAGGTCAGGAGTCTGGGGACCAAGACGAGGCCAGGAGTCTGGGGACCAAGACTGGTTTTTGGCTTCAGGATTGGAGGGTGGGAAGGAGTGGGTGAGGCCTCAGAGGAGGGCTTGCCTTGCAGCTGTCTGCCCTGTGCAAGAGTCCTGACACTGATTTAAGAGTTTTCCAGATGGGGCACCTGGGTGGCTAAGTCTGTTAAGCGTCTGACTTTAGCTCAGCTCATGATGTCACGGTTCGTGGGTTTGAGCCCTGGTTGGGCTCTGTGCTGACAGCTCAGAGCCTGGAGCCTGCTTAGGATTCTGTTTCCCTCACTCTCTGCCCCTCCCCCACTTGCGCTCTGTCTGTCTCTTTCTCAAAAATAGACATTAAAAAAAGTTAAAAAAAAGTAAAAGCTCTCTAGAAAATATTTAAAAGCCTTCTAGACAAATAAGTAAATGAATAAATAAATAAACGGTTCTAGATTAAAATAGATAACCTTTTTATGCTCTTGGCAAAAACAATTTGTGAATCTTTTTCCATTTTGGCAACTGCTCTGAGGATGTTTAGCAATTAATTCTTCTATAAGATGTGAGAGATGTCTATGAGGAGGCAAAGCTTTAAGAATGGATATATAGGCTTCAATGCTTAAAGGTATCTGTTCTTTTCTCACTGTTTTCCTGGCATCCGGCATTTATTTTGAACTTTATTCAGGTATTAATTCTTTAAAAGGCTTGTGATAGGTTCAGTATCATCCTGAAGTTACTGGTAATGGAACTGAAAGGGGGATGTCCTCTGGATCCAGGTTCGTTAGGAATATTTCTTCAGTCTTCACGACCAGCTTGCAAGGTAGGTACTGTCCTTGTTGCCGAGAAGGAAATGTGTCAGTTAGGCAAGCTTATAGTGGGTTTGTAGATCCAGTAAAGACAGAGCAGAACCAGAGTCTGAACTCTTGTGGAAAGTTCTGGAGTCTCTTGCCAGGCTCTGTTACGGTGTCACTGAATATGTACAACTGGAGGAACAGACCACAGGAGGGGATTTTGTCATGAGAATCAAGGCCGTAGCATTTTGACAGGCAGTCCCTGGAGTGACTCAGATAACGGAGCTTGAGCTGGACTCAGATTCTGGACTGCTTTCTTTCTCCCCCTAGTCTGAAAGTGGGTGTGGGGGACACAGGCACGGGTGCAGTGAGTTCTAATCCTCACCGGTGCGTAATGGCCAGTTATCAGCTCCATTCTGAGAACTGTATTTTAAAGAAGCAACAGTTACTAGTTTCAAAAATTCTCCAAGGTTTCTGTTGTTTAGAAATGTGAATACACAGGGGCGCCTGGGTGGCGCAGTCGGTTAAGCGTCCGACTTCAGCCAGGTCACGATCTCGCGGTCCGTGAGTTCGAGCCCCGCGTCGGGCTCTGGGCTGATGGCTCAGAGCCTGGAGCCTGTTTCCGATTCTGTGTCTCCCTCTCTCTCTGCCCCTCCCCTGTTCATGCCCTGTCTCTCTCTGTCCCAAAAATAAATAAACGTTGAAAAAAAAAAAATTAAAAAAAAAAAAGAAATGTGAATACACATTAGGGTTTTTAGTTTTGGTATAAAATTTTGTTAGGCTGTGTATAACATGTGACCTAATTGAACAACCCATTCAAACATTACTAGATTTTTTTTCCCTACTATGAGAAATGAATGAAGAGCCATTGGGTGAGTGAGCAAGTAGTTTACTTTCTAGAACATTCCCTGTGTGACACAAGTGTTTATATTCTAAAAGTTTTATTAGGTAGTAATCATTGATTTGGTTTCTAAAAATGCATATTACTTTGTCCTACAGATTCTTCAGTACACTAATTAATGGCTTTTGCAATCTTATAAATGGGATTGAACAGCAGCCCATTTTGGCTAAAATGGCAGCATGGTTTATGGCTAAGTAACCAAAATTTTTTGTGTTGATGCAAATTGATCTAAGTCAAAGGAATCTGATTGTTCAGTTGAAGGCAGATAGACCTCTCTTTGTACAGCTCCCTCGGAGGTGTGGGTGATACTCTCTGCATGCAATTTGAGGCAATTATATGTGTTTTTCTGGACTTTAGAAAGCCTGGATAAATGAAAGTTAGCTTTAGTTGTGCTGTTCATTCCTGTGGCTGTAGTCTTGCAATAAACGCTGGCTGTGGTTTGTTCGGATATTTACAATTAATGCTTTCCTGTATCTATGCAGTACTTTAAAGGAAGCTATAACTTTGTGCTTGCTAAGGTGCCTAAGTCTGATCTGGTTTATGAAATTCAGTTGGTGGCTGTACAGCCTTGCTTCTGCACCCCTCCCACCCCCAGAGTCCTGATATCTTAATGAGGACTTGGTATCTCAATATGAAATTTGCACAGTGGGAGTTCTGAGGTAATATGCCCTGATAGAGCCCCCAATGTCTGTCTCTTAGAGAGGGGATGACAAAGAGAGGGTACCCCAGCTAAGTGCTTGCGTAATCAGGCAGCCTGCGTCTTTCTAAAGTGGTTTCTTCGTTTCATTGCGTGGGGTGCGTTGTGCTCTCTAGTGTGTCGGTGTCTCAGGCCCCTTCTCTCCTCGGGCCGCCTTGTTTGCAACCTCTCCATTCCACACGGTAGGTTGCTTGATGAGCCTCATGAGTTTTGGATGAGAGACGTCAGCTTTCTAACATACCACTTTGTGATCTGCAACACTTTCAGTTTGGAAGAGAACATTTGGTCACTGTACACATCATAAGACGTGCTCTTACAGGGTGCACATAAGTAGCCTCATGCTAAGTCCAGCTTGGTTTATACCACTTGCGCTGGCTTCATGGATGATAGCAGCTCCTGATTTGGACGCTAAGTTCTATGATCACTCCACTCATACGGGACCATAGACACCATCTCTCTCTCTCTCTCTCTCTCTCTCTCTCTCTCTCTTAAAGTTTATTTATTATTTTTTGAGTAGGAGGGAGAGAGAGAGAGAGCGTGCAGAGGCAGGGCAGAAAGAGAAGGAGAGAGAGGATCCCAAGCAGGCACTGCTCAGTCAGCACAGAACCCGATTTGAGGCTCCAACTCACAAACTGTGAGATCATGACCTGAGCCGAAATCAAGAGTCGGATGCTTAATCGACTGAACCACTCAGGTGCCCCACCATCTCTTAAGGATAAACTGAAAAGGAGACCAATGAAGTGACTTGCACATCCCCCTGCCCCTCCCCCGCACCCCTCCCCAGTTACCGTCAGATCAGGTCTAGAATCAGAAGAGTTTATCCTGGCTATCTCTGTCAACTGCCCGTACTGCTATCCTTTGGCTGTATGTCCTTTGGCTGGTTTCTCTTTTTAACTTTCACACCAAGAAACCCTCACAGGAAGGTGTTTGGCATTCATTGTTAATTTTAGTGGGCAAAACGCAGTACTCATTTAAAATGTTTGAAATATAGTGTGTGTAAAAGGAGTCTACAGAAAACGTGGGCATGATTTAAATGATGATAGTGAAATAGACACAGGACAGAGAGCCGGCAGGACACTGGGACTGGGGGTGGGGATGTGATCACCTGGGAAGGTACAAGATGTGGTGCAAACAGTCCGTGTCTTGATTGTAATGTGGAGTACCCAGGTGTGTGCATTTGGCGGCACTCAGGGAACTCTACCCTTGCAGATGGGGGCATTTTTTGTTTATAAATTGTAACTTAGTAAAGTAGACCCATTATTCAACTTACAAAGTAGACCCTTTGCAATGTGTATTTTAGCTCTTTGCGTGCTGTGTATTCCCGGTTGACGGGCTATTTTAAAACACAGAATAATTGGGTCTTTATGGCCGAATCAATGCCTCACTGTTAGAAGACTGATATTTCTATTGTAGTGGGCAGGTTCTTTGATCTTCATTTTCTTTATTTTGGAACAGCTTGTTAACTGTCTGCATAGACATACTATAAAATATTCTAATTCTATTGATGAGTGGCATTTTATTTTATTGATGGACAAAACTGATACTGAGTTGTTTTCTATGACCACTGGGCTGCTGATGTTGGCTAATGAAGTCCATGGCCCAAGAGCATTGGTTGTATGTCTCTTGGGTTCCAGACACTGTGCAGACAGGATCCCATTCTTCTCCCCAGCCTATATGATAGGTGTCATCTACCTTATTTAAAACATTTTTTTTTGAACATTTATTTATTTTGGAGAGAGAGAGAGAGAGAGAGAGAGAGAGAGAGTGCTCGTGCATAAGTGGGGGAGGGGCAGGGAGAGAGGGAGACACAGAATCCGAAGCAGGCTCCAGGCTCGGAGCTGTCAGCACAGAGCCTGACGTGGGGTTCACACCCACGAATCCTGAGATCATGACCTGAACCGAAGTTGGACGCTTAACTGACTGAGCCACCCAGGCGCCTCCGGTGTCATGTACCTTAAATGTCATCAAGTACAGAAACTGAGGCTTGTGGGTATTAAGCAGCTTGCCCAAGATCCCCACATGGGACGTGGGGGAGCTGGGGTTTGAATCTCATTTGTCTGACTGTAAAGCATTCCCCCTTCCCACCATGCACACTGTCATTTAGAAAGGACTGCCCTTTTCTGGAGAAAGGGGAGCACTTTGTCTACTCCCTGGCTGTAGCTGTAGCACGAAGACCATGTGGCATATCACTTCCAGACTTCCTACATCACACCTGTGACCGGCACACCCCTTGCCCAGCCTCCTTCTGTGGCTCTCTCCTGCCTGCCCAGCCAGGGTCAGCCGCCTGCTGGCAGATCTGATGGGTCCTGGACTCTGGCGCCATCCTTCTTATCCCACTGGGTTTTCCTCACACCCTCCTCAAGGACCCCTGGGGCTCCAGCTGCCTTTTCCTGTCGTGTCCCCATATGTTCTGGGTTAAGTGGCCCTACTTTGCCTTTGATCATACCTTTGCTTTCCTCTCTGCACTTGCCAAGTAAAATAAAACAGAAAACAAAACAATAAAAAATAAAACTCCAGTACTCCAGTGACTGTCAGTCATCCCCAAATCTCAGCTCCTGCCTCTTCCGTGATGTCCCCGATCCCAGCCTCCTATGCTCCCCATTCACCTCCATCTTCTCTGAGCTTCAGGCTTTGGGTCTGAACCAGGTGGTTTAAGTGATCAGGTCCCTCAATTATTCTTTAATTTCATATCTGTTCTTCCCAATTCAGAACAATAAGAATGATAATCGCTTTATTTATTGGGTCCGGTGTTGTGCTGTGCACATTAGGTGGCTTTTTTCCAGCAGTCCCCAAGGAGGTAAGTATATGTTTTCTCCCTATCTGACGGATTAGGAAATTGAGGCTCAGGGACGAATGTCCAGGTACTAAGTGGAGAAATTGAGATTCAAATCCACCTTGACTTGAGTGGTCACATCCTACTCTTGACTCCTGGCAAACTCCTTGAAGGTAGTGGAAAGAAAAGAACGTGACATTTATTGTTTCTTTACCAGGGATGGCATAAAAGGAAGTCAGCTCATGTGACTTTTACACTAAGGCTAAAAATTAGGAATCATGGCCTCCGAAATCCAAAGCTCAATTTTTAAAAAAAATTTTCTTTTTTTTAATTTACATTTATTTACTTTTGAGAGAGAGAGAGAGAGAGAGAGAGAGACAGAGCACAAGCGGGGGAGGGGCAGAGAGAGCAGGAGACACAGAATCCGAAGCAGGCTCCAGGCTCCCAGCCATCAGCACAGTGCTGACACGGGACTTGAACCCACGAACTGTGAGATCATGACCTGAGCCGAAGCCGATCACTTAACCAAGTGAGCCACCCAGGCGCCCCCCAAGGTTCAATTTAAATGATTTACTCCAGGTCACAGAGCTGATAAGTGGAGACATCAAAATTAAACCAGGTCTTTCTGCCCCTAGACATGCTTTGCTCTGTGCATGAGAAACTCCATCTATATTTCTTTCTCTTAATTCTCTCCAGAGCCTTTTATTTCCTTTTTTGTTCTCTCCAGGGCCCAGGTGGATATTAGTGAAACTTTTCAATTAGTGTTAGGTTGATTGAAAAAAAAAAAAAGGTTCCTTTTTTTTTCTTTTTTAAATTTTTTTTTTTCAACGTTTATTTATTTTTGGGACAGAGAGAGACAGAGCATGAACGGGGGAGGGGCAGAGAGAGAGGGAGACACAGAATCGGAAACAGGCTCCAGGCTCTGAGCCATCAGCCCAGAGCCTGACGCGGGGCTCGAACTCCCGGACCGCGAGATCGTGACCTGGCTGAAGTCGGACGCTTAACCGACTGCGCCACCCAGGCGCCCCATCCTTTTTTTTTCAAGTGTAGATCCGTGAGTGGTGGGCACCAACTCTCTTCCACACTTGGCCTTTTGTGCCACGTAACTGAGCGGTGCTGGCTGTGTGCACTGGGTTTTCTTGAAGTGGGCCAGGTAGGTCATCTTCCAGGGCTGTGGGGGCTCCTTAGAATGTACATGATGTGAGAGCTTTACCAGATGAAATAGCAAAGCGCTCAAATCACCACGTCTCTGTCACTGGCTTCCGTCTTTTTTTTTTTTTTTTTTGCTGTGACCATCCAAGGGGTCGGAAACCGCGGTAGTTGTTCAGGTCGTGGGCTCGGAGACCAGGTATTCAAGTCGGCAACGGATCACACAGCAGTGTGCCTAGTGGCTTGGAACCACATTCAAGGCAGTTAAGGTTAGGGTTCTTGCGTTTCTGCCTATTGGCCTGGTGACCTTGGGCAAGTCACTGGGAAAGCCCCGCCCAGTACCTATTTCAGAGGGCTTTGGGAAATTGAGTATGTAAGGCGTGTAAAGCAGTGCCTGGCGTATGAGAAACACTTGGTAACTGTCAGCTATTATTACTTGTTCCTTTTGTTTGCTTCTTTGTCGTCCTTCTCCCCTGCCACCGTCAAATGCTGGCAGAGATCTTGTTTGTCTTTTTCTCTTGTAACAAGTCCCGCTAGTTCCCAGGACGGTGTCTAGCCCATGGTAGGAGCTTTGTAAATATTTGAGCTCAATAAATGAATAAAGTGGACACGTGAATGAATGCCAGGCTCCATGCTGGATGATTCGTATACAAGTGCATAGAGTGAACATGGTGCCTGACTTCGTGGAGCTGCCACTTTGTCTAGTGGAGAGGAGCCTGGACATATATCGTGACCAATGGTGACAAGTGACACACAGGGAAAGAGACTATTTTCGACGGCACGATCAGGGAAGAAGTGGCATTTTCAGACCACGTTGTATGGATGGCTGATAAACGGCATACCTTTTTCTCTTCATCTGTTTGGAGACTTAAAATAATTATTTGTGGGTCCCCCTCTCTGCTTTTTAAAGCAATTCCATCTCAAATATTTGCTCTCTTCAAACATATAAACCATTATGTGTATGTTCTAAGGTTTTTAAAAGGAAGGCAAACAAACCTCAGCGTTGTAAAAGATTTTAAAAAGTCAACCAAGTAACTTAAAACTGTTTATGATAAATACGTGTTTACTTTTGGTTGCTTGGTATTAATTTTTTTTTCCATTTTGGTGTTTGGGATATTTATTGGTTTTTCTCCATCTTTTCCTGGTTCGTTTGGATAAATTCAGCCAGCAAAATTCTTTTGGGCAGAAGTAATGTTAAAGATTCTGCTTAGTCTTAGGATGAAATTTACATTAAATATTTACATTCTTTTTTTTTAATGTTTATTTATTTTGAGAGAGAGAGAGAGAGAGAGAGAGAATCCCAAGCACGCTTTGCACTGTTAGCACAGAGCCCAACGTGGGGCTCGATCTCACAAATACCATGAGATCATGACCTGAGCTGAAACCAAGAGTTAGACGCTGAACTCGCTGAGCCACCCAGGCGCCCCTACAAGTACATTCTTGAATGTTAGAATAACAGATTCTTTTGGCTAGTGGGCGATGAGATAACTTGAAAAGATCGAGTCAAAGTATGCCTGACGGATAAGAGCCGTTCTTTAATTAGGGTCCTGACTCTGGCTGACCATAGGAAGCAGAGAACCGCTAGAAGGCTCTGTGCTGCTTTCCTCCATTATCACCAGCATGGCAAAGTGTGTTCTCCACTGCAGGTTAATTAATGATCTTACAGGTGTGGAGTTTGAGCTCAGCTCCGCATCCCAAACTTCGGTGAAGTTGCCTGCTGTGTGACTTAGTTGCACACAGCCGTGGGGTATGCGTGCACCGCCATCTATCTACACAAAGCCCTGTTACTCGGCCTTGTGGTTAGGGCACTGGAGCTGTGCTTGGAGGGGCTTTTCATCCCTATGCTCTGCACTCAGATGGTTCTCGCTCTAAGCTGAAGGAGACATGGCTCTGTCACGTAGATCTACTAAACTAAAAGTGTGTTTGGGAGATGGGTACACAGTGCTGTCTTTTCAAAGCCTTGGACAGGGCTTGTGGTTTTCAGCTTCTGGAGTTGACTGAATGTTAGCAAAGCTTCTTGAGCCCTGTTCAGCGCCTTGAAGACAGTGGGAAGTCAATGTGTGCTCACAGGAGCCATTTATCTATCTATCTGTCTGTCTCTCTCTCTCTCTCTCTGTCTCTCTCTCTCTCTCTCTTAAAGTAGGCCTCATGCCCAGTGTGGAGCCCAATGCAGGGCTTGAACTCATGACCCTGAGACCAAGACCTGAGCTGAAATAAAGAGAGTCAGATGCCACCCAGGTGCCCCAAACACGGGAGACATTTAATTTGGATTAATGATAGGATCCATTTGAGTTGAATGATACAGCAACTTGCTCAATTTATGTTAAGTACATCATCTTTTCTTTCTCTCTATTTAGATTTTTCTTGAAATGCTTGTAGGAAGTTCTTTTTGGCCTGGATGCAAGAGTGAGGCTGGCTACTAAGCCCTTGAGCTCATGCCTCTGGTAAAGTAGTAAGGAAGCTCTTTTGGGAAACTCAGAGGGAGTGAACATGATGAACAGGAGCGAGGGCCAAAGCCCTGGCAGGGATGATACAAAACAGTACATCGTCTGCAAGTAACTGTTTGACTTTGGAATGCATCTTTATTTTTGGCAGTGGGTTTGCCTCCTGTGTTCTGCCTGGACAAACGTTGGGCTTAGTCGGCATTCCTTAAGCACGTGCTGATTATGGCCAAAGAAAGTGGCAGCCTTGAGGTATGCTGGTGACCATCTGGATTAGACATTTGCTACGGACCTTGTGTTCATATAACACCTCCCTAAGCTAGAGAAGCAAGAAACCGAAAGGCACTTTTAGTGAGGTTCTCATGAGTGGTAGCATGTTTTAACCACAGTGCTCCCTTTATGCAGGCCCCAAATGAGAATGTTCTCTTCTCTTCTCCTCTCCTCTCCTCTCCTCTCCTCTCCTCTCCTCTCCTCTCCTCTCCTCTCTCCTCTCTCCTCTCCTCTCCTCTCCTCTTTTTTCTCTCTTCTCTTTCCTCTTTTTCCTTTCCTATCCTATCCTATTCCCCCGCCCCCCCACTTTTTTTTTTCTGTAAGATTTAGGTTCTCTCCGTGTAAAAATTCCCAAGTGACACAATTTAAGTTCCTTTCCTTCTGATAACATGGAGTCCTGACCAAAGTTGTCACTTGCTGCTGGCCTCTACAGAAATAATTGTGTTCTTTAAGGCGATGATCAATGTATATTCTGAGACCCAGGAGGGGCTATCACGACGTGTTCACAATGCTGTTGTTGACTAGAGCTCTGAGTTTTAAATGTGGTCAACTTTGGTGCCCTTTGAAAGATTGGGGAGCATGCTGCTTCTCTTTGGATGTCCTCAACCACTCTGCCCAAGCCAGAATTAGAGGCTCCCTCGTGTTCCCATGCAATTTTGTATTTTATGTCCCTCATTGTGTTATGTTCTCTATTTCTCTGTCCTCAGCATCTGAGCACAGTGCTAGGCCCACATGGGGATTTGTGGTAGTTTTCCATTATGTCATAAGAAATTGCCACAAAAAACGTAGTCACTTAAAACAACACAGCATTTGTTATGTCACGGTTTCCCCGGGCCAGGAGGAAGGGCACGGTTTTATGAGGTCCTCTGATTTGGGTCTCACAAGACTGTCATCAAGGTGATGGCCAGGGCTTCCCTCCTCTGCTGAGGCTCAGTCTTCTTCCAAGTTCATGAGATTATTGGCAAAATTCACTTCCTTGTGGTTATAGAACTCATGGTGGCTTTTTTTTTTTTTTTCTTTAAAAGAGGGTCCCAGTTCCAGGCCTTCTTTAAAAAGCGTTGCCTTGGGGTGCCTGGGTGGCTCAGTCGGTTAAGTGTCTGACTCTTGATTTCAGCTCGGGTCATGATCTTGCGGTTCCTGAGTTCAAGCCCTGCAACAGGCTTCCAGCTAACAGTGTCAAGCCTGCTTGGGATTCTCTCTGCCTCCCTGTCTCTCTCCTCCCCTCCCCTGCATGCTGTCTTTCTCTCTCTTTCAAAATAAATAAACAAACTTCAAAAACATGTTTAAAAAAAAAAAAGCACTGCCTTAGGGCTCAGTCGGTTTAGTGTCTGACTCCTGATTTCCACTCAGGTCATGTTCTCACGGTTCATGAGATCCAGCCGTGCGTCAGGCTCTGTACTGACAGCAGAGAGCCTGCTTGGGATTCTCTCCCCTCCCCCCTCTCTGCCCCTCTCTCCCTCCCTCCCTCAAAATAAATAAATAAACATTAGAAAAAAGCACATTGCTTGATTAGGTCAGGCCCACTCAGGAGCCTCTCTCTGTTTATGAATTCAAAGTCAACCAGTTGGGGAACGTAATTACCTTTGCCAGATCCTTTTGCCGTGTAACATAATCATGGGAGTAATAGCCCGTCAGATTCACAGGTCCCACTCATATTCAAGGGGAGAGGCTTATACAGGATATACATAACAGGGGGACAGAGATCTTGGGGACCATCTTAAAATTCTGCCTACCAGAATGCATGCTCAATAGTGTTGAAAGAATGAATGAATGAAATGAATTAATTCTGACAGATGGCGGCATAGCAACCGGCTTTATTGTAAAATGAGTGAGAGAAGGTATTGAGGTCCTTACTGCAAAATGCAGTTGCATTTTATCCCAAGTGAGCTGTTTCCTGGCAGCTATAAAGGCATAAGCAGAAGAGAAGAAATAGCAAGAAAGCAAGGAAGGAAAAAGAAAAGAAGGAAATTGCGTCTTGGGCTGATTTCAGGCGGCAGCTCCGAGGAACTCTACCCACCCTCTAGTCTGCTGATGTTTAAAGTTGGTCAGAGACCAAGAGCTAGGGGTATCTTCTCAGTTATGCCCCTGGGCTTAGCCACTCTGGAAGCAGAAAGGTGGGGGCAGTCAAGGGTACCCCCCCCCCCCCCCCCCGCCTCCTGTCAGCTTTGCTTTTAGTTTCCAGAGACGGAGTCTCTGCCGTAGGCTGAAATAAAAACCGGACTCTTTATTCCATCCCTTATAACCACATGCACATGCGGTATCTCTTGGAACCCTCCTGCAGTGAGATGCATTAGGTGTGGAAAGGAAGCCTTAACTTCAAATCTCCTGGCTGTGGTTGGCTTTAAAAATCAAATTGAACCATGGCCGTCTGTGTTTAATTTGGAAGAACAGAAAGGATGTGTGCTTTGTGGCGCCCACGTAGTATAAAAGTCTCCATGACATAATACCACTCTGCCCAGCCTTGGAAGCTTCCCGTGCAGACAATGGCTCTGCTTCCCTGACAGTTCCCAGGCATGGGTGCCACCTTGTGTAAACAGTGCTGTTTTTAGTGAGTTGCAGAAGCAAAAGGATGACACATTAATAGCAGCTGGAGGGTCTCATTAAAATTGGGAGGAAAATATGAAGACTGGAGCCTGGTAATGTACAAACAGTAAAAGAGTCTTTGTCTCATCTGATTAACAATTGGATACATTCTGATTGCCTTTCTGGATTGTAAGAACCAGCATTCAGCCGGAAGTACTGTGTTTTTCTTCTTTACAGTAGCCTATCCCTGTTTTTCAATTCTCTTATTCCCTCCAAAATTAATGTGCTGGTCCTTTGCAGTCCCTTGAGAACCGAAATGGCTTTGGTGGCTGGCCTCCATGAGCTGGTGGAGAATCAACTGGCAGTCACTAGGCTGGATTTGGGAACACCTGAATTATGCAGTAAGATGCTAACATCTTGGGAGGTGGCAGCCCGGGGTTTGGCTCTCCTGTCTGGAAGGGCGGGGACGCACGCTGTGGGAGAGCTCTCTGGGGAGGAAGAGTGTTATTAATGATTTTAACTGGCTGTCTCTAGCTCTGCAGGGAAATATCTACATTCTGCTAAACGTTCCCTCCCTCATGAAGAAGGTGGTTTTCCCAGGTGTGTAGGTGGGGGACTTGTTGTGTGCAGGGCAAAGGGGCTGCATTTTGAAGAATTTGTATGTAGACTTGGGAATGAAAACAAAATAGGCCAAAGGAATGGTCTTTGGAAACCTGGTCTGGTTGACTCAGCCGAGCAGGAGTGTGGTCATGTGCTCGACTGCAGCATCTAATTATGGGCAGAGTTTGCAGACTGTTACCTGATACGAGCCCACCGCACACAACTTAACTCTAGGCTGGACCTTCGGTAGTCATCAGTGACCTTTTTTTTTTTTTTTTTTTTAACCCATCAGAGAGATATTAATCACTATAGAATGCCATGGATCAAGATGCCAATATTAGATCGATTGACATGCTCTGTGTTTTTTGCCTATGGTTATTTTTTCTGATTGGGAATGGTGTTTCCATATATGCCCATTTTATAGCTAGTGAGAAAAAAAATGATCTTTCTCTATATTAGTCCCTCTTCCAGCTGAGTTGAATAGAGGGGAAAGCCGGCTCCTTTTCTGGGGCTGGTCACTATCCGTCTGATGATGTGAACGATAAAGAGGTAATAACACCTCCGTAATCACAACAAAGCAAATAACCTTTAGTGTCTTTCCTAAATCACCTTACCACATTTCACCATATTCACACCTTTCAGAGTTAATTTTTCTGCAGACTCACCCAAAAGCAGCTAGCTGCCTGCTGTGTCTCTGACCTACGTCAGCAGTGTGGACATTGAAATACTTGTCAGTTAAATCTAATTTCAGAAACATCTGTCTCATTGTTCACCATCTTGCAACTTAAAATATTGAACCATGAGGTGCCTGATCTTACCTCCTGCATTGTAACTTTGTTAACTTTGTGTAACTTCAGGGGAATTTGACAAGACTATAGTCTGTACCTGAGAAAGGCAGGTCCAGAAAGTGGCTACTGAAGGATCCCAGGGCAAGGGAAGCTCTTGGGCATTTTGGCATGAACATTTGTTTGGAGTTTCTAGCCCCAAGGCCTTTTCATAGAATTTATTTCTCTCCTGGCCGCCACCCCCCACCCCCCCTCACCCCCGACCCTTGCCTCCTGTTTTTAAAAAATTAAGTCTCTTTTAACCGAAACATTCTTATTTGGTAGTGAGCTAGCTCTGGAAAAATGCCTTATAGAAGAACTATTTTCTGTGAAATAGTCATTTAAAATGACTTCTATCACTTGTGATCAGATTATAAGCTGACTATAGATGTTTCTAAAGATCTGAAAATAATAGAAAGAGCTTCATTTATTTTACTTTTTCTGATCTCCTTACTGGAATCCTGTGTCATTAGAATGGGATATGAAATCCTACAGGGTGCAATTTGCAATTTGCATCCTAACCAGTAGTTGAAATGACAAGAGCAAAACCACTAAGAAGTATAAGGGATTCCGTGGCTTCTTGTAGTGTTAGCATGTAGCACATTGCTTTGTGTTCCAGGGGCACTGACATTGGAACTGGGGACACTTGCTTTTTTGATCTGGGACAAATCTGTAAGACTGATAAATGACCAGTGAATGTATATTTTACAGCAGGGCTTGAAAGATGAACTTGCTTGTGAGACCAAAAGAAGTTCCTTCCTTTTTTTGGCCTGGACTGATCCTGCAAGATGTAGATTAATGAGTGCAGATGTATTGAGAAAACCTAATGTCGCCAGAGAAACATTTCTGACGTGCAAGATGGACCAAGATGGGAAAGCTTAAATGCATTGCAGTGACCTTGGAAGGGACAGAGCCTTAGGGGCAGAGTTCTTTCTCCCAAAGAGGAGCAGAACACAGGGGGAGCTGGTAAAAATTCCAAAGTGTTCAGGGCTGAGTCAGTTCTAATGAAGCTCCAGGAAAGAGAATTTGTGTACAGGGGCCTTTGATATTATTGTTATCATCATTTTTTTAAATGCTTATTTATTTATTTATTTATTTATTTATTTTGAGAGAGAGAGAGAGAGAGAGAGAGAGAATCCCAAGCAGGCTCTGTGCTGTCAGCATGGAGCCTGATGCAAGGCTCAAACTCACGAACTGTGAGGTGATGACCTGAGCCGAAATCAGGGGTCAGACGCTTAGATGGCTGAACCACCCAGGCGCCCCTAGGCCTTCGTCGTCGTCGTCATCGTCATCATTATTTTATTACTGTTAGTAGCAGCAATGCTTCAGATATTGGCATGTGCAGCTGGAACTCATCCTCTTGCTGATAGATGTACCACTGCGTAGGCTTCTAGATCGCCTCACCAGTGGGTCTAGCATTCACCTGCGTAATGAAATAAAGCAAGACACAATCTCTGTAGCACGGTGGTACCAGAAACTGGGTCCACATTCCATCTCCATCCTGACATTGGAACCTTGCCGGTGTTGGGGTTTTGTTGGGTCCTCATTGCCTCAACGAACCCCACGGCGGCAGGGGAGTTCTTGCCTCCTGCCTCTGACCCCCTACCCCCTTAACCCCCTGATTCACTTTGTACACTGAGTGGAATATGGCATTGGCCGTGCCTGGAGCATCTTAGGGAAAGGCTTAAAGGGAGGTGAGGTAGGAAGGCCAGGGACGGAAATGAACGCAAAAACCACAACGCGCAGGGGAACTGGGAGTTGGGATGAAGGCAGTGGGCCCACAGGATCTGGAGATGGGAATTGAGGGATGGGGCTGCAGTCAGACCAGCAGCATCCACCCAATGTGTGCCATGTGTCACCCCGGGCTCCACGCACACGGGATTTATTGGTTCATCAAAGTCTCGCAAAGGCCCTGGAAGGCAAGCTACCATCACGATCGTCCCCAGCGTAGATACGAGGAATCTGTAGGCAATCTTTCTGCTGTGACGTGGCCCTTTCGGGGGCACAACCCCAGCAGTTTGGCTCTAGTTTATGCCCTTAACTGTTACACCGTCTTGAAGAAAGCAGGGGGCAAAAATCACAACCAAAGCCGGCTTCGTCCTTCAGGTTTTTCCAGCCACCCTGCCTCTCCTGAGTCGTGGGGCTCGAACTCACAAACCACGAGATCATGACCTGGGCTGAAGCCGGACACTTAACCAACTGAGCCACCCAGGTGGCCCTCCGTATCCACCTTTTTTAAAAGTTTTTTGAAGAAAGTGAAGGCTGTAAGCTAAAAGCTGTTCATTTCACGGGACTCTGGCAGTTGAAAAAATCTGACTGAATTGTAGGACACAAAGGACCCTTGTTACCAGGCTTTTCCACCGACGGGAAAACAGCTGTTGCTCTCGTCTTTTCTATCATTTCATTTTTCCAGTGGCCAAGTGGTTGCTTTTGAGTTCCTGTAGATGTCTTCATGGGGGACGAGCGCGGTTTGGGTGGAATTAGACAGTAAGTGTTACCAAGCACTTCACAGAGGTTGTTGAGCTCGGGAATAAAGGCCCTACCCCAGCTCTCCCAACAGCGTGCACCACAAAGACTTACTCTCTCAGAAAGAAAACAGAGGACAGTTCCGTTCAGCCAAGGGTGGAGCCGGGAACTTAATCCATTTCTCAAAAATGTATTCCCAAGAAATCCATGTTGATCAAAGCCAGAGGCATCCAGTGTCTGTCTGTTGCAATCTCAAGGAATATTCTGCCACGGATTCTCCAAAGACTGATCTTGATGTCATAAAGTTGCAAACCTTTTTATCTTTAAAAGTTTGTCAAGTCTCACATTCCACGTTTAATTCTGACAGCTACCAAGACAAATCAGTTCTAGTTTCCCTCTTTTTCAAAGGTGTTGGTGAAATTTGCTCAATGATTGCTCATCCTCCTCAATCGGCCAGGTCAAAAGCACTAATATTCTGGTCTTTTCTGGGTGCTAAAGAAATATAGCCCTGAGAATCCTGGCCAAATTTAAAAGAATGGATTTCACTGTACCAAGACATTTTTATTGCCAAGTTAAGTCAGTGATCTATCTCATGCATGGGGGGTCTTGGTTGGGGATATGGAGTGTGGTTTTGTCCATGTTCTGTGGCTCATCTACCCTTCCTCCCTTTCGTATGGAAACCTTCTAATTCAGAAGCCACTCTGTGAATATTTGACTCTAGAGATGCCTTCGGATTCCTGGCTGCACGTGTGAATGTCAGTACTCACATATGTTAGGTCTAAGCAGTTGAGAGTCCCAAACCTCCTTCGGTTTCTCTTCTGTTTCATAGAGTAGATATTAGATGTTAGTGATGTGATTTGATCTGATTAGATCCCTACAAACGTTTGACCTTAATCATTTATTTGTATCATTTGTTAACATTTCAACCAAGACTTTTTTTTTTAGCTACCAAGATGTTAAACCGCATGAAGTCAGGAAAGTTCATATAATGTGTTTCCCTTTATACAGAAGAATATTTTCTAGGTATTTTTTTTAGAGGTGATATAGGTAGTGGTTAAGGACCTGACCTCTGAAGTTTCCTTATACAGATCCTGGCCTGGCCACTTGCCAGCTGTGGGGCCTCAGGCAAGTTCCTTAATCTTTCTGGGCCTTATTTTCCTGTTCTGCAAATTGAGGATGAGAAAGGGATGCTGGGAGTTTTAAGGGGATAATCCACCTAAAGCTCAGTACTTGACAGACCGTAGACATTCAGTAAATGCAAACTAATATTTTTGTGTTCCTATTCATTGGTATTTTATAGTTTTTTAAATTATTTTTTTATTTAAAAATTTTTTTAATGTTTATTTTTGAGAGAGAGGGAGACAGAGTGTGAGCAGGGGAGGGGCAGGGGAGGGGCAGAGAAAAAGGGAGACACAGAATCCAAAGCAGGCTCCAGGCTCTGAGCTGTCAGCACAGAGCCCGACACGGGGCTCGAACCCATGAACCATGAGATCATGACCTGAGCCAAAGTCGGATGCTTAACTGACTGAGCCACCCAGGTGCCCCTATAGTTTTTTAAAACAGCTTTTTAGTAGTAAACAGGGAAGTGATACACGTAGACCGATACAACGAATTTTTGAATGGAGCAACTAAAATAGTGAAATCAAAACCTTATTAATCAAAGAATAATTGAAGAAACCAGATGTTTAGCCTAGAAAAGAAAAAAAGAAGTGTACAAACAGTAGTAACCATGTTCCAGTATCGCAGGGGAAACCTGTAGCTTTCGTTAGAAATTTATCTTAAAAAAATTTTTTTTTAATGTTTATTTATTCTTGAGAGATAGAGACAGAGCATGAACAGAGGAGGGGCAGAGAGAGACACAGAATATGAAGCGGGCTTCAGGCTGTCATCACAGAGCCCGACATGGGTCTCAAACCCATGAACTGCAAGATCATGACCTGAACTGAAGTCAGACACCTAACCCCCTGAGCCACCCAGAAGCCCTTAAAAATTTATCTTAGTGAGAAAAATCACATAAGATTAGAAAAACTATTTGTTAGTAAAAATTATTCTGTCTGTAACTTTATCCAAAGTATGTATGATTCTGAAATTCTAGGCAATGGGACCTAAACTCAAAGACAAAAGGATAATTAAGACATTTAAATTATAGTCTGTTCAATTTACCACTGGGATAGTTATAATTTTAGTTACAGAGTAGCTTTCTTCTGGGGAACCTAAATTTCCTTACACACATCGCCTCATTCCTTCCCACAGCAAGTTATGTTAATCTCATTGTTTCTCACTTGATTTAAGATCTTGCCGCCCACGGTGTGGTCCACGGATCAGCAGCGTTGGGATCACCCGGGAGCTCACTCAGTCACGCAGCCTCAGGCTTCACCCCAGACCTCCTGAATCCGATCTGCCCTGCTGTGTAGCCTGTGTTGCTGATAGAACAGAGACGCCCACTCCTTTCTTTCTGATGATGATGCACTCTGTGAAGACGTCCCGCGCCCTACGTTCCTCTCCTTAGGCTTCTTAACTGTGCCCCCGTGTGCTTTTTTTTGAGGCTTTGTCCCCTGGATTTCTTCCTAAGTGCTCTGAACTTCATAGCTCTTTATTTCTTAGTTTTACCAGGGCATTTCAGTCTGGTGACAACTGTATAGTCAAAACCCACGTGGTATCTATTTAATAACGTGTTGTAAAGTACCACTTGTTACGAAAACGAAGTGGATCATCCTGAGCTGAAGCTATATGTAAAATATGGGTGGAATTTGTGCGTCAGTCGGGAACTGATGGGGAAGGTTAGTTTGGTCTGCCCTAACAGTTACTCTCCAAGCTGCTTCCACACGACCAAGCACTGAAAGAGCAGAGAGTTGCGAAGCTGCTTCACTACTGGAAAGTAAACGGAAATTTATGGGATAACAGTGACATCGAGTAGAAGTAGTTCGTTAAGAGAACTGTATTTTTCATAGGTAACTGGAAACATTTCCAGCTTTTAAAATGAACAGATGTCTTTTTCTCTCGTGATTAGTAAGGTTTTAGAAAACGAGCAGGGGTCACTTGGTACAATTTCTTTTTTTTTTTTTTTTTTTTTTAATTTTTTTTTTTCAAAGTTTATTTATTTTTGGGACAGAGAGAGACAGAGCATGAACGGGGGAGGGGCAGAGAGAGAGGGAGACACAGAATCGGAAACAGGCTCCAGGCTCTGAGCCATCAGCCCAGAGCCTGACGCGGGGCTCGAACTCACGGACCGCGAGATTGTGACCTGGCTGAAGTCGGACGCTTAACCGACTGCGCCACCCAGGCGCCCCAATTTCTGACATATGCTTGAAAACCTTGTGGATCTCTTTGTTATTAATAAGATGTCTTAAAAGCAGCTGGCACGTGTGTATTTCTGCTGTTCATAAGCATACATTCTGTATTTCTCTAATTTGCAACAGTGTTGTAGTAAGGAGTGTGGTATGAAATTAGTTTTCGTGAATGTGCTTTACCTACGTATGCATGATTCACTCAGATAATTTTCATTCTGCAGGTTACGTCTATCTTTTTGGTTGTAACTGGGTTTACTGGGGATAAGAATGAACATGGTCATTCCCCCCCACCCCAGGACATTGGTATGATAAATGTCATTGCAGTACTAAGAAATCCTTTTCTGCTGAAGAACAACCACAAAGACTGTGGTTTAAGACTTTCTAAATTTTTCTTTTTTTTTTCCTTTTTAAAATCTAAACCATATATTCAGATTTGGTTGTGCTTCCCGGTGTCTGCTTTTAGATTTTTCTCGACTTCGTGTTCTCCCGGTTCTCAATTATGAATCAGGCCAGTACTGGAAACAAAACTTGCACTTTCAAATTTTGAATTTAAAAATTTTTTTTTTTAACGTTTTTATTTATTTTTGAGACAGAGAGAGACAGAGCATGAACGGGGGAGGGTCAGAGAGAGAGGGAGACACAGAATCGGAAGCAGGCTCCAGGCTCTGAGCCATCAGCCCAGAGCCTGATGCGGGGCTCGAACTCACGGACCGCGAGATCGTGACCTGGCTGAAGTCGGACGCTTAACTGACTGCGCCACCCAGGCGCCCCTGAATTTTAAATTTTTAAACCCTAAAAGCATCATGCATTCTTTTCACAGGCCAGAGCACACAGACATGTGTATTGATAGTGTAGCGGCTAGAAATAGTTTGACCTATAGGAGACACAAAACACATGACTATTAGGATAAAGAGAGGGCAAGACAATGACAGGAGAAAGACCGGTGGGTGTGACCACAGAGATGGCACATTTTGCTAAATTCAGTATGGTACTTGTTGCCCAGAAAGCCTTAGGGAAGGCCACACACGGGGTCCATGGCTGCCTGTCACATGTGGTTGACAGCCAGGAACAGCCCTAGCAAGGCTGAGGAGAATGTCACTCATTTGTTTGTTCTTTCAGCCAACTGTGATTGAATTCCTTCCCTGGGTTTTGGAATTGGTTCGTAGCCGCAGCAGTATGTGTATGGGGGTCAGGATAAGGTCCTGCTGTATTTTGTCCACACCAGCAGCTCTCCCTAGCATCAGGTCTCCCCAAGCAGAAAGGATTGTTAGACATTTTGTGTAGATGTGGTTCAGGTCACCCAGGGTTTTGTTTCAGCTTCAACAGAGGGGACAGAGACTCTCAACTGGGTCTTGACATCTTTATCGGGACATCGAGGAGTAAGTAGGCCATTAAATGACCTCAGTCATACCTTCTAGCTGAGACCCTTGAGATGCATGGTTTGCTAAGGATCAAATGCTATAAGAAGATGCTACAAGAAGCTTGTAAGACTAGACCTTTCTTTACCAATCCCAGTTGCTGATGTTGTAAATGTTCTAACAACACCTCCCTCAGCATACTGCTTGCTGAAGACGAAGTTTATCTCCATTTGTCCTGATTGTAGAGGAGAGTGGAGGGATGGCCTTAGGAGCCATCTTTGTTCCTGACCTTATGTGCCACACTTCCGTTAGTCACGGAACGGCACATTTCTGTAAAGAAGACATGAATGTTTGCGTTCTGCAAAGGCCGGATAGGTTGCTTTGCAATTAGAATGTGCGGATTGTTTATTCCTATTAAGGGAAAAAGTATTGAGGCTTGATAATTGATTTTTGGCACTGATGAATCAAGGTGGATTAGACAACCCCTTAGGACACTCCTGATCACCTTGCAGTATGGGAAAGACATTGTAGAAGAAGGAAATCAGCAAGGGTGTTGGAACATATTGTGGGTGCCCGAGAGGAGGTGTTTGACTCAAGTTAAGTTAAGGACTCAATCATGGTCCCTGATTTAGGAATGGGTCTCTTAGTAAATGCTTTTCTTTTTTTCTTTTGTGGCATTTATTAGTCAGGAATCAGAAGCACATTTCATTAGCCCTCCCTTATCTGTAGTTGCTCTTCCCATAGTGTCATTTGCCAGAGGCAGGTGATCCTCCCTCCGAGGCACCTTCCCGAGGTCAGTGGTAGCGTGACACTACGTCACGGCGCCTGCTGCGTCGTCAACTGCATTTCGTCTCATCACGTGGGCATTCGCTTATCTCCTGTCCTCACAGGAAGGAGGAGTAGAGTGCGGTCAGACCTTCTGAGAAGGACAAAGAGACCACACTCCCATAGCTTTTATTATAGTATAGTGATAAAATTGTCCTATTTTATTATTTTTCTTGTTAATCTCTTACCGTGCCTCGTTCATAAGATAAACTTTATCACAGGTGTGTATGTATAGAAAGGACACAGTATATGTAGGGTTCACTACTATTTGTGGTTTCGGGCATCTACTGGGGGTCTAGGCACGTATCCCCGACAGGTAAGGGGGCACTACTGTGGTTTATTGTTATTGTGGTGGTTTTAGAACAAGCTTTTAGAGATGGATTTCATTAAATGCTACTAGTTTTGTTGGTGAAAGATTGAAACAAATCTACTTTTTTTTTGATACCTGTGACACTATAGACCTGAAATTAGGTCTTAGGTGAGGGAACTCTGGGAAACTATGAAAATACATGTATCATTCATGTTATTCTTTGTAGTGTATGAAATAAATAATCTCCTTGGGGCGCCTGGGTGGCTTGGTCGGTTAAGCATCCGACTTCGGCTCGGGTCATGATCTCACGGTCCGTGAATTCAAGCCCCGCGTCGGGCTCTGTGCTGACAGCTCAGAGCCCGGAGCCTGTTTCGGATTCTGTGTCTCCCTCTCTCTCTGCCCCTCCCCTGTTCATGCTCTGTCTCTCTCTGTCTCAAAAATAAATAAACGTTAAAAAAATTAAAAAAAAATTTAAGAAAAAAAAAGAAATAAATAATCTTCTTTCTTTCTTTCTTTCTTTCTTTCTGACAGAGAGGGTGAGGGGCAGAGAGAGTGGGAGAGAGAGAGAGGGAGAGAGAGAATTCCAAGCAGGTTCCATACTGTCAACATGGAGCCCGATGCAGGGCTCAAATTCACAAACTATGAGATCATGACCTGAACTGAAACTGAGCCGGATGCTCAACCGACTGAGCCACCCAGGGGCCCCAGCCTCTGCTTCATCTTCTCAATTGCTGAAACTAGTTTTAGTGTTTCCATTTCATTTTCAGTATCACAGAGTATTTCAGGGATAGTGGGACTATGATTATTAGCATTATAAAGATATTTAAATATAATTTAATATGAGAAAATCAAAGGGATGTGCAAATTTGAGGCTGTCTTCCCCCCTTATGGGTAAATCCAGTCCTAGTAGATCTCTGATAGAATTGTAAATGCCGAGTTACTTGATTTTTCCTGACCGACTTATCTCAGAGTATTTATATTTACAACATGCTGTGCATGAAACTGTGAAAACCTGAACCATGCAGTTTCATTATCATATAAAGTTATAGAATGTTTTTTTTATTTACATAGTAAATCTGGGATAGATTATAGCAGAAACTCCTATAAATCTGAGATACTGAAAGTGGTAGCAGTTTTCAGAGATAAATAAGTAACTTATTAGTCTGAATAAACATCTCTGCTAGTTACAGATAAATAATCCATAACTTTCCTTGTTCACCCCTTTGAGTTTCCTTATAGACATACCTACTTCGTTTTCACATGCTTAAGGTCTTAGCAGTATTTTGCCCCAAGTTCCCCACCCATCTTTTTATTTTAAAGGAATTCAAAATAGAGAAATTGAACAAATAGTAGTACATTGAACATCTATATATCTACTGCCTAGATTCATTAATTACTGTTGTGCTGCATTTGCTGTGTGTGTGTGTGTGTGTGTGTGTGTGTGTGAGGGTGTGAAGGTGTGTACATACATGTATATATTTTTGCTGAATAATGTGCGATAAATTGGAGTAAGCAAATACCATGATGTGTACCCCTTACTTTCTTAAATGTCTATTTTCTAAAAATAAGGACAGTCTGCATAACCACAATAAAATTTCAAAATGTGAAAATCAACAATAATTTTTCGTGACATCTGATATCTAGCCTGTATTCAGATTTGCCCAATTAGCTGCAAAATTACTTTTCTGACAGTTTATTTTTTCCCTGAACTAAGACCCAGGCAGTGTTTATGCCTTGCAATAACATTTTGGCCTTTATTCTAGAGTCTAGAGCCGTTCTCTTACATTTCTGTGTGACATTGACTTTCAGAGACCAGGCTGCATGCCGTGGAGAATTGCCTCACACTGAGGACACGCCTGATGGATGGTTTCCCTTGGGGCCATTCGGTTTTCTTTCACTCCTGTATGTCCTATAAACTGGAAGTTGGGCAAAAAGTTTGGAGGTTGTTTCTCTTACCTTTTTTTGGGGGGGGTGGGGGTAGGGTGGAGGAGCTTAAGAAAAAGTGAATGCTGTCTTTTCAGAACAAATTTCCTTAAAACCCAGGCATCTGAGAGAATGAGTAGAGTGGGGAGAAATAAAGACTTTATTGGAAGGCAATACTTGTAAGCTTATTTATTTACTTATGTTACTTTATTTTTGAGGGAGAGAATGGCAGAAAGAGAGGGAGACAAAGAATCCAAGGCCGGCTTCCCTCTGTTAGAGGAGCGCCCAACACAGGGCTCGAACTCGCAAACTGTGGGATAATGGCCTGAGAAATCAGGAGCTTAACCCACTGAGCTGCGCGGATGCCCCAGTGTTTGCGAGCTTCTGATTAGAGTCTCTTCCTTATTTCAAAAGACCTGAAGGAAAAGTCCCTTCCTGTCTCCTTTCCTTTGGCCTTCTGTGACACCTGCCCTGTGTGGCCCCAGTAGATCATTTTTGCAGTGTGGCAACTGTTGTGTGTCCTTTTTGTCTTGCCTCTCAGCCCACGAGATCCTGACAGCAGGAATGATCTTGATTTTATTGGAACAATTCAGTGTTACCATATTGAATTACATTATTTTGCTAGTTTATTTTTATTTAAAACTTTCTTCTTAAGAAGTTTGGGGAAAGGAGTTTTCTGGATCCACGACTTAGTTGTCTCTGCTGGGCGTGTGGATGTTTTCTCAAATACTGAATGGATTCACCCTCTCTCTCCTGTCCTTAGTTTAGCTAGTTTGACACGTCTGGTCTTCAGATACTCCCAAGCGAAGTGAGAAGGTAGGTGTGTGTATCAGCAGGTGTCCTGGGTTTTAGGAGTTGACGTGTATCTTCTCTGAAACTAATTTTCTGTTGCCTGCGGTGCTGTTTCTCTTAGCGCTTTGCCTGCTGGACTCTCTTTTACTCTCACAGAGCTTGGGATATCAGTTAGACAAAGTCCGTTCCTGCAGGGACATTCTCATTGGCTCTATGGCCCTAAAATGTTGTGCAAGTATACTTTTTTTGTGTGCCCTACAACTTAGCCTAAACTTTGCTATAAATGGCAATGATTCTGAATTGCTTTGGTTCCATGCCAAATGCTGGAAATAATTTTGGGATGTAAAAACAGAGCTTTCACGTGAAAATATTTATTTTACGGGCGGTTGATAAGCACGCATGTGTGTTCTTCATTTTCATAATGAATTAGTTCCTTTCTTCAATTGCAAGAATAAGTCTTCATTACTATCTAGTTTGTTGGAGTGGAAGTGATTCCAGTAGGATTATTATGATTTCGTTGTGACTCGCTTCTGGAAAGGCATCATGGAGTGAATATTTTAATGAGATTTGAAGAAAAAGAAATAGTCTGTCTGACCGTGCACTTAATAAGAGGAAAGGCGGCTTTCGGCATTCGCTTTTAAGTATCATTTATTTAGGCAGTGCTTGAGGCTAGCCACCAGGTTCCTCGTGGCAATTAAGATGAGAGTCTGGATTTCGGGGAGCTCTCAGTCTAGCAAACCTAATTAAATTAGAGTTCTTTGACCAGGAAGGGGCCGCAGAAAGTCATCAGATCCAGCCTGTTGCCTTAAGGCAAGTAAGATATTAACTGCTGTTCCCAGGTGAGCCTTTGAAAGCCATGGTGCTGCTTTGAACAAATAAAGGAGAAGAGGGGACGGCAGCCTGGGCTGTCTTACTGCACTTTTCCTTTTCATGTAATGGTTTTATTTTCAATTCAATGAACTAGGTTGATATCAAGGACAATAATATTTAGAGCTTGAGAAATTAGAGGAGTTCGGTCATCGGTTTGCAACTTAATGACTTGCCATGGAGCCCTTCTTAAACTTTATAATGGAGCTGGGTGAAAAATGTCCCTAGCTTTCGAGCCTTCCCCAGTGTCATGTGGTATTTAAATAAAAATCTGAATTTTGTTTTAAAGTGGTAGAAGAGCCAAAGCTTCCCACCCAGCAATACTTTCTGCGACTCAGTCCTTATTTGGAACTTAGTAGCGGGATGTTGAGATCCTACAGATCGTCCTGGTGTGCACAGTTGGATAGAGTTTTGAAGTATCATCTCATCCCATTAATAGAGAATGATGGTCTTCCTGGCTTTGGATCTCTGTAAAAACAGAGGAGGGTTCCTGATTCCTGCTGTGGCTAATAGGCGGCATGCCCTTCCAAGAGACCACATCACAGTGTAACCACTTTGTGGCCCCTGAAGATGTAATGCCTGTGACAGTGCCCTATGATATACGCCACTGTATTTTATTCCATCCTTTTAGCTTTTAGACTTACCCTTTTTCAATTCGGAATAGGCAAGGGTGCGGAGTTCTTGCTCTGTATCTTGCAAGGTGTTACCCCCTTTGTATGGATGCTGGGGTTCCCTGTGGCTGCCATCACTGGACTTTGTGGAGTCACACTGACCTGGATAATTCGCTTAATCCCTTGATGTCTCTGTTTCTTATCTATAAAGTGAGATTAAGTTGCTAGACTGTGTTGAGCTTTTAGGAAGTACGTCTTAAGTGGTACTTAGCGTTACTCACACCGCCTACGTTTCTGCTAGTATTATTATTCTAAACCCCTCATTTGGTCATGTCGTTCCTCTTCCCAATCTGTGTTCTTAAAGCTGAACAACCTTCGGTGATTCCCTCCTGCTTATGGGTTAAAATCTAAACCCCTTGGTTTGTCGTAGGAGGCTCCCTGTGATCGGCCTCTGTCTTAGCTTCCTGGGCTCATGCTTCCCTTCCTGCTTGGATTGGTATAGAAAATGCGGACCAGCTGTCATGCCGAACCTGCTGCTGAATTTACGGCTTCCGGAGTTTGTGGGTTCTCTCTGCCTAAAACTCCCTGGTGATCTGCATTCTTGCCTAATCTTCTCTCCCTGCCCTGTCCTCTCCAGTTTCCACCTGCGCAAATCCCCTTGTGCCTTCAGGGTCCTGTGCCCAAGGTAGTGGCCTTTCCTACCACTTAGGAAAGTGGCCTTTCCTACCAAAATTAAAAAAAATATATTTTATTTCCCTGAAAATAATGTTAGCCTCCTCTAAATTGCTAACCCTATATTTATAGCTCTCTTAAAACCCTAAGGAACTTTATTTAGAACTCAGATCATTAAGACATAGTAAGAAGTGTTCAGTATTTTCATTTCTTTAATATGAAAGTTAATCAATGTACAGTTGGCCCTTGAACAACATGGGTTTGAACTGCAAGGATCCACTTATAAGTGGATTTTTTCAGTTAATACAGTACAGTATATAAATGTATTTTCTCTTCCTTGTGCTTTTCTTCCTTTTAAAGTTTATTTATTTTCGGGGGGAGGGGCAGAGAGAGAGAATGAGTGGGGGAGGGGCAGAGAGAGAGAAGAGAGAACCCCAAGTGGGCTTCCAGCTGTCAGTGTAGAGCTGACTCGGGGCTTGATCTCATGAACCGTGAGATCATGACTTGAGCCAAAACCAAGAGTCGAATGCTTAACTGAGCCACCCAGGCACCCCTTCCTTATGATTTTCTTTTCTTTTTTTTTTTAAAAAAAATTTTTTTTCAACGTTTTATTTATTTTTGGGACAGAGAGAGACAGAGCATGAACGGGGGAGGGGCAGAGAGAGAGGGAGACACAGAATCGGAAACAGGCTCCAGGCTCTGAGCCATCAGCCCAAAGCCCGACGCGGGGCTCGAACTCACGGACCGCGAGATCGTGACCTGGCTGAAGTCGGACGCTCAACCGACTGCGCCACCCAGGCGCCCCTGATTTTCTTAATAACATTTTCTTTTCTCTGGTTTACATTACCATAAGAATACAGAATATAATATAAATAACATACAAAATATGTGTTAATCGACTGTTTATGTTATTGTGTGATTATTGACCAGTAAGGCTTCTTTCTGGACACAGTAGGCCACTAGTAAACTTTGCGGGGAGTCAAAAGCATACGTGAATTTTGCATCGTGCCTAGGGATGTGTGCCCCTAACCCCTGCGTTGTTCAAAGGTCACCTGTATTTTCAAACATTTTTCAAAAAGAGTTGAAACTAAAACATTTGTTTTTCTTTGGACTTTTTTTTTTTTTTTTTTAATTTTTTTTTTCAAGGTTTATTTTTATTTTTGGGACAGAGACAGACAGAGCATGAACGGGGGAGGGGCAGAGAGAGAGGGAGACACAGAATCGGAAACAGGCTCCAGGCTCTGAGCCATCAGCCCAGAGCCCGACGCGGGGCTCGAACTCACGGACCGCGAGATCGTGACCTGGCTGAAGTCGGACGCTTAACCGACTGCGCCACCCAGGCGCCCCTCTTTGGACTTTTTTTAACATTTGTTTTCCTAAGAGCTGAATTGATTAGACAAATTTAGTTAACTAGAACATGTCATTCTTCAAACATTTCTTCGAATCCCAGCACTTGGTAGCTGATGAGGTCATGCTAGAGAATACAAAGGCAGCAATGAAAAACTCTGCACAGAGAGTCACTGGATTTTAGAGCCAGGAGAAACCAAAGTGACTTTCGTGAACCGTCATTGTGATCTGAATAAAGCACGATCTCATAGAAGCAAGGCGACGTTCTGAATAAATGTATTCTGTGAGTTGATCCGAGTGGCTAGTTTCTCTAGCGGCTGTCTCGTAAACCAGGGGGCACACTTGTACATTTGCGGTGTGACCCCCTAGTCCTGCCCTGCCAGCAGCACCATCCGGGTGGGGACCATTCGTCCCGTGGGAAGGTCCTGAGGTGGGGACAATGCTACCCCTACATCAAGTCCAGGGAGCGGTGAATTTCCCCTGGGGGACCCATATTTCACTTCCCGTCTTTGGTCTCTACCACTTTCGTCTCCTCTTCTGAATTTTAAAATCACCCTGGTTTGATTTCCTATTTGTTCACTGTGGGAATTTTGGTTCGGCAGGCCCACAATAATGATAGAGAAAAAACACTGTGTTTTTTTGTTGGCTATTTTTTTTATCATGTATTATTTCCTGTACAAAGCCAATTTTAATTTGATGTGGTGAAGTTTAGAGGTATCATTATGAATTAAGTATTATAACTTCAAATGATACAAGATTTGAATGAGATAGTGATGATGATAATATTACTACTACTAATAAAAATAATAAATAAGGGTTAACTCACATATAGCATTTACTATGTGACAGGAACAGCTTTCGGGGTTTTATGTGTTTGGCTTACCTAGTTAATTCTCACAGTAATCCTACAAGATAGTGATTATTATTATCCTCACCGAAGCTCAGAGAGCTTAAGTCACTTGGCCAAGATCACCCAGCCAGTAAGTGGAGGATTTGGGATTTGAACTCAGGCAGACTCCAGGAAACCAGTCAAGATATCCATTGTTCTTTCCTTTATTCCCTATAATCTTATATTTGGCCCTGGACCCTTCCTTAATTTTAGAAAAAAAAAGTGGAAAATGCATATTTAACAATTAAGTAAAATAAACATGTATTGTAATAAATTCCCAAGCTGATAGGGAATTGTTCCCAAAGTTTATTTGCTTATAAGGTGTTTAAGAAAGGCACTACAGGACAGACGCAGGACCCTTGTTTTGGGGGCCAGTGCTAGTGCAATTGGCTCAATGAAAATACATGATTTCTTGTTTCCCAGAGAATAAAGATCCTTCGACTTCAGGTCACGGTCATGCTGCCTCCTTGAGACAGGTAGGGCCCTAGGACACATACCAGGTGCCCTGGGAATTTGGTGGGGGGAGAGAGGACTGCCCGCTGAATGTGACAGTAGGCTTTGATAGTTAACGTTTCTCAGGTGAACTGAATGAGTCCATATGCCTTCCCAAGTGGCTGCTTCAGTTAGCTGCAGTGAACGAAATCACCGAATCACAGTGGCTGCGAATTCTGAAGAAGTCACTGCCCCTCCTTTTCAAGTGTATGGTTGGTGCCTTCTAAAAATAAAACCTATCTGGCTCTGAAATGTGAAGCCTGTAGTAAGATCAGATAACAAGAATGTAATTTAGGAGAACCTGATTGGCTCCCGTTATACCACTGCTGGCCCCAGAGTCCGCCAGGAACCATATGCCTTTATGGCAGACTGGAACGAAGGCACCATTGGGTTCCACGTTTTCTTTCTCTGGGGCACCCAGAGGGAGAATCGGGCTGGTGCCAGCTGTTTGAAGAAACCACAGCTTTTCTGACGTGCTGCCTGTAAAACTGCCCGGATCAGGTCACATGCTCGCTTCCTCGCCACTGATGTCACACACCCACTCTGCATCCCTGTAACATTTTCAGATTCTTTTCCAGGTCGCATGTCCATGTTGCACACGCAGAATGGGTAGCAAAGGAAGCGCTGTGCGGCTTTATATTCATGTCAGCATTTTCACTCAGGACTGGCAATGGATGTAAACTAACCTCTGTAGCTCTCCTAGGTTTATTACTGACATCTGTTCTGCCTGAACATATCCAGCTGGGGCTGCAGCCACATCTGCACTTTCAACTTCCACCTACCTTTTTGTTTTGAATGTAATTTTAGATTTTGTTTGTTTTGCATCGTGAACTCAGAAGAGAAGATGGGTTCCAGCTATGACTCAGGGTGAGTTCCTGTGTCCTAATTCTACATTTCTGGAGCATTTGCACCTGACAGGAATTGACTCAAGGAAACAAAAAAGAACAGGAAAGGCCCTAGGCACATACTAGTTGGCCCAGACACAGACTGTTGCCGGCGACGGGCACAGAGCAAAGTCAGCCACATGAAATCAGAAGCATGGCTCAACATTTGTTCTTTGAATATTTTGTGTAGGAAAAGGGGTGGTAAAGGTGGGAAGGTAGTTCTAAATGGTGAGCATAGCCTTACAATTAGACGCAGGGAATCATAACTTTAGTGCTCAGAAGCTTTTTAAGTTGTGATGTCAGAAAGGATTTGAAAAAGTAACCAGTTTTGAGACTTTAAAAAAGCAGAAGTGTTAGAGAGCAGGGCTTCCTAGTTTAGGAAAAGACTGACAGGAAGGTGGGGCTGAAAGCTGTCCAGCTGTGTTGGAGGAGGGAGACAATAAAGAGTGGCTCCCTCCCTGGAAGCATGCATGGCTTAAGTGATACGCTCTTTGATGCTAGGAGAGCGTATGGCTGGTGAATTTTGAACTTGCCGTGCAGCTCTGAAGAAATGCTGTGATCCTAACCAACGCCCAGGGTACCTGGTGCCTCTCCCATGCCCCTAAACATTTTCTGCTTGGAGGAGGCAGCATGATTTGGTGCAGTCTGAGGTAGTGACGATAAAATCAGAGTCTTTACTTCTCCAGAGAGATAAAAAATTACTTGTTATTGTGCAGGGATCTTGTATCAACTGCATTATGTCGGTCATGTTTCCATTTTTATAGTGTAAGACACCCAGTGTTGCCGTGAATAGTAAATAGAAGAAAGCTGGGCATTTTTCAGTCTTGAATTTTATCTTAAGCATATGTATGGAAATGAAATATTCAGAAGAACAGAGACATCTTTGTTAGCATGTGAAAGAATGCCCGTGAATTCTAACTTGAAGTTACATTCAGATGAGACTTTAGAGGCATGAATAGACAAAGGGGACGAGATGAGGAAGTGCCTTCTGGAGATGGTGGGAAATCCCATCCTAGGTAGACTGGTGGCTGTTGATTGGATCAAAGTCATGCACATGGGGTTGATGTTGGTAGTCAAGACTGCTGGGCCTGTGGTGGTCACCAGTTTGCCCAATCCTTGGGCTGCTGAATTTGGGGAGCCAGGGGAGTATTTCCATCGTCTCTAGCAAGCAGTGCAGCTCAAAATACTTGAGTTTTCAAATGGATTTCAAAAGGGTCACCCCTAATAGGTTTGAATACATTTTGTATTTATTATCATAAGCTTAACTCTAAGAGAGTTCCCAAGTCGGTTAATATCATAGATCATCATTCGTGGGTTCTGTTTTTGCGAATTTGCCCACTTGCTAAGGTTTATGTGTAACCCCTAATCAGTACTTACGGTACTTTTGTGGTCATTTGCAGCCCAGTGGCCAAAAATATGAGTTCCTGAAGGTTGAGTTCAGACTAGGCCATGCTCTGCCTTCTTGCCTCTTCTCTCGTATTGTGTCTGTTACAGTTGGGCCACATTTTTTTTTTTTTTGCAATTTCTGTACTTTTTAATGTGATGTCACTATTTAAAATGCCCCAAGCTAGTGCTGAGTGCTACCAAGTATTCTAAGTACAAGATCCAAAGAATACAAAAACACTAATTCAAAGGGATACGTGCACCCCTATGTTTATGGCAGCATTATTTACAATAGCCATATTATGGAAGTAGCCCAAGTGTCTGTTAGTTGGTGAATGGATATATATATATATATATATATATATATATATATATATATATAAAACATATATATATTTATAATGGGATAAACAAGAATGAAATCTTGTCATTTGCAATGACATGGGTGGAGCTACAGAGTATTATAAGCAAAACAAGTCAGTAAGAGAAAGACAAATACCGTATGATTTCACTCAAAAGTGAAATTTAAGAAAGAGAACAAAAGAGCAAAGGGGAAAAAAAAAAAGACAAATCCAGAAACAGACTTAACTATATAGAGCACACTGATGGTCACCAGAGGGGAGGCAGGTGGGGGGATGGCTGAAATAGGTGATGGGGATTAAGGAGGGTGCCTTTGATGAGCATCAGGTATTGTATGGAATTGTTGAGTCACTATATTGTACACCTGAAACTAATATCATGCTGTATGTTAACTAACTGGAATTTAAATAAAAGCTTTAAGAAAATAAGGTGCAGTGTGTCTTTTGGAGAAAATGTGTATGGTAGGCAGTTTTTTTTTTAAGTTTATTTGTTTGTTTAGAGAGGGAGAGAGAGCACACAAGCAGGGCAAGGGCAGAGAGAGGGAGGGAGAGAGAGAGAATCCCAAGCAGGTTCTACTCTGTCACAATGGAGCCTGACGTGGAGCTCGAACTCACGAAGCATGAGGTCATGACCTGAGCTGAAATCAAGAGTTGGACACTCAACAAACTGAGCAGTCCAGCTGCCCCTATAAGGCAGCTTTGTTCAGACATGAGTTAATAGTGCTGTTGGCTGTGGGTGCAGGGCTAATGGGTCAGCAACATGTATCAAATAAGGGGTTTCGAAACAGAAGCACACATAGAACAAGGTCATGTATTGATGGATTGACTAAAATGTGACCAGAGGTATGTAGGGAACCTAATCCTGTACGTCCCCTAGTAACAGTGCTTTGGTATTTGCTAATCCAGTGTTGAAGGTGACCTTATGGGGCAGAATTACCATAAACAATGGGGATCAACCATATGTAGGAGCACTTTCCTTCCATCCCACCTGTCTCCTTCAATTTCTTGGAGCATAGATCATTAACCGTAGTACTTCACCAATGGTACCAGAAGTTCTGGGAGCCTGTGGGAGGTTCCTGGTACCACTGTGTAGTTGGTTTGTCACCATAAGTGTGGAAATGTGTTGCTGTGCTGGTCCAGAACCACACATCTAGCAAAGCGGAGCAGAATTTAAACTTTCCAGTTTCTGAGGCGGTTTCAGGGTAAGTCCATGTATAGTGTACTTTTTCCTCTCCAAGTTCCAGAAACACCACTATTTCTTTATGTGTAAAATGGCCTCTTTTGAGCAGCCCTGGGGGTGGTTTCCTCTGGTGCTCTCGCAGCCTGCGTGCCCCAGTTCAGTGTATAGTTGGTATAAAAATAGGCAACACAGGAACTTGGCCATCCGTGGGAGATGGTGGCAGATTTAGAGAAGCTCTTGACTCTGAATGGATGGTATTCTGCAGGTTCAAGAAAAAGTCTGATTTCAAAAAATTCGGTACTCCCTCTGGCTTCTTCTTTTATAGTTTCACACCCTATCCACCACCCCATCCCACCCTCCGAAAGAGAAGAGGACACAAACAAAACAGCCTTGTCCTGTGTTTTGAGGAAATGGTTTTGTGAGGCTGTTTGGTTAGACAATGAATTAAAGTGTCGGGACTTCCGGGATGGGCTTTCGGGAAGGGAAATGTATGTGCTGCAGAGCCTCGCTCAGCTTTTAACAAGTTGCCCTTTGCTTACAGAACTGTGGGTAGCACCACGGTCTACACACCCCAGGAGGAAACACTGAATTGTGTGTGTGTATGTGTAAGTGTGTGGGGATCTTTCTTTTCTTTCTTTTTCTTTCTTTCTTTCTTTCTTTCTTTCTTTCTTTCTTTCTTTCTTTCTTTCTTTCTTTCTTCCTAATGTTTATTTTTTGAGAGAGAGAGAGACAGAATGCGAGTGGGGGAGGAGCAGAGAGAGAGGGAGACACAGAATCGGAAGCAGGCTCCAGGCTCTGAGCTGTCAGCACAGAGCCCAGCGTGGGGCTTGAACTCATGGATGGACCGTGAGATCATGACCTGAGCTAAAGTCGGATGCTTAAGTGACCGAGCCACCCAGGTGCCCCTTCTTTAAATTTTTTTAATGTTTATTTAACTTTTTGAGAGAGAGACAGAGCACATGTAGGGGAGGGGCAGAGAGAGCGGGAGACACAGAATCCAAAACAGGCTCCAGGCTCTGAGCTGTCAGCACAGAGCCCGACCTGGGGCTTGAACCCATGAACTATGAGATCATGACTGGAACCTGAGCTGAAGTTGGTCACTTGACCGACTGAGCCACCCAGGCACCCCTATTTATTTTTATTCTTTTTAATGCTTATTTATTTTTGAGAGAGAGATAGACATGCACACACACACACACACACACACACACACACAGCACAAGTGGGGGAGGGGCAGAGAGAGGGAGACACAGAATCTGAAGCAGGCTGCAGGCTCTGAGCTGTCAGCACAGAGTCAGATGTGGGGCTCAAACTCAGGAACTGCGAGATCGTGACCTCAGCTGAAGTTGGACACTTAAGCAACTGAACCAGGCACCCCTATTTATTTATTTATGTATTTTAAGTAAAATACACCTAAAATGTATCATCCTAACCAATTCAGTAGTGTTGAGTATATTCGTGCTGTCTTACGGCCAGTCTCCACACCTTCCCTCATCTTGCACAACTGAAATTCTGTACCCCGTTCCCCCTGCTCCCAGGTCCTAGAAACCACCATTCTGCTTTCCGTAAGCATGGATTTGACTATTCTCGCTACTTCAGGTAAGAGGATTCATTCGGTATTTGCATTTTGGGGACTGGCTTCGTTCACTCAGCAAATAGTGTCTTCAAGGTTCATCCAAGTTGTAGCGTGTGGTCACAATTTCCTTTTAAAACTGAATAATATTGCCTTGAATGTATATATTACACTTTGTTTACCCATTTGTCTGTGGATAGACACTTGGGTGGCTTCCACTTCTTGGCTGTTGTGAATAATGCTGGCATGAACGTGGGTGTAAAGATCCCTGCTTTCAGTTCTTTGGGCATATACCCAGAAGTGGAATTGCTGAATCATGTGGTAATACTATTTTTAACTCTTTGAGGAACCGCCATGCTGTTTTCCATAGCTGCTGCACCATTTTACATCCCGTCAACAGGGCACGTGAGGCCCAGTTTCTCCACATCCTCTCCGACACTTCTCATCGTTGTTGTTTTGATAGTAGTCACACAGAGGGTTGTGAGGGATGTCGCTGTGGTTTCGATTTGCATTTTCCTCATAATTAGTGATGCTGAGCATTTGTTCATGTGCTTGTTGGCCGTTCGTGTATCTTCTTTGGAAAAATGTCTTAAGTTCTTTGCCCATTTTTCACTTGGGTGGTTTTATTGTTGTTGAGTTGGAATTTTTCTGTATACGTTCTGGATATTAAATGCTACCCAGTGTTAAATGTGGTAGTTATATTAAATGTGAAAGGTGTTAGTCCTTTCAAAGAAAATGTCCCTGTTCTATTTTCTCACACTAGGGCATTGCCTGTGTGACATTTTGCCTCTGTGGGATTCAGGAGTCATCGTAATGCTTTGCGTCACGTATTGACTACTCGGGCCAGGGTTTTATTTTTTTTTATTTATTTTATTTATTTATTTATTTATATATTTTTTTTCAATGTTTATTTATTTTTGGGACAGAGAGAGACAGAGCATGAACGGGGGAGGGGCAGAGAGAGGGAGACACAGAATCGGAAACAGGCTCCAGGCTCTGAGCCATCAGCCCAGAGCCCGACACGGGGCTCGAACTCACGGACTGCGAGATCGTAACCTGGCTGAAGTCGGACGCTTAACCAACTGCGCCACCCAGGCGCCCCTCAGGCCAGGGTTTTAAATGTAGAAATTTGAACATTTTTACCCTAGTAATATCTTTATGGTTTGGGAATGTGGCTTCCTGTCTTTCAAACCTTGATGTTATTTGTTTTTGTTTTGTTTTGTTTTGTTTTGTTTTTTGGCATGTGCCTTGTAAACACCTGCATTTGAAATCGTTCAGGTGTTTTACAGTAGTTTTCTTGGGTAGTTGGATTACTTCAAGCCAAGAATAACGGGGGCACCTGGGTGGCTCAGTCAGTTAAGCCTCCCTAGCTCTTGGCTTCGGCTCAGGTCACAATCTCACGGCTCATGGGATCGAGCCCCGCATTGGGCTCCACTCTCCCTTTGCTGCTACTACTCTAAGTTGAGTTTACTACGGAGCCCACAACAGTGTTTCCAAGCTTTTGAAACCGTGACCCACCCCCCGCCCCCAGTAAGAAATACACTTTACATCCTGACCAGTTTCACACACCCGGAGCCTAAAGTACTTGTTGTAATGAGCATCATCCTTGCGGAGGATATGCGTTTCCTTTTTCGTGGGTGTTCTGTGGCAACAGTCAACTTTTCTGTTATGGTCGATTGCCTGCTGCTGGGGATTCTGTTACATTTGTAAGCAGTTTGATTGTAGAAGCCCTGCTAGCTCTAGCTGCTCATTGAATTTTACCTGCGTTGCTGTTCTTGGGAGGTGGGAGCGGATGGAACATTTCATAGAAACAGCTTTGTTTGGAGGGAGAGGTTGTTCACAAAGCAAGGCCCAGCGGGATGGGAATCACACAGCAGCCCCCCCCCCCCCTTGCCCCTTAAAAGCACAGGTTCATGGCCACTCGGAACAGCATGCTGTTACCTGCCTCCAGGATATTTCAGGGGAGAAATTCTTACTTCTCTTTCTTTCTTTTCTACACTTACTAACACAATGTGTGGAGGAGACGCATCAGCCTCAAGTCTGGTAGAGTCTTTTAATTCTCCCTCTTTTCTCCAGTGCCTTTTCTTCCTTCCTACGGAAAAGGGAGTTCCATACAGCCAGAGATAAATAGACTGGATGGAATGATGTGAGGGGGAACTGGCTTGGGAGGTGGAGACTGCCTGATGTAAAAGTTTATGTTTGAGGCGGATAGGGAAAAAGACTCTTTAAATTAAGGAAAAGTAAGGTTACAAAATTTTAAAAAGATGAATAGAGGGGATGATTAGCAATCATCTCGTTGGTCAAAGGTAATTAGAGGCTTTTAAAAGATTCAATGGCATGTCCTCTAAGGTTGATTCAGTATTTTCTGGAATTCTGAATTTTCTTATCCAATCCATTTGAAATCCAGGTGGGGCTTGTCACAAAACCATAAAAGAATTTAAGTCTTAGGTTAATAAGGATTTCCGTAGCGATGTTTAGGTGGCCGGCTACCCCATACCCGCCAACCCCAGCCCTGTTGAGTTTCTGTTCTTGTCCTGTGAAGATCCCGCAGGACCAGAGTGCTTTCTGTGGGTGGGAGGTCTCTCTGCAGGGTCACCAGAGCCTGGGATGTTCGGAACACAAGCTTGGCTCGCATCATGGCGTCAGCACTTCTGTCTAACTCTTGACATCCAACTAATGAGTCCCAAGTTTTCAGCCACTTTCTTTTTTATTGGGAAGAAGGAGCCTGTCTCACAAACCTGAGAGTTAATAGCTGGTGTGCTGTAGTTGAGTTTGTAACCTGGATGTTTCTGGGTTTACCCACCTGCAAGCATTGCCATGTAAATTAGAGATCGTGGATCCAGTCATTGGTTTAATCAGTGGCGACTCTGGCTGTGGATTCAAAAGATCAGAATTTGAGTCCCATCGCTTTCCATTCTAACTGTGGAGGCTTGAGGAAGCCACTTAATCTGTCCGTGTTTCAGAGGCGTCAGGAGGATGAAGTGCAGCTATGAATAGCTGATCCTGAGGATTGGTTCAAATTGAAAAGAGCCGACGTTTTTGAAGGTGGAAGGTCTTTGGAGATGATCTAGCGTCACGTATAACTGAGACCCAGAGAAATTTAAGTGCATTTTGGTTGTTCCCTTGCTGTAGCAATGGTAGCGCCGTGATTAGCACCCAGAACCTGTGTCATTTAATCTGGAATGGGGTGTCCACTCAGGGTTAAGAGGACTGGGTTTGGATTAGTCTCTAGTGGGTCAGAATTATTCCCCTGCAGTTTATAGTGTCTGTAGCCTTAGACAAACTACTTAACTTCTTGGAGAAAGTCTTCTCTCGGGATTAAATAAAACTAAAAGTCTTTTTTTTTTTTTTTTAACTCATAGGGGTGTGGTGAGGATTGAACGGGGTAAATTTATGCAAAGCACTGAGCACAATGTCTGGTGCATAGAAAATGCGCAGTGTCATTATTATTTCTTAATCCAAGGGCATTGCTTTTGATCCCCCTCCAAGCAATATGCTTCTCTGAACACCAGACTGAGGTTCTGCATGGTCAGAGTGGTTTTGATAGCCATTGTTCAGTACTTAAAAAACAACAAAAAAAGTAAATTTAAATAAATTTCTTTGTTGTTGAACACATGGCTATATTTTTATAATAAAAAATCTGTGTGTGTGTCTCCATCTTTTTTTCTTTTTAATGTTTTATTCATTTTTTAAGAGAGAAAGAGCATGAGCAGGGGAGGGACAGAGAGAGAGGGAGAGACAGAATCCAAAGCAGGCTCCAGGCTCCAAACTGTCAGCACAGAGCTCAATGCGGGGCTCGAACTCACGAACCGTGAGATCATGACCTGAGCCAAAGTTGGACGCCCAACCAACTGAGCCATCCAGGTGCCCCCGTGGCCCCATCTTTTAAATAACTTTGTGCCTGTTGCGGTTGATATGATCTAGGAAGGAGAAGCCCTCTTCTTCATTATATGCTCAAACAGAGATATGGACAATCTCCAGATCACTTCTTTCTGGCATGGCACTGTATTGGGAGCATGGGTGTGTCTGATCACGGAGGGAGTAACAAAGCCACACTGTGGAGTTCTGAGGTATTGGGAAGCTGTCCAGTTTCCTCCTGACCCTGACTCAGGTCTTCCCTGAAATCTTCTGCCAGCCCCATTCTCTTTCTGTCAGCGGCCTCCTTACATAACCCAAAGGCTTTGTTTCCTGAGCTGATGTCTGCAGAGGCGTTCTGTGTCTAATAGAAGAGAACTGGAGGAGAGTTCATATGTGTCACCAGACTGAGTAGTTTAAGTGGAAAACTGTGGATGCTTACGTTGAATGCCATCAATAAATTTGAAATTATACCTACCATAGACGACTTAATTCTTTTTTTTTATTACCAAATGTAATTTGTCAAATTGGTTTCCATAGAATACCCAGTGCTCATCCCAACAGGTGCCCTCCTCAATGCCCATTACTCACTTTCCCCTCTCTCCCACCCCCCGTCAACCCTCAGTTTGTTCTCAGTATTTAAGAGTCTCTTATGGTTTGCCTCCCTCCCTCTTTGTAACTTTTTATCCCCTTCCCCTCCCCCATGGTCTTCTGTTAAGTTTCTCAGGATCCACATAAGAGTGAAAACATATGGTATCTGTCTTTCTCTGCCCAACTTATTTCACTTAGCATAATACCCTCCAGTTCCATCCACGTTGCTGCAAATGGCCAGATTTCATTCTCTCTCATTGCCAAGTAGTATTCCATTGTATATATAAACCACATCTTCTTTATCCATTTGTCATTTGATGGACATTTAGGCTCTTTCCATCATTTGGCTGTTGTTGCAAGGGCTGCTATAAACATTGGGGTACATGGGCCCCTGTGCATCAGCACTCCTGTATCCCTTGGGTAAATTCCTAGCAGTGCTATTGCTGGGTCATAGGGTAGACAGACAATTCTATTAGAAAACTCTTTAAGTACTGGCAAGTTTTAAGTATTTAAAAATACTTTTTAATCTCCTTTCGCCTCTTTAAATCAGATGTTTTAATATTCAAAGTACCATGAAAGAGGTTATGTTCTGAAGACCCCAGTGAAACTCTTTAATTTCAATGATACACAGATTTTGGGGGGGGGGTACAGTGATAGTCTCTAAAATCATTTGTCCTTAATTGGACGATATTAACAATAACATAATAATAACAACAATACTGTTGAACTTTCCTTTCAAAATTAGTTTGTTGATAACCACCCCCCCCCCCCCCAGTTTGTTATGCTGGCTGCAATTTCTTCCTTGTGTTATAGAACACCATGAAGGAGTATTGATGAAACCGAGGGATGGGCTTGTCAGATTTAGCAAATAACAGTACAGAACACTCAATTTGCCTTTGAATTTCACATCAACCATGAATATTTCGAGGTCTAGGTATGTCCCGTGCAAGAGTTAAATAGCAATTTCAGATAAACAGAAAATAATGTTTTTGTGTACCTCCCATGCAATATTTAGGACATAATTACACTAAAAAAAAAAGATTGGTTATTTATTTGAAATTCAGATCTCTCCATTTTGTGTGTGTGTGTATTTCCTACATGCAAGGCTTACATTTGTCTGCCTTTTCTCCCCCATGATGCCGCATAAGCATGAATTACAGCTGGAGCAGAGCAGGCTGAACTGGTTCTTGTTGGTCTTGTTCTGCCCTCAGCCTCTGAATTCCTACGAGGTTTATCTTTTTCTAACCTTTTTTTCATGATCCAAGGACTGAGATGTACTGGAACAGCCTGATGGGAATTTGTGACCTGCTTTGAGGCAGGTGAACTAAGAGCATAAGTGCTTTCATTTCACCCCAGAACTATCCAGGTTTCAGACAACGTGCTGACCATTATCCAATCAGCAGCAGGCAAACTCTATTAGTCCTAATGCAGTGATGAGGGGGAAGGGTGCATGTGAGAATGTTCTGGGCCATATTGGATACCGGCTGAGGTGTAAGTAAAAACTCAGATCTGGGGCTCCTGGGTGGCTCAGTCGGGCCAGCATCAACTCTTCATTTCGGCTCAGGTCCTGACCTCACGGTTTGTGGTTTCGAGCCCCGCGTCGGGCTCTGTGCTCACTGCGTGGAGCCTGCTTGGGATTCTGCTCTCTCCCTCTCTCTCTGTCCCTCCCACACTCGTGTGTGCGTGCTCTCTCTCAAAATAAATAAATAAACTTGAATTGAAAAAAAAAACAAACAAACAAAAACTCAGCTAGATGAGAAAAACGTTGGGCTGAGTGGCAGGCAATGAAGTCACGGCACTGTTTCCTCAAGAAATCAGCCCATGAAGTCCCCGGGAGGGGCAATCCAATTAGCACAGGGCACCGCTGAGAAGTACGCCTAAAGAGCCCTCTTCATCTCCCCGTTCCAAACCTTAGCCGTCCTGACTTTAAAATCATTTTTCTCCAAGGAAAGTTGGAGTGACATGAAAACACACGTGTCTGGAATTATCTCTCTGAGCCCTTTATAAACAAACAGACCAAGACTTGGAAGGGCACACCTTAGGTTACAGAGTGTTTTCCTGGGCTGGTCTCCAGAGCTTCCTGACTCTGGAACAATGATGTGTTCTTTCCATGCTGCTTTACGTATTTATTTTACAGCAGTCTTGTGCTTTTTATCCACTCATCTCCACTTGGAAACGCGCTTCTGGGCTGTGGGAGCAGAGGTACAGAAACTGTGAAGTGTTTTCTGTTCAGAGGTTCCGTAGACCCTGTGTGTCTGGTTCTCACCAGCTGCTGCCCCCCGTCCTCTTTCCTTTCCTTCTCCCCCACCCCCACCTTCTTTTTCTTTTTCTTTTTTTTTTAACATTTATTTATTTTTGAGACAGAGAGAGACAGAGCATGAATGGGGGAGGGGCAGAGAGAGAGGGAGACACAGAATCGGAAGCAGGCTCCAGGCTCTGAGCCATCAGCCCAGAGCCCGACGCGGGGCTCGAACTCCCGGAGCGCGAGATCGTGACCCGAGCTGAAGTCGGACGCTCAACCGACTGAGCCACCCAGGCGCCCCCCCCCCCCCCACCACCTTCTTTTTCTTAATAATCCTAGCAGATTTTTTTCCTCGTCATGTGCCTGTAAATATTTTTGTTGGGCATTCTGGAATTTCTAAACATCCTGATAGGGGAAGTTGGGTATTTCTTCATGGGACGAATTCCTTAAGGAGAGAGTTGCACAGTTTTGATTTTTAGTTTTCTTCTTTCATTCAGTTTCCTTTGCTGTCTAGAAGTGTTACGTTTCTGGTTATAAGGCCAGCACCAGACTATAATTTGCGATAGTGGCTGGAAGGTGTGACTGGAGTTCTTACTTCAGGTTTAATGGTGACAATTCACTTGTAAAATATAAGATGCTAGAACTAGGAGGTTTGACCTAGTCCAACACTTAGCCTCAGTGGAGGAAATGGAGACTCAGAGGTGTGAAGTGACTTCCCCAGAGTCACACAGCAGAGTTAGTGGAAACTCTGTGAGTGGGGCTGGGTTGCCGAACTCCTGAGCAGAGCTCTCTCCCAACTGTTGAAGAAACAAGAGTTCAGTTTCATTGAGATGTTCCCTTAAGTTCCCCATTTCTAATTTGAACAGGTTTTTGTTTTGTTTTGTTTTGTTTTGTTTTTTTTGGTGGCAGTCATTCTGAAATGCTCTGTCTTCTGAAGTCTAAACTGATGATATAGAATCTCCTTTAACCTTTTCTCAGTTTCCTCCTCCTCCTCCCCATTATCTTGTGAGCCTCATTTATTTGTGGCTTACTACCCAGATGCCCTGTGCTAGCATGAAATACTGAACCCTCTGCCCTCGGTTACACTAAAACTCCAGGATGTCAGGCCTTCTTAGTGCATAGGTTTAATACTGTAACATTTTGGTATCCTTCCTCCTTGTCATTTATCACTTTTTGTTCCCTTCACTGCTGATATTTATAATGGCATTTCCTTGCTCCCCAGTCTCACTTTGCTGCTTTTATTTTTGTGGTGAACCAAGAAATCCCAAGCCCCTTGGAAGTATGTGTGTTTTGTTTATATTTTCGTAGAGAGTTGTCTGGAGGAGTGGGTACCTTTTTGGGACTGGTGGGATTTGGCAAGGATTTTTACTTTATTTTTGTGCTTTTCTGTAAATTGGAACTTGTTTTTAAAACAAAGACTAAAATTTTTTGTAATTAAAACGAGGCTATTTTATTTGGAATCTTAATGTGCTCCAGTGGTAAATAAATAGACTCTGAGTGAGGATTGTTCTTGCCCTGAGACCATGATCCATTTTATTTCTTCTCATTGGAGAGGCTGAAGCAAAGTTCTACAAACTTTTAAAAAAAATTTTTTTTAACGTTTGTTTATTTTTGAGAGAGACAGAGCACGAGAGGGGGAGGGGCAGAGAGAGGGAGAGTCAGAATCCGAAGCAGGCTCCAGGCTCTGAGCTGTCAGCACAGACCCCGGTGCAGGGCTTGAACTCACAAACGGTGAGATCATGACCTGAGCTGAAGTCAGACACTTAACTGACTGAGTCACCCAGGCACCCCTAGTTTATTTATTTATTTTTGAGAGAGAGAGCACGGAGAGAGAGACAAGAGAGACAGAGAGACAGAGCACAAGTAGGGGAAGGGGCAGAGGGAGAGGGAGACACAGAATCCGAAGCAGGCTCCAGGCTCTGAGCTGTCAGCACGGAGCCCGATGCGGGTCTCGAACTCACAGACTGCAAGATCATGACCTGAGCTGAAGTCAGATGCCTAACCGACCGAGCTACCCAGGATGCCTACAATTGTTTTAAACTAAGCCCAAGGGCCACCTTTACTGTGATGTCATTGTCTGAATAGCCACCTTCCGCTTCCTGTCTCAGCTCAGACTCCAAAACCCTGCTCTGATACTTGTAGTATGCCATTTGCTGTTTTCCATTTTTTCCTCCCTGCGCATTTCCTGTCCTCTGCTAGGCCTGTGCCGCTGTTATCTTAAGTCTTCCCCTTAGTCTCTAGTGCTAGCCATATGCTCAGTAGGTACCCAGAAGTAATATTTATTGCAGTGACTTGTCATTTTCCGTGGTTGCTTCCCTGGGGGAATCTTAGATTTGTCTTGATGGTTGAGGCTGTCTGCTGAGTGATTCCAGGGGTGTAAGAAACTGCTACATGTCACGCATGTTAATCTGTCTAAATATGTAAGATGTTAAGAGATTTTACATTAGACAGGCCCCCCTCAGCGTTTCTGGATCTATAGGGCAATCCAGCTTTTAGGGGTGGAGTAACAGAGGCAGAGAAGAGGAGTTTGGGGTAACCAAGGTCATGTAATGAAAAATAATTGAATTGAAAAGACTTGAACCTAATCTGATCCATTAGTAGGCTGAAATTATATATATAAATGTTTTTGAATGAAAACCCCAATTTCTAAGGGCCTTTCAATTACATTGAAATGTAATTCACTAGTGTGGTAGGTCAAACAATGACCCCACCCCCCAATAGATGTCCAAGTCCTGATCCCTGGAACCTGTGAATACATTACCTACCACAGCAGAAAGGACTCTGTAGGTGTGATTGAGTTAAGGATCTTGAGGTGGAGGGATTATCTTGGATTTTCCCCAGTGAATCTAATGTAATAACAAGCATTCTTCTTGTCGGGAGGTGGGAGGATCAGTCAGAGAAGGAGATTCAATTGTTGGGATGGAAACAGAGGGGCCGGTGACACAGGGCCAGGAGCCAAGGAACGTAGGCAGCCTCTAGAAGCTGGAAGAGGCGAGGGGTGAGCCTCCTGGAGGAACCCGGCTCTGCCAACCCCTTGCTTTTAGCCTTGTAAGACCCATTTCTAACTTCTGACCTCCACAACCGTAAGGCGATAAATACATTTGTGTTGTCTCAGGTTGCTGAGTTTGTGGCGATTTGTTACAGGGGCCGTAGGAAACGAATAGAGCCTGCTATTCAGAAATTTGTAGTTTCTGGACTCCTGTTGGGCTATGAGCGCCCAGATACTTAGACCTGAAGGAAGAGAAGGGATTCTCACATGGTGTGGGGCTAAAGAGCTTTCCATTTTGACATATTCTCAAGGGGTCAAAAGAAGATCCCTCATAACACAGACTCTCCCCCCCCCCCCCCCATACACTTAACACTCTGCAGGAACACACACACATGCATGCATCTGCACTTAGGTGGAAACAGTTGAGAGAAAGAACGCATATTTCAGTTGGTTTTAACTGGCTGAGTGCCTTGAGTGTTCAGACGCTGCCCAGAATCTGAAGAATATGCCCAGGAAAAGGTAGATACAAGCTGTTGCCTCCCTCAGGTTGAAACCAACACTGTTCATTAACATATGTGGTGTCAGGTATTTTCTGTCAGAAATAACCAACCCCTTCCTTTAAACATTTCCACTTTCCATTCAACACATTTAAATTTTGGTCCCATTTTACTGATATCATGCACAGCATAATATAAGCTCTTAGGCCCTAAGACACCTTGGGGAACTAACTGACATTTGTTACCTACCAACCAGGGGAACAGCTTCCGTGCAAGTGAGGGCTGGGGTTGGGTGGGGGCAGGGCGGAGAGGGTCAGTGGGACAAGGGAGGTCTCTCTGTATGAACTTAAGCTCTGGGAGAAGGATCTGCGACACTAAGTGCATCTGTTTGCTTTTTGTTTTAAATTTTTTTAATGTTTACTATTTGTGAGAGTGAGGGAAAGACAGAGTATGGGCCGGGGGAAGGCAGAGAGAGAGGGAGACACAGAAACAGAAGCACGCTCCGGGCTCTGAGCTGTCAGCACAGAGCCCGAGGTGGGGCTCGAACCCACAAATTGTGAGATCGTGACCCGAGCTGAAGTCGGATGCTTAACCGACTGAGCCACCCACGTGCCCCGTGTTTACTTCTAATACTGTTGATAATTACCAATTAGTTTTGAAGCAGAGCTGAGGGCAGGGCATTTTCTGTGCTCATAGGGCAGTCTTGACTTCCCTGTCCATGAGCTTCCAGTTTTATAGCCAGAGTTGAAAGGCGATGAGTCGCTCTGTATTCACAGATTAGGCTACGAGTTGCTGTTGGATGCACTGTGACCCCATGGCACAACCAAAGCAGTCTAGGATTTGTGAGGGGGGAATCATGGGTCACAGATGCCTTTCTTTTCTTTTTTTTTTTTTTTTAATTTTTTTTTCAATGTTTATTTATTTTTGGGACAGAGAGAGACAGAGCATGAACGGGGGAGGGGCAGAGAGAGAGGGAGACACAGAATCGGAAGCAGGCTCCAGGCTCTGAGCCATCAGCCCAGAGCCCGACGCGGGGCTCGAACTCCCGGACCGCGAGATCGTGACCTGGCTGAAGTCGGACGCTTAACCGACTGCGCCACCCAGGCGCCCCCACAGATGCCTTTCTGAAGTGACCAGAACTGGGGGCCCAGTGGACATTTATTTCCCATAGTCCAAATCCAGTTTTGTTTCCTAATCTCTTGTGTTAACAGCAGTCACAGGGCAGAAGAAAAGTGCAGGCATGTCCCCAAGTCTTTTCCAGATGTGGTACAAAGAGAGAGAGGGAAGACAGTACTCTCATCAGTACAGTTGATTTGCTTTGGAATTAAAAAGAGACTGACACGTTGTTGTGGCTGTTGCTGACCATATTTTCCACTGACAGTGCCGTGTGTCATTTGGGGTAACTTTGACTTTTATTTCCACTCAATTTGAGGAAAAGACCACGAGACACAATTGGAGTAAATTCTGGAAAAAAGAAGTAAATGCATTGTGGAGTGCTATAAAGTCTTTTCATAATGTGTTTGATGAACATGCTTCTATTTTCCATCATTCTTCAGGAAAGTAAATGCACTGCATATCCCTCTTTTGAGCAAAGTGGCCAGAGAACGATGTAATCTTCTTTTAGAAACTTGGCCTGCCCTCACTTGCTCATCTCATGAAGGGGACGAGGGAGGTGTACAATTGTGTGCTTGGAACTGTGGGAGCCAGCTGAGGGAACCAGGTGGAGGCAGCCTCTTCCTGATCATTTCTTAGCATCCACAGAGCCTTACTGACTTGAGGTTAGCTGTTCATGACCTTCAACCTGTCATCATACTTGAAAACAGGATCGGTAATTTCTACATAGGGTGGGCATTGAATACCATACCACGTCAGTCTGCTTCATCTGCTGAGGTCAGCTCCTTTGTCGCATGCTCCACATTTGGGCTTGAGCATGAGGCCCGAGGTCTGTGTACCTTCCCCATTTTGGGGTGCCGTCCTGGGATGGAGTCCCAGGGCTGTTGCCGTGGGAAAAAAACATCTCCATTCTTCATCCTTAGAGGGTGACAGTTTTGCTGACAAGACCTGAACCTTAGTTGTCTCCAAGTTTGGGAACCACTTGTGTCCCCTGCTATTCATTTGCATGATCCCTGTGGTTAAAAACTGCATTTTGAGAAGGCTGACAAGGGTACAAGAGAAAAAAAATCATGTATTTTTATAAACACTTGACGAGTAATCTTTTCTCTTTATTTGAAGGGTTAAGAGTTTACTTAAGGAAGGTCGCATGGAGAGCTTCAGAATTTCAGAATGAAAAGGGGGGGTCTTAGATTAACTAACCAAGTAGCTAATTGATTCATCCAATCAGAAAGGCTTCTCGAACACCTACTGGGTAGAGGGTTTTGTGCTAGGAAATGCGCTTACATGTTGAACACAACAGATGTGGTTCCTGTCTCAGGGAGCTCATGGTCTAGGGGGTAACAGACAGTATTCAAATAATCAAAAAAATTTATCACTAACCAGACACTAGAAGAATGGTGAGCCCACCATAGGAGGGGTTAGGGGGCTCTGAGAGCAGAGGTGGGAAGGGGACCAGTTCTAACCTGGGGAAAGGGGATCAGGAAGATGAATGGGGATTAATCCACAGGAGGGAGCAGATGATCTGGTTGTCCACCGTCCAACACACACACAGCTACTTCCGGGTTTCGCAGGCAGGGAAAGGACCCTTTTGACATCTTCAATAAATGTCCGTACAGAAGGAAGACCTGTGAAGAAAGGAGAAAAGGTTGTGTTTGTATTTTACGTGTCGTGGTCCTCAAGATGTCTGGGAGCTAGCGTCTCCATTTCCTTGTTCTTTGCCTTTTTTCACTGTTCATGGCCTCCGTTGTCAAATCACACAAAAGAGAGCCAGGAGGAAGTGGAACGCTCACTTCTTAGGCCTTACTCTTAATTCTGGTGCAGAATTATTTGGGAGAGAGTTTGAAATGATAATCCCAAATGATTTCTCCCTTTGGAGGACTGTAGAAGCTAATCACGCAAACCTTGTCTTTAATAGTTGTATCCAGTTCTCTGTTTTGCTCCTTACTTTATATTCAGAGGCAGATTTCCTACAGTAATACTGATTTATCTGGCCTCTCTCAGACCATATCATCTTGTTTGTTTTGTGTTTTTTTTAAGATGAGACAAAAAACGGTCACTATCCTGTATATTTTTTCCTTTTAAAAACTTGTAAACTTGTATTAATTTGCTCACCCACACCTCCCTCCCCAGGGGTAATAGCACAATATCTTTTCAGATATGTGTTCATCTGGTATGTTCTGCATCATCTATTATGCCAGGACATTTAGGTACACTCTGTATATAATGACATCAACTGCAAATGGATTAGGAAAACGGCATAGAATGTAATTTGCTGATTCTGCTAACATACATATTGAAGAGATGACATCACTTTAAAATGTTATTTGGGAGACAGTTTTACAACCAAAGTTAGAAACAGCTTTAGAGGTGCGGAGTCTAGAAACCTTCGCTTTTTTTTTTTAAATGTTTATTTTATTTTTTTGAGAGAGAGAGAGACAGAACATGAGCAGGGGAGGGCAGAGAGAGAGGGAGACGCAGAATCCGAAGCAGGCTCCAGGCTCTGAGCTGTCAACACAGAGCCTGATGTGGGGCTTGAACTCATGAGCCTTCGAGCTGTGAGATCATGACCTGAGCTGAAGTCGGCCGCTCAACCGACTGAGCCACCCAGGTGCCCCATTAGAAACCTTCGCTTTTTGCTCTCAGTTAGGATAACCATGGTTTGGGGAGCTTTTGGAGAATATGGCAGCCTTGTGTCCTCAGTCGTTTTTGCGTCTGAGAACCAGCCTTGCAGTTGTCATCTAATGAGGTGGCCCTACGCCCTCCAAGCCCCCATGCAGGTCCTCGTGGGTCTTCCAAGATAACATCTATTTAGGCTACTAAGGGCCAGCCTTTCTCAGCCTGCCCACATTGGAGTGAGCCTTGTTTGGACTGAGCTACCACAGCTCCCTCCCGTGGGCTCCTCTGGACATTGAGGGGCTGGTCCATGGACCAGACCTTCTGGAAAACACCTGCGTAGCATCCAAGCGCCACTGTGCTCCCATGACCCAGAGCTGCGCTGCCCAGGGCTTTAGTCCGTGGCCTCATTTGGCTAAAGAGCACTTGAGATATGGTGATACATATGAGGACTGGGATTTAATTTAACTTAAATTAATTGTAACTTATACTTTAAAACTGATAGATCAGTGAGTGGAAAACTTCAGCATGTGAGTTTACTTTTTCAACTGTTAATTTTATGCTCAAATATTTCCAATAGGAATTCAGCACCCAAACTGAGATGTCCTGTCAATGTAAAACACACACTGTATTTCGGTATTAGAAAAATGTTGAATGTGTGTTGAAATGGCCACCCTTTGGATATGTTAGGTTAAGTAAAACAGATGATTAAAATAATTTTACCTTTTTAAAAACTGCAGCTACGAGAAAATTTAAAATTACTAAGTGGCTTGCCATATTTTGATTGTTGGGCACTGATCTAGAGCTTACTGAAGGAAAGGTACAAGGGCCCTCTTCGTGGGGGTCGTGTGAACGTGGCATTAAGTGCGAGGAGGCACAGTACGAACCCCCTCTACTTGGTAGTATCAGTATCGCCGAAGGCAACAGGCAATTCCTGGCCTTAAGGAGACCTCACTTTTCCTCAGCGGAATAAAACGGACAGACTGTTACATTGGACAAGAGGTAGATGAACTTACATAAAAGATATGAAGGAAGCTTTAATAGTTAGGCAGTGAAATACAATAGGTCTTTTAAGAAATTACTTTTATGTGTGTTGCTTTTTAAGGGGAATCCCTACAATAAAAATGTGTATATTTATGGACACATTTATTAAGGTGTGAACATACGAATAAATGAGTTTGTGTAGTTTTATCTTTCTGTCACACAGTTTTAAATGCATATAAGCAAGAAATAACTTGATATAAGGAAGACATCACTTGATTTTCCATCACGCTGTGGTACTGGGACAGTTGGATTATGGGCTCCAAGTGTAAATTCATAAAAAGAGCTCACAGTTTGGTTGAAACCTCCACCTCTTCGGAGAGATGGGCTTGTGTATGTGTTGATTTTGAAGCACCCCCTCTTGGCGTGAGACCAGTTTGATCACTTTGAGAACCACTACCTGTTCATCTTGGTGTTTTCTGGGGAAAATGTGTAGCTCACGTACCAGAGCTGTTCATGTGAATTAGGCTTAGTTTTGTGTTTTCGAAGCAAAATCATAGGAAAAGGATAATTCTGTACTCTTTGTGCATGCTTGTTAGATACACAGATGATTTCTAAGAAGACACTAAAATGTTATGAAGGTAACAAAGCTGTTTCCTTGCTTATCTTTAAGGCTGTGTATTTTGTTGATTATGCATTTGGTCAGTTAAGAACCAAAATGTGAGGAAAACACTTTCATTGTGACCTCTTGAAATCACAGAATGCAACGATTGTTCGTGAGGCTTCCTGGTTAAGTATATGTGTGTAGGTGTACCTTGGTGGATCATGTAATTTGTTGAAAGCCCATGATATTTCCTACTCATCTCCAACACAATATATATAGTTTGCTATTTATGTACTTGGTCAGTTGTTAAAGAACCAAATGGAAATCACTTTCATTTTGACCTCTTTAAATAATAAATCACTGCATGATTTCATCATAGTTACACACACACACACACATACACACACACACACTTAATCATACTTACACACACACACACTGATGGATGACATAATTTATAGAAAGCCAATGAAAAACTGCAGAAACCTGTCATTTATACATTATGATTTCAGATCACCATTGTAGATATTACCTGATTTTCAGTTTCCTTAAAAAAAACAACAACCCATGAACTTCTCAATTTTTGGTTACCTCTCTCTGCTTTCTCTCTATCAGTCATCACTCTCCCCAACCCCACTCATTTCTTCCTTGATAATAAAACCCCAGCTTTGCTCAGTCCTCTCCCATCCATTGCTCTAGGTATGTGGTCTAAAACATGATTGGCCAGAGCTTTCATTTCTCAGCCTTGGCTGCTCCTTAGAATCACTGGGAGATCTTTCAATTCAGATGCTTGGGCTGTGCTCACAGAGATTCTGATTTAGTTGGTCTACCTGGCTTAAGCCATTTTGAAATAGGTTCTTTATGACATGTAGCTGAAAGCATTCCAGTAGACACAAGATCAGTAAGGAGACCACAGAATTTATCATTCAAGTTTGATATGGTTCTAAATGTCTTCAGAATTCCTACTTCCCACTCATGCTTTTGAGGTGGCTTGGTGCAAACACATTCTTTTCTAGCATCAAAAACACTAGCAGGTTGTTTTGTTTCATAAATGCTGCCCACTCTTTCTTGGTGAGCCAGGTTGTATGCGGTTTAGTCTCGTGATGCTGCCCTCATTAATTATGCCTTTTGAGGTAGTGTGGGGTGACGGTGTGTGATCACTGAATTTTGGGGGCCTTTCGTCTGGCTCCAGAGAGGTGAAATTGTTAGGGAACGACTAGAAAAAGAACATGAAAAGAATAGGGAAACGTGGACATGAACAAAATTTTCATGACCGTGAAAATGCGATACACGAACAAAATGATAAAATGTAGATCGTAAACATCTGTCAAACAAATCCTTGTAAGGAAAACATTTTTAAAAAAATGTTGACTTCGTAAAAGACTGAGGTAACCAAACCGTTCTTAGAAGAGCATGCACGGTTAAGGGAAGATTTAAGAAAAAGAAAGTCTTAATAAAAGCATAGATGCTCTTTCTCAATCCCCTCTAGAATTTTACCTTGAGTCACGTTTGCTGGTTGACATTTTTGTTTTTCCTTTGAAAATGAATAGTTGCTGGATACTCCTTGTTTCTCGTCCCTTGTATATTATTGTGTTAACTCTCTCTGCTGGGGACTTCCAAACTTAGATGAAGGGCATTAGGACATTCAAGATGGGCAATGACGTAAGATGGACTTACTCAGTTGTAGATCACGGTGCCATATCAGAACATTCTGTCCCGGGGAGAGACAATAGGGACTCAGAAACTCCTGTTGGAGTTGCATTATAATGCAGAAAACCATTCCAGAATGGTTTGGGCATCTGGGATACTGACTTCATTCCGTGGCCACATGTCCTTATCAATTTAATTGTCAGGGTGCTGTCCTTTTTAGGGCTATGCTGGTTGCATGTCCACACTGATCAGTTCATTGCACAGCAGTGAGCCTGAGTTATTGCTCTGATGATTTAGTTCTTCTTCATAAAAACACTTCTTCCATGGCTAAGTGGCAGGAGATGCAACCAGCACCATTTTTGCTTTGTAAAAACCCAGCATTAATCTTCCTTCTGTTCTGACCTTCAGTGGTTATGTGTTAGGACCTGCTTTTGTGTTATTGTTTCCCCAGAATAAAAGAGATTTTAAGTGCAAGAGTTTTAGACATGTTTTGGCTCCCAGGAATGGGTATTTTCCATTGTGTTTTCTTCCAGCACATGCCCAACTACGGTATTCAGTGTGGATTGTCTTAAAAATCACTTACTCTTATTATGATGATGATGATTGTTAGGGGTTTGATGGAGAAATTTCCCAACAAGTTTTATGTTTTGAGTGTCGGTGGGGAAAACCCACCAGTTGAGGTGCCTGGTCGCTCCCCTGCCTTTCCTCACCCTTACACTCCCCTGGAAGGCAACTCTTGTAGTTACGGCTTGTAAACAATTTGAGTAACTGCCTTGGATTTCCCTCCTAGAGTAATTAAGCATCGTTTCTTGGAAGTGTAAGCATGAGACTGAGAATTAAGTTGTGGTAACACATTTGGCAGAGGAATTGTGTATTGGGAAAAGAAAAATATCCTGGAGTGAGTTTCAGTTTTGCCGATAGGGGAACTGGCTTTATTTAGCGAACTGGAACAAGACAAGACCCTGTGCCCTAATTACTTCCTCTTCCCAGATGAGTCTACCTGGGCACAAGACCAGCTTCCAAATAAAAAACTTGAAAGTAAATGGCACAAAACAGAGACAGAGCCCTTTCAATAAAGCTTGTATACTATGGCACCATAAAAATAATTTATTTGCTATCAAAAGAAGCTTAAAACAGAACCGCTGTCTGATGGATGGCTTTTCCTCTGCCCTTAAGATGACAGTATCTGTCACCCCAGTCCTTGGTTGTAAGCCTAACCTATAAAAAAAATAATAATGGTGTGGTGGGGCACCAGCACCTACTAGCAGGTGGCTTATCTATTATTTAATGAGTTTCTAAAAATGAAAGTAAGTGTAATTTCTTGAGTCACTTACTTCTAGATTCTGCCCAGAGAAGTTTAAGTAGTATCATATTGAAGAACAGCAATGAACTATCATTTAAAAAAAAATGGCCCAGAATAAAACCTCCCTTCTCTGTGAAGGTAACTGATCTGAAATATTTTTGTATATGTGTTTTTCAGGGGCAGCGTAACACAGCGTTCAAAACTCTCAGTCTGTCTGTGTCAGGTGGACAGCTCTGTGGGCGGGCTTCTGGCTGACTGGATATGTGTTTTTGGTTGTTTATACTTGGATGCTTTGGATGGGAATAGAAAGGGAGTCAGCCTTTCATTTCAGGCAGAGGAGTGTGGTGAATTAGACACAACTTTGGACCCGGGTCCCGGAGAACTTGGTTCTCATCCCAGACCAGTTACTTACTAGCTGTGTGGGCAAGTCACTTCATTTGTCAGAACCTCCCTCTTTCCTTTTGTGAAGTCAGGATGTCAGCTCATCTGTGTGGTCCCTTCCAACATTGTGTTTTTGTGAGCGGGAGCCTACGGCATTTGAAATGGGAGCCCATAAAGGGTCATCGGAGCTGTGTAGTCTTATTTGCTACTCAGAGAGGCTGAGGGAAGCCGCGAGGTGACACAGAGCAAGGCTCTTGGGGGCCAAGTCCCCACTTCAAGCCCCCTGAAGGTCTCATGATCTTGGAGGTCACTGGTCCTTCCCTCACCCTTCTCTTTAAAACACATGTGTCGACAGGGCGCCTGGGTGGCTCAGTCAGTTGAGCGTCTGACTCGATTTCGACTGAGGCCCTGATCTCAGCGTTGTGGGATTGAGCCCCGTGTCAGGTTCCACACTCAATGTGGAGTCTCTCTCTGTCTCCCTCTGCCCCTCTCCACGGCTCATGCGTGCATGTTCTCTCACTCTCTCAAAAATAAAATTAAGTTAAAAAAAGGCACGTCAGGCCTTTTCTCTATTGTCATTAAGCTGTATTTCCGTCTTATTTACTCAGATTCTTCATAAAGAATGATAGCTTTTTTTAATAAATTAAAAGAAAGTTTTTACTTATTTTTGAGGGAGCGCAAGCAGGGGAAAGGCAGAGAGAGAGAGGGAACAGAGGATCTGAAGCAGGCTCTGCGCTGATAGCAGTGAGGCTGATGCGGGGCTTGAACTCATGAACTGTGAGATTATGACGTGACCCGAAGTCGGACGCTTAACCAGCTAAGCCACCCAGGCGCCCCGAGAATGATAGGTCTTGAGAAAGTTCCTGGAGCAAGATAAAAGCTCTCCTCCAAGATAGCCCCCCTCCCCGCCCCCAAGCTATTTTTTCATAGGAATGGTGGGGTATCATTTGCTTCTTTTGCATTTGTTTGTTGGTTCATTCATTCATTCAATAAATGTTTTTGAGAGTCTGCCGAGCCCTGGGTATTACTAGATACTTGGACACAAAGACAGGTAGGACAGGTCCTACCTTCGAGAAGCTTTATACCTTGGTAGTGACGCCCTCAATGTGTTACATGAGCTCTGTATATGTGTGTTCATATATATGAACTTATAGCTCCTTCAAAGTTTAGCAAATCTTGGTGTGTAGCAAAATGGCACTGAATTTTGCTTTGATAATTTCCCCTCAATTTATAAGAAAAGTTGCTGCAAATGATGGTGAAGAGAGAGTCCTCTTTGGCATTCACTGTGGAGACGATGTTGAGGACATCGACCTTACACCATGGCAGCCCTCTCGTGGGCATTTCTTCGAAGACTGAGTTTCATATAAAGTGAAATAATAATAACGACAAAACTTAGTGTGCCCTCGGAGGGGTTTTTCCCCCTTGTGACTGTACATTTTCTCCCTTGTCATTCATGTTTTCTTGTTTAGTTTGGCCCTGAGGAGGCTCAGAGCTGAATTCTGTTGTTAAAGTAGCACTTTCCTGCCTCTGTAGCTCTCCCTCTATTGTGTTTCCCGGTGTGGGTTTTACTATTTTATTACTACTAGGTAAAATAATAACTACTATATGGATAGTGCTTCATAGTTTACAAATATTTTCAGAAAAAATCTTGTCAGATTCTTGGGATCCATTAGCTTCATAAGTCCCCATTTAAATATTTTCTTCTGATTTCTTTTAGTTTGAGAAGTTGGGTTTGAAGCAGTGACCAAGAATTTCCAGGAAATCCATTAAGGAATGAATTATTCACCAGAACAGGCTCAAAGTTAGGACGTGGGTTTACAGGACACAGGCAAGGAGATGGTAAAGTTATATAAAGAGGAAAATACTTCAGTATAGAAATCATCTTCGGGGTAATTTATTCATCTAGAGAGATCACACACAAAGCTCAGTGTTTGAAGTCAGAAGAAAGGAGAGTGAACATTTGGATGGAAGTGAACAGTTGGATTGGCACGACTTTTACTACTGTTTTTCCTTTGGAAGATGGACCAAATTGTGAGCCTTGTGGATTTCATGTGTTGAGAATTTTAGCTAAAATAGATACTTATGTTGAGACATTTCCTAAATTCTACACCCACATACTCAGTCTTTGTGTTACTGCCAGGAACACATTTTCCAAAATGCCAGAAATTGCATTTTACTCTTTAAATATTGGGTTAAATATATATTCAAGAGAAAGAGTGCATTTAATTTACTTTTGGCTCAGTAATAATTTAAACTATGAATGGAGATAATGTAATTGTTGTCTGTATTGGTTGTTAAGATATTTGGACTCAGTAACACATTTATGTGTTTCCAAATTTGACAGATAAAGGGTACAGAGTGCAAACTCCTTCCCATGTCTGTCCCCAGGCACACAGGTCACCTCCTCCTCTGTCAACTGGTGTCAGTCACCAGTTTCTTGCATATCCGTCTGGCTATGCCATAGAAAAGAATATTATTTTCTTCCTTTTTTTACACTGATGATGATGTGCTATGTTCACTGTTCCATGATGTATGTATTTATGTTCGCTTAATTCCTGAGGGGAAAAAAAGGAAAAGTATAGAGCAAATGGGGAGTCTGTGGGATTCCCCTCTACAAACGAGTGTGGGGGCTCAAAGGACAGTGTTGTAATAATCACAAAAACCTTGATTAGGTAATCAGTCAGAACATGGAGCTATGCAGTGCTGAGGTGACTTGGGGATGATCCACCACGTTTTTGTGAAACAGTGGTGACTTATGGGGCCAACTTATGGAGGAACTTGCTGTTTGCTTTATTATTTATGGGGAATTTTGCCTTTGGGTTTGGACATTGCCATGCTTCTCATTTAATCTAAGTTTTAGTTACGGCTGTACTCAATTAGTGCTTATTTCCTTTTTTCCATTTTACAGAGACAGTGGGTAAATAACTAATGTATGAGCTACTTTATTTCGCATGGGAAGCTCACTCTCCTTGGTTGGGAAATGTGGGACGTTCACTGAGTTCTTAGTGAGTTTAAGGTAAATTGTGGGCTCTGAGAGCAGGGACTGGGGCTTGGCCTGCCATGCCCACCCATGCTCCTTCTCTTCAGTTGACCCCTCTCTTCATGTTTTACACCTCGGCACCCGGGACATTTTGGCGTGGTAGAGCTATGTGTGAGCACAGTTTCTTGTACCCAGCAGGCTTATTATCCTTCTCCTCGGCCCAGATGGACGATCGTTCAGCATCATGTAAGTACAGTGAATCAGATTCCTCCACCTGCAAAATGACATTCGCCAGTCTGTGGGAGCTACGGTGCAGGTGCCCCAGCGTGTTGTCTGTGTCTGTTCACACACCCGTCTTTCCCACGTAGCTGTGAGTGGCTTCGGGGCAAGTGCTGTGCTTACCCCTAGACTCTGGCACTTTAGGTAGGATGCCGTGCACGCTGAGTGAATGCAGATGAAGCTGGCTCTCCAGAGCTCAGTTCTGAGTGTAGGACACTTGAGTACCGTATAAACAAATTTAGACCTTGGTTGGGGGCAGGAGGAAACAGTAAAGAGATGAATGCGGGAGGTGGGGCAGGAGCGTGGCAGGCCTCCATGGGCATTCTCACAAGTTATTCCTAGTGGCCTCAGATGAGGGGAGACTTTGGGGTAAGGGGCTAGTTCGAAAGCTTTTGACAAAGGTGAGGGATGATGGAGCTCTGCGTTGCCTAGTTCTCATTGCCGTAGCTAGGTTTCTCAGGAAAAAAGTACATCTTCTATTAGATGTATGCAGTATTTACAATTGAATAAATCTGACATTGGGACGGCACAGAGAGCCCAGTATCGTAAAGGAATATAGGGAGTTAGTAGCTACCTTGTAATCAGGAAGGATAATATTTTTTAAACAATTGATTTTTTTTTACACTGTATTATGATAATAAAACTGAAAACTCGTCAGGCGGCTGAGAGGTTTGCATTCGTCTCTTGATCCTGCAGACATTCATTCACTCATCTAGTCGCTCTCTGTGCTCATGGAAGCCAGAAGGATTTAAAAGATGGATACGATACAGGGTAATGATGCCTATGTTTCAGATATTGAGCTCCAAGGGTAAGGAAATCTTGCATTATTCTTTATGTAACAGAAATGTTTATGCAAGTCTGTGTGTAAATCAGCCCTGAGTAAATTGAATCAAATGGAATGTGCTGACAGAAGTTGCTATTTAAAAAAACCTAGTGATGAACCTTTTGTGAGATAAAGAACTTCTAAAAACTGAAATCCAAATAAGTACACGCTCATTTGCATGGTTTTTCCCAAGGCAGAGTGTCCTGTATCTTCTGTGTTGATTGAATTCTGGTTGGCCAACCACCTGGTTGGTTAATGGAATATATACCATGAACTAAGTCAGTGACACTGAAGTCCTCCAAAGGAAATAAACTAATCTACCGTTGTACAAAATCGGCTGTTAATTAGGTTTTAAATTCTCCAGCTTGGGTGAGTGTGATTGCATCTTTCCTAACAGACAAGCATCTGCAAGTGCAAATCCTGATGACATCCCTAGCAGCAGGCATTAACTTGCAAACCCTTGTAAGTGGATTGCGTTTCCAGTATCAGGAAAGCTTCCTGACTCTTCATTTCACCATGAAAGTTGAGTCCTAGAAGACTAAGTACGACCAGTACCACTCCAACAATGCTGATTTTTTTAATAAACCCAAAGGGAACTACCAAAGAACCAAAGAACGTGTAAGTTGAAAGGAAAAAATAAATTCTCAGGTTGTTTACTTATTTACAATTAAGGCATGCTAGAATTAGGCTAAGAAAATTACTCTGTAATTTAAACTACCGTGACAGCCTCTAGAAATGACCAGCAGCATTCAAGAGCACTGCGGTCAGGCTGGCATTTCTGTCTCGATCTTTTTACATTTGCTTTCGTTTTTGTAAAAAGTTTGCCATTAGCTATTTCAGTAAAGCGGCTTTGTTGTTCGATCATACCGCTCGTTGAGCCGAAGCCTTTTGGGAAACAGCATTTGGAGAGAGACCCATGGTGTAATAGCTGATCCCACTGGCACGTGTCCCAGAGTGAGCAGGGCTGGAAGCTTTTAGCGTAGTTGAAAGATGCCAGTCTGTCATTTGCATCCATTGAAATTGAGCAAGAGATTTCGGCTTGAGTTTTATGTTATGTTATACCACCGAGAGCAGCTGGTGAAGGGCTGCAAATTCCGTGTGAGCCGGGACCTATCAGCTGGTGTGTTTAATGGAATTCTGCTTCATCTTGGGAGCAATTTCTGGGGCATAATAACAATAATAATAATGCACACTGGTGGTGAAAGATGATGCTCGTGGTTTTAAATTTTTTTTTTTCAACGTTTTTTATTTTTATTTTTGGGACAGAGAGAGACAGAGCATGAACGGGGGAGGGGCAGAGAGAGAGGGAGACACAGAATCGGAAACAGGCTCCAGGCTCTGAGCCATCAGCCCAGAGCCTGACGCGGGGCTCGAACTCACGGACCGCGAGATCGTGACCTGGCTGAAGTCGAACGCTTAACCGACTGCGCCACCCAGGCGCCCCTGATGCTCGTGGTTTTAGAGTGTGCAGACTGAGTAGGGGGTCTCGACATCAAGGTGGTAGTGGGGGAAGGCAAATATTCAATAAAAGGATCGTGATGAGGAGAAAGCAGATACTTTCTGGGATAAGGAAAGCCACGAATATGTGATCAGTTTAAGAGTTTTAAGTAACATGTTTACAAAATGTGAGCTTTACAGCACTAGTAATAGTAGGCAAAGCATCCAGCCTCTAGCTTCATTTAAAAAAAATCTATTCCTTCTTGGAGGGTCACTTGCTTTTGTTCAAAGTCAACCTTTTCCCCCAGGGATGTGTTTAATTAAGGCCATCATCTTCCATTAGTGATGATGCCAATTGGATCATTCTTTTCACTCTTCCTGTCCTGCCCCCTTTACTTGACTCAAAAAATAATTTGTGCCACCATGTGGCTTGTTTTTAACTTGCAAAAAATTTTCTGCAGGACTGAGTTTATATGAGATTTTAAGATTTGTGGGCAAAATAGAACACTCCATTGTGAGAGCTTCCTTCATTCATTTTTGTTCTCTGGTGCTTGATTTGACTGGTGCGGAGTTAAAGAATGGATGTGTTCCACGCCTTATTGAGGAAAGCACTGAGAACTGGCCAGGTCCCACTTAACTTAGTTTCTGAATGACAGGGCTTTGGCACGCCCTCAGTCTCTCCCCATTCCCAGCCCATCCCACCTCATTAAGACTTGGGCTGTTGCAGCTGACAAATCTCCATTTTCAGTGGAATGCATGCCTTTATTTTTTTCCCTGCTGAGAAGGCATCAATGCCTCTTAAAATGGTGGCTTGAATTTGTTGGGAGTTGGAAAAATCTTGCAGGGAATCAGTGGAACATGGAGGGATTCTGTTGTGAGAATGTGCCAGGGGGCAGGGCAGTCGAGAGAGCTCCTTGCAGACTTGAAATTCAGCCGCTTATACTGGTGACATAGTCTGTTTTAGGGTGAAGAAAAAAAAAAAGAAAAACCATAGTAACCCCTTTGGAATGACCTAGGGATGTTATGATGGAAGAATCTCAACATAATAAGTTTATTCCAATGATTCCGAATAGGTGAATTACTTTTTCGAGATTTGTTTTCACCCTGGTTACCTGTGCAGTATTTGCCTGTGGAGTGGAATGCCCTATGCAGCTGGTTGATTGCAATCTGTAACCTTCCTACCACGGAAACTCTCCCTGTTACTTTCTTACTTAAAAACTTGCAGTACTGGGGCACCTGGGTGGCTCAGTCAGTTAAGCGTTTGACTCTTGGTATCAGCTCAGGTCATGATCTCACAGTGGTGAGTATCGGGCTCCACGCTGGGTGTGGAGCCTACTTAAAAAACAAAAGCAACAATGGGGCACCTGGGTGGCTCAGTGGGTTAAGCGTACTACTTCGGCTCAGGTCACGATCTCATGGTCCGTGAGTTGGAGCCCCGCATCAGGCTCTGTGCTGACAGCTCAGAGCCTGGAGCCTGTTTCAGATTCTGTGTCTCCCTCTCTCTCTGACCCTCCCCTGTTCATGCTCTGTCTCTCTCTGTCTCAAAAATAAATAAACATTAAAAAAAAAAAAAAGATTAAAAAAAAAAAAAAAAGCAACAAAAACCCAAAAAGCCAAACCTTAACTTTGACCTCCCACAGCTTCTGGGTCATGTGCACAGAGACCCTTGATAGTCAGTTCAGCCTTCTCTTCAGCAATGCCCCTGTTCTGACCAGGTTCTAACCATACCCACCTGATTACCAGCAACCATGGCGGTATGGTTTTATCTGTTGCCAGGATGCCAGCCCTCTCCCTGGCCCAATGCTCAATGATGCCCTTGGCCTGTTGAGGTTTAAGCTTAAGAATCTCCTCTTCCCTGAGTCCCTCAGCCTCAAGTTAGGACTATCCTCTCCCAAACTCCCCTCACATCCTATACGCGCCTCTGTGTTCCAGCTCTTCATTGCTGTGGGACAGATCACCCAAAACAGTGCCTTAGAACAGTGGCAGTCATTTATTTTGCTCATGAATCTGGAGCGTTGGCTGGGCACAGCTGGGCAGTTCTGGCCTGCGGTCTCATGTGGCCACACACATAGTGGGGCGCCACGTCCCCTCAGAGGTTCCTTTGCTCATGGTTTGGTGCTGAGACCTGGAAGATTCCTACAACTGGCCGTCGGAACTGCTGGGGCTCCTGGGACATCTCTGTCTCTCTCTCTTCCCTTGTCCCTTCTCCATATGGCAGCCTCAGGTAGCTGCACATCTTCCTCGATGGCCGAAGGCTCCTGGAGTGAGTGTCCCAAGAGAGACTGGCAGAACCTGCCTAGCCTTGAAAGTCACGCACGGTTGCATTAGCAGCACTGTATTCATGGAGATGGGAACAAAGACATGCTCATGTGTGGGGCAGTTACACAGACCCCACCTCTTGATGGAAGGGGTGTCATAGAATGAAGGGACATGGTTGTTTTTTTTTTTAGATTTTGAACTGTAGTAAAATACACGTAACATAAAATTTACTATCTTCACCATCTTTAAGTGCCCGGTTCAGTGACCTTAAGCACATTCGTATTATTGTGCAGCCATCACCATGTTTATCCACAGAGCTCTTTTCATCTTGTAAAACTGAAACCCAGTGTGCATTAAGCAGTAACTCCCCATTTTCCCATCCCCCTGGCCCCTGGGAACCACCATTCTACTTTCTGTTTCTACTTCCTGTAAGTGAAGTCCTATGACAGTTGACTTTCTGTGGCAGGCTTATTTCTCTCAGCGTAACATCCTCAAGATTCATCCAAGTTATAGCCTGTGTTAGAATTTACTTCCTTTTTAAGGCTGAATAATATTCCATTGTGTGTATACAGTATGGAGGTTTTATTTAACCATTCATGTGTCGATGGACACTTGGGTTGCTTCTGCCTTGTGGCTATTGTGAATAATGCTCCCTTGAACATGGCTGTACAGTGAAGGCCATGTTTGAAAATCAGCTCACCGTTACGGTTCATTCTGTCTTTTGGTGTCCTTTTTCTTCACTGCCCTGGAAATACTTGAGAGCAGGAACAGTGACTTTACAACTTTAAATCCCTAAGGCCCAGCAGAGGCACAAAAAATATCTATTAGCTGAGTCACGAATGGATCAATGGATGGATGGATGGATGGATGACAACTATCTATAGAAGATAGAAGGTTTCATTTCTGAAGTGTGTCAATGGCTATATTGTGTCATACTGAAGAAGGGGCCATCCCATGATGTACATCCTAAAGTAGCCACTGCCGAGTTGTACTCTAATATTTTAGTATCCTTATTGGCTAGCACCTGGTACAGAGTGAACATTTTATAAATATGGGTTGAGTTGAGTTAAATTGCAATTGGGAAGTGGAATTTGTAAGATGATGTTTTAATAATCTTTCATCATTTTCTGTCTTCTATTGTGCATAACACGTGATCCTGTATTGAGTAATTTTCTGAGTAATTCAAGAAGTCGTGAAGTAGGACCACTTCCTTGGTGTGTTGACTAGTTTCCATTGAATTACATTTGAAGCCTGCAACCTTGATCATGACACATTATGTGCCAATTGTGTAATATTAGACTTGGTTTTCATTGCCTCCATTTTAGCCCTTTTCACAGGCAGGCATGGGTGGTGGCAGCTCTTTCTAGAGCACAGGCCCCTTTACACTGGCAGTGACTGTGGATGGCATCATGGCTCATAATCAAATTCGTGCATAGTCTGTGTTGCCCTTTCATTTTTGTTAAAATTTAAACACCAGAGACGATGGAGGACATCTGTTAATCTATCAAATAAACAGCCAGGGCGTCTGGGTGGCTCATTCGCTTAACTGTCCGACCCTTGATTTTGACTCAGGTCATGACCTCTTGGTTGGGGGTCAGCTCAGCTCTGCCCTGAGCGTGGAGCCTGCTTGGGATTCCCTTTCTCTCTGCCCCTCCCCTGCTCATGCATGAGTTCTCTCTCTCTCTCTCTCTGTCTCTTTCTCTCTCTCTCAAAATAAATAAACACTGAAAAAGAAACAGCCTTCTTTGCTTTTCTTTGCCTTCTTTTATTATCCACCCCCATCAGAGGGTCATGCAAAAAAAAAAAAACAAAACAAAACAAAAACAAACCCACAAAACAAAAATGAAAATTAAAGTGATCATAATATCCTGATTTCCTGTTTTATTATAAATGAGATAAACACTGGGTAGTGTTTTCCTGTAATTTCTTCCTGTATGTTCTTCAAATTAATGTTTGAAGAATGGTTGGGAGTTTCCATAGGCCTCATACATCTTTTATTTAGACAGTAGGATAAAATGGAACAGCTTTGGATTTGGAGTCAGATAGGCTTAAGTCTGGATTTTGGTTCTGTCATTTACTTGTAAATGTTCTATTTGGAAAAGGTAGAACTAATAATAGTGATCTCTTGGCCAGTTGGAAAGATTCAGTCCAACCCAGTTGACCTGTGTCTGAAAGTCTATGTGTTTCTAGGAAATTTGATAGTAACGATTTGATCTTCAGCATCTGTGTGCTTCTGTATTTGTAAATATAAACATGAAGAAAGCTGAACCTGCCATATTTCTGGAAGCTGAGGTACCAAGAAGGGATGGTTCTGCTTTATCTCTTTCTTTTTGCTTATCATGGCATTTGAGATAAGGCTGGATTTTTATTTGACAGTGGGGGAAGTTGAGACCCAGAAAATTAGGTGGATGATGCAAGGCCCCGTAGCATATGAGAAGCAGAGCCAGGGACTTTGTCCATCGTTATGCTGTATTATTTATTATATCACTGCCCATCCTACCATTTTCCCAGTCTTCCCCCCACCTCCTTTGCAATCCCAATTCACTGTACTTCAGTGCACTGTGCACACACACACACACACACACACACACACACACACTCACGCTGGATGGCAGAGATCAAGAAGGATGCAGTGTCCGGCTTGTTTTCCACGGGAGTCTGCCAATACTGTTCCAGGCTAGACATGGTCAATGTTTGTTGATCACTTACAACAATAGCATATTTGGAAGAGCTAAATATAATTCCTTCTTTCTAGGTTTTCCTTTTCATTTGTAGTTTTTGGACCCATGTGACAGACGTCCTCGAGGCGCCCACATGATTTTCTCTTTCTGTCCATTTTCACGGCCTGCATCTCTGCTATAACTTAACACAATTTCTGAAAACCTCACCTTCTGCAACATCGTGCCATCAAATGAACGTGACTTATGGGAAATATATATAGGGTTGGGGCCAACCACTCTAAATCGATGCCACTTTGCAACCAGAGGACTAACAAAAACGATAAAAAGCAGAGTAAAAGCACAGTTCACAAGGCGTATTAAATTCTTACTGTATGCATACATATTTGGATAAACATGACTTGAAAGTATGAAGAAATGGGGGATGCTTGATGGAAGGAGATGGAAGGGAGGAGATGAAGCCAGTGAAGATTGAGAGATGAGAGGGAAGTGAACAAAGGTCTCGGAGACTTTTGTGCAGAGGGGTACTTAAAAGACCCAGGACACAGGAGCCTCAGGCTGTGCGGGGAACGGACGCATGGGTTCTTGTGCTGTAAGTATGGAACATCAGCTTCACTGCGTGGTCTGTGGAACGTGTTATTCATGGGCAATTTCAGATATTCAAGTGGCCCATTAACTATCCCTGAACCCTGGAAAGTAAATAGAGATCTCTCAGAGGACTTTTCCATGGAACTTTATTTAATATCTTGTTGCTGTTAAACTTCGGAAACCATGTGACAAAAGGCCAAGGACAGCGTTGCGGAGCTTCTCAGGGGTGTACAACCTGGGACAAAATCAGCAAGCAAAAGGGCAAACTGATGAGATGGGATCGAATCCTTTGTGGGGGCAAAAGACACCTTTCCCCAATGAAGGGAACAGTATCAATGAATACTGTCTTCTCAGGGTCTGTAGCCAGTTTCTGTCCTTTATTTTCTATATCTCATTTGTTATTTTTAACTTTTTTAAAAATACTAATACTATGGAAATGCATTCTGTGTCACCTGTGCACCAATCAAAAATAGGTATAAACACCATGAGTGCCTCTAACTGCATGGTTCTGGAAAGGTTTGAAAATGATGGAAAGTGGCTGGCTGAAACTGGCCATGGGCACTTGACTGGGGCTCCTGAGTAACTTGACCTTCAATTCTGTCCTCACCAAACCTCCCACCTCTTCAGGCCCCATCATGTGGGAGCTCAGTGTATCCCTGTATCTCACAGAGGTCTCTGCTGGGTAAGCTGGGGGATGGTTTATGGCTTTCTGAGTCTTTGGGGTTGGGGAGGTGAGAGAGAGGGCTTTGTAGAATAAGACGTGACAGGAGAGACTAGAAAATGGGGCTAAATAGGAGCAGGAATATGAACTAGGAGCCAGAAACGCAGGCTGGAATGTGTGCCCTACACCTCTTTCTGGGAGTAGCTTGCTAGAGTAGCTCTCAGACACTAACCACGATATAAGGACTGTTTGACCAAGAGCCACATGTGTGGGCCACCCTGCAGAAGTTAGGAAAGGCAGTCATCTCTCAAAGCTGGATGGAGCAGAGGTGTCCCCTAGTGGGTGGTAATTGAGCAGGTCTTTAAAGAATGGACAGGGTTGGGTTAAGTGGAGGTGGTGTGACTGTAGGGAAGGAAAGTGGGGTCGAGAAGAGTTTTAGGACACGCGGAAGATACGGAGCGGTTCCTTGGGGCACGTGAGGATGATAATTGTGACGTCCACAGACCTCATTCCTGGAACTACAGGGCAGCTGATCTCTTTTCTTTTTTCTTTTCTTTCTTCTTCTCTTTTCTTTTCTTTTCTTTTCTTTTCTTTTCTTTTCTTTTCTTTTCTTTTCTTTTCTCTTGTCTTCTTTTATCTTCTCTTCTCTTTTTCCTCCCCTCCCCTCTCCACCCCTCCTCTCCTCTACTCTCCTGTTCTTTTTCTGTTCTTTTTTTTCTTTTCTGTTCTCCCCTCCCCCCTTCCCTTCTCTTTCCTCTCCTCTCCTCTCCTCACCTCTCCCCTCCCCTCTTCCCTCCCCTCCCCTATTCCTCTTCCCTTCCCTTCCCTTTCTTTCCTACAATAGTCCTACCACTCCCTCAGAGAATGCTTATTGAAAATTAATGGTAATGGCCATATGGGAAGTCTCAGAGCTTATCTAGGATTTGGATCCCTGGAGCATAATTAGTGGGTGGAAAGCAGATGGATGGGGCAAGAATATTGTTCTCCTCCTACCAATGACAGTTGATTATAAGTTATAAAAATGGGCATTTCCCTTGTGGTCCTAGGTTCTGAGATTATTGAAGGTTATTAGTATTTATTATGACTACTTCTTCAGCAAATGGACCAAAGAATGACATTATTTAGATTTAACAGGGTTGGACTTATGGCTTTCATAAACTGGGGTCATCTGAATCCAAATATGTCTTATTTTACCATGGCCCATCGCATAAGAATCCAAGGTACATTTACTACGTCTCTGAGGTCCCACAGTTGGATGAGAGCTCCACCCAATAGTCAGTTCTGTTTCTCTTTCACTTGCTCTCTGCCAAGCTTTTGTGTGCAGTAAGATATAGAGCCTGGGAAAGGACTGCATTGTTTGTTAAATGGAAATTAAACTCAACATTGAGATTTTGGATATATGAAGAGAGGGGCTTCTTGACTTTCCTTCCTTTTAAAAATGCAGTTAAACTGATATTCAGAACAATGGTGGGAAAGTACTAATTAGTATGCGAAGGATGGTAAAATAAACGAGGTGGGCAGTGACTTATGTAAGGCATTTATAAACTCCTCACTCCATAACTGCAGGCTTAGGGGAGGCTGGGTTTTCTCGGGTTTTCTGCAGTCCCACTCAGCTCCCTTCTAGGGCTGCCTCCAAGAAGAGAGGTGCTCCCTATGGCTGGGAATCTTTCTGTGTGAAGGCTGCTGGGAGACCTCAAAAGTGGGATCTGCCCCCTCCTTCCTCTCTCTGCACTCTATTTTAGAGCTGCAGTAAAGATTTGAGGCTTTTTGCAAGCTTTCAACTCTGAGGTATTTTGGACGACTGTAATTTTGTTTGTTCTCTGCTGTATGCATGTGGTTTCTTAAAACACAAGTGTGATTATTTTCTGCATCCTTTCCATAGCAAACATTTCCCCCTAAAGTACAGTCTCCAAAAGTGGGTTCTCGAGTGCACTTGACCTACAGTCTCCTTTGGAATGCTGATTGAGAGTGACTGTCTCTACAGCGAACAACTTGTTGTAGTTTTGAGTTTTGCTGGGTGGCTTCAGACCCTGTACTGCTCTTTGCCTCTCTTATGTTGCACAGCCAGACGTGCCCAGTGTGTTGTGTATTTTCCAGGAAGCCGTGAGCTGCTGTGCAACTTAATTTGATGGTGGTGAGGGGGTTCTATAAAATAGCACTTTGGGTAGTTTTCTCCATAAAATAGCAATTTGTGGAAGACGGTTAGCATGTAGGATGGACACTGGAGCTAGATTAGTTTGGTTTGAATCCTAGCTTTTCAACTTTCCCCCCACCCCCCTGGTAATTTTATTGTTGCCTTTTACTGTCAGATTTTTAATCTAGCTGGAATTCATTTTGTTGTAAGGAGTCAAGTTTGGATCTAGCTATCCTTTTTTTTTTTTTTTTTAATGATTTTTTTTTTCTTGTGGTAAATCCATAACATAGAATTTATAGTTTTAAGCACTTTTAGGTGTACAAGTCAGTGGCATTAAGTACATTCACAACTTTCGGCTGTGTGTCATAGGTCAAAATGTTTTGCCTCTCTGTGACTTAGTTTCTTCATCTGCTAGTGGGGATAACACCCCCATGAAGGTTCTGTTGAGACTCTGAGTTAGTTCATAGAAAACACGCAGTGTGCACAGGCCACAGTAAGTGTTCAGTGATGATTAGTGGCCATGGCAACACGTAGTACCAGAAGACTTGCATTTGCTAGTAGGAGCCATTGATGAGCTGGTGCCCATATGTATGGTGCGTATATTATGTGAAAGTGTAGTTGGTAGCAACCATTGCGACTGAATCAGTCTAAAGACCTAGAGAATTCTCAGTGCAGGCACTGGATAGTTTGCCTCATTTCTGTGTCCACTTTAGCATGGGACTAACATGCACTTTGAACTTCAGGGGAAGAAAAGATTCTCCAAGATTTAGATTTCAAATTGTTTGCAAAGCAATCGGTAATGTAAAGATACAACCCATTCAGTCTTCACGTTTAAAGTATAATGCAAGACGCTTAAAGGGGGTGGGCTTCTGAATGTATTCCACAAACACTAACTCTTTTCGGAGACTTTGATAAAAAGCTCTTGCTTTAAAAAAAAAATGATAGCCGTGATGATTTGTTTTCATGAAGTCTAGATGAGTAAATCCTGTGATCATAATGAGAGGAGAAGAAGTCTCAAGAGAAGAAGCATTTTGTTTGTATTTAAGTCTTCCAGATAGGTTTGAAAATAATATACCAGTTTAATATATTTTCGTAAATAATTTAGGTAAACCACACTTCTATTATAGTTTCTGGTAAGTGATAACCTGAAACAGTTTCTATTTTATTACCAACAACCTTTTTACTTTTTAGTTCAGCAAGGAGTTTCTAACTAAATTTGTAAAAAAAAAAAATGCAGAAATCATCTGAAATAAACTATTTCCAGCCTTAAAATCCGTGTTCCTACAATAGAATATACTATATTCAGTCACCATCACAAAAATGTCTTTCTTATCAGTGCTGCCGTAGCTAAATGTGAACTTTAAAAATGGGAAAACCAGGCACTTTGTAGACAGTTCATTCTTTGTTTCGTATTTTTTGGGCTAAGAAAGAAAATTGCCCAAGGAAGTATTTCTGGAAGGAGTCAAACTTTTCAACTGCCTTGGTAGTTTAGCCTACAATATTTTTGTTGTTTTAGGAATTGATCGTGACCCTAAGCGTAGCCGAAAGAATACACATTTGTAAAGCATGGCTCGTGATTGGTTCCTAACAAGTGAATGATAATGTAGCAAATAATGCTGTCATCATATTACACACAGTTGGTCAGGGGGTCAGCATAAGACCTTCATTATCGCTGAATTGTGTTATAAACACGCGGGGCAGAGTGCTGTAGTGGACGTAACACTAGATTTTGGTTCCGGAAGTCTGAATTCCAGAGCTCGCCATGGAGCCAAGCCCTTAGGTTTCAAGAAGTTGTGATGGGAAGGAGAAAGGCGTGGCTTAATAGCAGCAGCTTCTAGAAGGTTGTTTTCTAGTTCATTTCCTTTCCTCATTTCTCACATTTTTCCAGGACGACATCATGTATAGTGACTCCTTATTTATATGCTAATGTCCTTCAAACCTACATTTTAGCCAAGGCCTCTCTCATGGCCTCCAGACCCACAATCCCGTGACCAGCAGATCACTCTGCCCCGTTGTGACATAGATATCTTAAATCAGTATGTCAAAAACTTAACTCATCCGACACTTCTAACGCACCACTCCCCTGTTTCTTTTCCTGCTTTCCTTTTGAGCAAGGAGCATGCTCCCAGGCATTTGCCCCAAAAGCCAGAAACCCCAAGATGCCATCAGTCTTTTTTTTCCTCCTCACTTTTTATGTTTAACTGATCCCTACACTCTGCCAATTGTACTTTATAAATGTCCCCTGTCCATTCCTTCCTGATGACAATGGTGGTGGTGGCGGTGATGGGGTCCATTCCTCCATATCAACTTCTTCATCTTAATCCAGGCCCTCCTCATCTCTTACCTGGAATTTTGTGGCTGTTGTTTTTTACAACTGGCTCCACGGATCCCTGCTCAACATCAATCCCATGTGCCTCTGCCATAATGCCAGTAACTTTCCCTCAACACGCTACGCCATCCCTCCATTCTTCATCTAGGCTGTGTGTGCCAGTCTGGAGGGAATGATCCACTTGCCCTGGCAGTCACCATACGCTTGTCTGGAGAGTCAGCTTAGAGGCCAGTGCCTCTTTGAAGCCTTTTTCACCCTTTCAGACAGAATTGATAGTTAACCATGCTGGTAAGTGTGGATCTAATTCGTTGTATGTTTTCATTTACTTCTCCACCTCCCCTGTTGGATTATTTGGATCATTTCTTGAGGTTATGAATGGAATCTTAAATTCATACCAGTATATGAGGACATCCAATAAATGAGTGAGTGAGCACGTGGATGGTTTTCTCGGGTGTGGGAAGGGACTGGGAAGGGGCCACACAGCCCTTTGGAGTCTGCCCTCCAGCCTCTTGACTTCCTGCTGAGCAAGCTGCCATGGGTGACTTTGCTTGGCTCTGTCCAGTTAGATATGTGCTTTGGGGCCACAGCTGCAAAATATAAGACAATAGTTTCTTAAAATTTCCAGATTGAGGTTTTTTTTTTTTTTTTTCAATGTTTATTTATTTATTTAGAGAGAGAGTGCTAGCAGGGAAGGGGCAGAGAGAAAGGGAGAGAGAGAAAATCCCAAGCAAGATCCATGCTGTCAGCACAGAGCCCAACATGGGGCTCTATCTCATGAAACCATGAGATCGTGACCTGAGCTGAAATCAAGAGTCAGACGCTCAACCAAGTGAGTCACCCAGGCTCCCCTCCCTTTCTTATTAACTACTTCATACTTTGTCTGCCCTGAAATCTTTAACATCTTCTCCCTCCCTCCCTGTCTGCTATTTGGGCTTGCAGGCAATCAGGAAACTTCCCTGTGTGCCCTCTGTGCCATCTACTCAGTTATCTGCATCTGTGCCCATACCCACTGCCTTACCTCCTTTGCTGGAGGGGGATTGTCCGTGTTCCTATGGAAGACCATGATCTCTGCTTGAGCTCCTTCTCGCCTTCTTAAAAACATCACTCCCTTCATTGTCTCCTTTCTCTTCTGATTCATGTTCCCCCTTTTTCACTTGGTAATTCTCATCAGCATACAAACCTGCTGGTATTTCTTCCCCTGATACTGTGTGCCCTCCAGCTTCTATTCCATTTCTCTGCTCTCTTTTTCCACAAGGTGCTTTGATTTGCTTAAATCCATCGTAACCTATTTTTCTCCTTCCATACTGTCTTCTACTCTTTAAATTAAAAAAAAAAAAAAAAGATCGTGTGGGGGCACCTGGGTGGCTCAGTCGGTCAAGCATCCGACTTCAGCCCAGGTCATGATCTTGCGGTTTGTGAGTTCCAGCCCCGTGTCAGGCTCTGTGCTGACATCCGGGAGCCTGCTTCAGATGCTGTGTCTCCTTCTGTCTCTCCCCCTCCCCCCTCTCACTCTCTGTCTCTCTCAAAAATAAGCATTCAAAAAATTAAAAATTATAAAAGAAAACTAATTTTGGTAAACAATAACATAAAATTTACCATCTTAGTTATTTTGAAGTGTAAAAATCAGCAATACATGCGCACATTGTTGTGAAGCTGCTCTCCAGAACCTTTTCATGTCGCAAAACTGAAACTCCTACCTGCTCAGCAGTGATTCCCCATTTCCCTCCCCCTTCCCCCAGCCCTTAGCAACCACCTTCCTAGTTTCTCTCTGTATGAATTTGACCACTCTAAATACTCCTTCCATTCTCTCTTGAACCCACTTCTAACAGCTTTTCCTCCTATATTCCCCCTGCGCTTCTCAAGGTCACCTGTGACCTCCCCCTGGCCGGATGCAACAGTCCTTGCTCAACTGTGGGCTGATTTGACCCAGCAGCCAAACTGGGCACAGTGGATCCACTCCCTCCCCCCTGAGACGTTTTCTTAACTTGGTTTCCAGGAGACCATATTCACCTGAGTTTTCCTTCTTCTCACACACCTCCTTAGTCTTCTCTTCATTTCTCACCTCTGTACATCAGGATGTCCCGGGGCTCAGTGCTGGGCTCTCTTCCCCACCTTCGCTGAATCCCTTGGTGGTCTTAGTTATGTCTTTAAGTGTCATTTACACTCTGACAACTCCCACTGTTTGGATCTCCAGCCCGGATATGTCCCCTGGGCTCCAGGCTGGTGCACTTCCCTATCTGATGTCTTCACGTGTGTCCCTCAAGGCCATCTCGACACTGATGTCTCTCCGTGTTCCCCACAGTGTCTGCCCACAGGCTTCCGCATTTCAGGATGACAGCTCCACTCTTTGACTTCCTGAAGGCAACATTTGGAGACATCTTTAAATGTCTTTAAAAAAGACATCACTGTCCTTGCAATTGTTCTCAGTGCAACATCCAGTAAGATCCTTTTAAGAGATGAGGAGATCCTACTCAAAACCCTCCAGTGGCCAGTAAATGCCAGATCTTTACCAAACAGAGAGCCCTATATGATCTGCAGTCCCATGACCCCCCTGGTCTTAGTTTCTTATTTTCTCACCCTTGTTCCCTCTGTTTCCATTTGCTGTTCACCTGGGGGGAAGGTTCATCCCCCAGATGTTCCGGTGACTTCCTCTCTTACTTCCACCCAATGCCACCTGATTTGTGAATTCTCCCTGGTCACCCTGTTTAAAATTGCAGCCCCCTTCTCCATACTTTCTATTACTTTTTTCTCTCTAACAAGTGCCACTATCTAACATACTATATATTTTATCTGTTAGTTTTATTTAGGTCACCCCAGCTGAATGTAAGTTCCAGAGGGCAGGCATTGTGCCAGGGTTCATATAGCGGGTGCCCAAGTATTTGTTGAATGACTCTATAGAGAAGAAGCTTCTCCCCCCGCGAAGAAAATTATAACTCATTGTTCATTTCCTTCTCCAAACAGAAGTTTCATTTGAAATTTCAAGTTCTTGTTTTATCTGAAAGATAACAAAGCTGAATTTAAAATTCCCCAACACGATGTATCTACTTTCAAAAAAGCACATACAGATGGAATCGTAATTTAGGTTCCTCTGAACATTTTTTATACACATAAAATATCATTAGTAGTAAAAACACTGTATCCATTGTGTACAAGAAAATTCCTGTGGACTTTCAAATAGACTCAAATATAAAACTTGTTGTCATATCGACTATTACATTTAAATGTTATAGTAGCTTTAGGTTTCCTGGATTATATCTTAAAAATATCACTGGTGGTATCTTTGAGGGTTTTTTGATAGAATTTGTGGTAAAGTTTGTGGTCCTCCTTCGACCTCATTAGCATCTGTTGAAACTTTTGGATAGCTTTTGAAATTTTGCCTCATTTAAGATTAATCAGTTACTGATAATTAATTACAACACCGTATGGTATAAATCTTGAATTCTGTTTGATTTCTAATTCAAAACGATGGCTCTTACCAAGTACTTAACACAAGTATAGTACTTGGAAAATTTGAATAATGGGTTGTGTGGCTACTGGAGCTGTGATTTACTTCACAGTTAATAAAAGGAAAGATTCATTTCTTTGTCTTGGAACTCTTTAAAAATGTACCAGTACATTCCCATGGCATTTAGAAAATCTCCTGGAGGGCCAGTAATTTCATTCTAATTAAAGATAATTAAAGATCTTACGTGGTCTTATGCCTGAGGTTATTTACCACGTTGTAGCAAAAAATGATAAATTTTTTTAAGTTTATTTATTTATCACTGACTGAGCCACTCAGGCGCCCCTAAAAAAAATGGTAGTATTTGATTTGCTTCTAAAGGCTCTTTTTAATAGGTGAGACCAAATCAATAATATATGTGAAGTGCTGCGTAAACTATAAAAGCACTCTATCCTTTTTACCTTTGGGGGTAGTCTTAACTTTCTTGATGGTTTTATTTAAAATCATTTATTTTTAAAGTATATAATAAAAGAATCTAACTGATGGTTATGGGTCACTGAAGTTAAATAGACTTTTTCGCAATATATTTGATTTCAGAAGCTTCCAACAAAGGTAAAAATCCTGGAAAAAATATTGTGGCTTGGTCAGTGTTCAATTAGAAAGGGCTTTCTTTCTGGCAAACAACATTTCTTTTATGGTTGAGAGTTTCAGCATTTAGGTAATCAGCAGCTCACAACGGTGCATTGTTTCATTCTTGATAGTGAGCCTGGAATGATAATAAAACTCGGGCAAGCCTGAGACCATGGAGTTCACAGTTTGCTCCTATGTCTTCTCCCCCACTCTGTGTACAGAAAGTCCACTCCCTGCCTCTGACTCCAGCACATAGTGTAAGTCTGGGCATGCGCGAAGTCAGTGCTCCTCAGAGCCCTTGGGACTCACTTTCTTTGCATTCCCCACATTATTCCTCCTTCAGAGCTCGCTGAGCACCCTTACTGACTTGCAGCTGTCTTCCTCCGGTTATGGTAGGACAGTCGCTAAGGGACTGTCCTCGGCAGCTCAACTTTAGTCAGGCAACAAGGTATCTATGACATTTTGAATGCTGCCCGTGTGCTTTAGCAAAGGGCCCTTGGAACTCTCTAGCCTCATCAGAAAAGCCTGGGGGCCTCTGTTCTCCCTCTGGCAGCCCATGGGGGCCTCTGTTCTCCCTCTGGCAGCCCATGGGGGCCTCTGTTCTCCCAATGGCAGCCCAGAGGACCCAAGTCCTTGCCCTCCCCTCACAGCCCCTGAGCAGCTGCCCTGTGTGCCCTGCCTCAGGCCTAGCCCCGCACACTCTCTGCTCCCTCCCTGCCCAGGGTCCCAGCAGAGTTGCTGCTGCTGTGTCTCATTTGGGCTCCTCTGCAGCCCACGGGGGGACCTGTGCTGATTTGCTGTTCCTACACCTCTCTGCAATTTAATGACGCTCTGCCTCTCTCTTCCTTTCTGTTCGGAGAGATTGTTAGAGCAGAAGCTGGGTCCTGGTTATATTTCCTTTCTTAACCGTCATGTCATGTGTTGAGCTCCATGCATTGCTGCTGTCTATGCATCATTTCACTTTTTAAAACAATATTTTTTGACGTGTATTTATTATCGAGAGACAGAGCGTGGGCAGGGGAGGGGCAGAGAGAGGGGGAGACAGAATCCGAAGCAGGCTCCAGGCGGTGAGGGTCAGCACAGAGCCCGACACGAGATCATGACCCTAGCTGAAGTCGGATGTTCACCTCACTAAGCCACCCAGGCGCCCCCATGGTTTTGTTTTCTGAGAGAGAGAGAGAGAGCGAGCAAGTGTAGGAGAGGGGCAGAGGGGCAGAGGGAGAATCCTAAGCAGGCTCCATGCTCAGCGGGGAGCCCAACTCGGAGCTCGATCCCACAGCCTTGGGATCAGGACCTGAGCCACCCAGGTGGCCCTCAGTTTTTCTTCCCAGCATTTCTGAGGTACAAACGTACCAAGCACCTAAGGTTGGCACTGTGATGAATGAGGGCACATATTTACAGATCGATGGGTGGAGCTAGAGAACGCGGTCAGGTGAGCGCTAACGCAGTGGGGCCTGGTCTCAGAGCTGCAGGACGCTGTTCATGCTGCACGTGTGCTACTGTCCCTGTGTCGTTCCTCAAAGCTATCCCCTTCTCTCAGGCTTCCAGCTCTGTAGGGTTAGTGGCTTCTGGTATCGTGGGGAATTTTACATTTTCCAGGATAATGTTTGTATTTTGCGACTGTTTTCGAAAACATTCATACTTTTTCCAATTGTGAGAAAAATAACATACAGCATAAAATTTACCAGGTTAGGGGCGCCTGGGTGGCTCAGTCGGTTAAGCGTCCGACTCTGGCTCAGGTCATGATCTCGCGGTTTGTGAGTTCGAGCCCCGCGCCGGGCTCGGTGCTGACAGCGCGGAGCCTGGCGCCTGCTTCGGGTTCTGTGTCTCTTTCTCTCTCTGCCCCTCCCCCACTTGTGCTGTCTCTCAAAAATGAATAAATGTAAAAAAATATTTTAATTCTCTAGGTTAACCCTGTTTAAGTGTGTAGTTGGTTCACTCACGTGGTTGTGCAACCATCCATCCACGGAACTCTTTTTTTCTCTGCACCTACGAAACACTAAGCCCTCCGTCCTGCCTCTCCCCTGGCAATGACCCTTCTCCATTCTGTCTCTCTAAGCTTTACCACTCCAAGCACCTCATACAAGTGGAATCATACAGTATCTGTCTGTTTTGTGACTGGCTTGTTTCATTTAGCAAAATGTCCTCTGGTTTTAAGCAACTGTAGCACATGTCAGGACTTCCTTCCTTTTTAAGGCTGAATAATAATTGCATTGTATGTATGTACCTTATTTTGCTTATCTGTTCATCCTTTGCTGGACATCTGGGTTGTTTCTACCTTTTGCATATTGCAAATAATGCTACTTAAAGCGTTTCTGTTTTACAAGAAAATTAGTATTTCCCCTTCAAATTGGCGTGTCCCACTGTAATGATGGGCTGCTTTTATTATGTGTCCAAGCCAAAATTGGCTTCAAGCAAATGGGAAATGATTTCTTGTGCAGTGAAGCCTTAGCTAAACAGAATCCCCAGGGGATGGGTCATGACAGAGGGGCTGTAACCCCCAAAATGTTTGTTTTCAGTGATTTTACATGAAAACATTAAAATAATTACTTACATACTTCCCTCCTGTCTTCAACAGAGCATTTTAAACATAATCCTCAGATACGTGAACTGTTGCTGGATTATTCAAAGTTGTTCCACTTTTGCTCTTGTGTTACAACTACATTGTGCTGTAATATTTAGGGGGGCCCTGACATTGCATTTTAATTTTTAAATTTAAGATAATTAAAATTTAATTTTTTTAATGTTTATTTATTTTTGAGAGAGAGAGAGAGAGAGAGAGTGAGCGCAAATAGGGGAGGGGCAGAGAGAGAAGAGGCACAGGCTCCAGGCTCTGAGCTGTCAGCACAGAGCCCAATTCAGGGCTCGAACCATGAATTGTGAGATCATGACCTGAGCTGAAGTCAGACGCCTGACTGACTGAGCCACGCCGTCTCCCCTAAGATACTTAAAATTTGAAATATAGGTTGATACTGTGTTTGTTACCGTTCTTCGTTAGAAGTGTATTTTCTTACGCTGCTTCTCTTTTCCTTATTTATTTGTTGCTTCTAAAATGCTGTGGGCCTGGAACAGTTAATAATAGCGTTTGTTAGAATTGTGTTTAAGAGCAGAAAGCCTCTTTTAGAGGTTAAGTGCAATGATTATCCTTCGGGGCAGGAACTACCTCCTTCCCTCCCAATCCCAGCCCCATATGTATGCTGGTCTTTTAAACATGTGTAATCTGTAATTTTTATTTTTTTATTTTTTGGCTGCGCCTTGGATAGGAGAGGTGCAATATAGAAATCAGTTTTTGCTCTCAGCATTTCCGTAATATATTTGTTAGTAAAAGGCCACCTACATGTAATTACCTCTTTGTACTTTGTGGGCTTACTAGGTATCACCTGCTAATAAAATCGCTGTGCCGGGTGTCTAATCTGTCACCATATGCTTTTTGGCCTTTACCAAAAGTAATTTCTATTTCTTACTTCCTCCTGTAGCCTGTGAAAGGGAAACCTTCCAACCAACTTACACATTTTTCACTCAAAATACATTATTTTTTAAAAATTCTTTTTTTTAATCTAAGATCTGTTGTTTGTTATTATGAGGCACTTGTGCGTGTGGTATACATGATTGTCAGTTAGACTTTTAAGCTCTTTCCCAGCCCAACCAGTATATTTCTTGCTAGAAATACTCAGAAGCCAGCATTGGCTAACCTAACAAAAGAGGCTTTTCTTAGAGTATTTCACGCTGTGCCAGACGCTGCTCTAAGGACTTTAAAGGTATCAATCATCTCATTTAATCCTTCTAGTAATTCAGTGGGGCTACTAGTCCTGTTATTACCCTCATATTACAGGTGAAGAAATTGAGGCATAGAGAAGTTAAATGACTATTTCCAAGTCCACACAGCTGAGTGTGGTGTGAGCAGGATTTGAACTCAAGCTGTCTGACCTAAGAGCCTGCTTTCCTCCATTCATTCAACAGATATTTATTACACTCTTACTGTCTACCAGTGAACAATGCAAAATCCCAACCCTCACGGGACTTAACATTCTAGTAGGGGGGAGCAAACATTAATAACCCAAATACAAGAATAAATGGTATGTTGTGTTAGGAGTTTATCTAAGTGCTAAGAAAAGAGGAAAATGTAGATGAGAGCAAGGAGCTTAAGGCAGAGCTGTGGAAACTTTAAACAGGTGGCCAGGGAAGACTCATGGCTCATAATGAGGAATTATTTAACTCCTCTCTACTGTTTGATAAGACTTTTTTCCTGTTGCTCTCTTAGAGATGTAGCCTGAAATTTTGATGGACTCCCTCAAAACATTTATGTACCCGTTTATGACCGTTTAACCCTGGAAGCGTTAGGTGCTTTCATCTCTAGAGTCAAGGATGCGTCAGCCCAGGGGCTTATGCTTCACTACTGGGATTTCCAAATGTGCAGGTGCCCTGGGGGAACCCCCGGGGGTGCTGCGTCATGGGGCAGGGTAGGGTGTCTGTGCTGAGAGAAAAGTTGAAGTGAGGGGCAGTCAGATGCCAGATTGTGCAGCAGAGGGAGGAAGTTCAGGAGGGACAGAAAGATATAGCTGAGATTCTTATTTTTGTAATGTTTACTTATTTTCAAAGAGAGCGAGAGAGAGAGAGAGAGAGAGAGAGAGGGTGCAAGCAGGGGAGGGGCAGAGAGAGAGGGAGAGAGAGAATCCCAAGCAGGCTCTGGACCGTCAGCACAGAGCCTGATGTAGGGCTCTCAGGAACCTAGAGATCATGACCTGAGCCGAAACCAAGAGTTGGACGCTTAACTGACTGAGCCACCCAGGCACCCCTAGTTGAGGTTCTTCTGAAGAGACCCCTGCCCACCTAGGTGTGAGGGGATATGGGTTGTCCAGAGACGGCAGGTGGCCCCAGACCATGCTTCCACCTAAGGACTGTCTCTGCACTGTGGCCCCAGGAGTGACCAAGCAAGAGGACAGAGAGGCCAGGCACAGAGCATCCCTTCTCAGTCTTTGGAAAATAGTAGGTCCTATGCTTCAGCTGGGCGGGTCAGAAGGTTAGATTTATATATGAAGGACACCCATTTCACCCAATTATTGAAATAGCATGATGAGTGCTAATATTCTAAACTTAAACTCTCATGATGGCATGTTTATTGTTCAGCTTGAAAAATATATCATGTGGTCTTGGCTGGAACAAGACAGGACTTGAACTTCCAAGCTTAGGCCTTTTCTTCCGACCAGAAAGCAAGACACAGCAAATGAGGTTCCCAGCTGTACTGGTCTGTCAGCGCTTCTGGCGCATGGCTGTTGTGGCTGATAAGTCAGGATGTTGTTGCTGGACTGCTGGCCTCATCCAGTTCCTCCTGAGGCACCACTTTCCTTTTTTATACAAAAACAACATCGTGCGTCTGACGGTGCTGACTGCACACCAGATTCCATCGACTGTTTTTCTACCCTCCCCTGCTTATTTTTATTCATTTGGCCACTTTATTTTAGGGATTTGCAAAGCTTGTTTTGGCCGTGGCGAAACTTATTGTTTTATTTCTGGCTGCACAAGCTTTCATGTCAGTGCTTCAATTAAGAAGCGGACGTGGGGAGGACGTGGTTCTGGGGTTCCGGTCTGCCGCCCGGGAGTGTTTGCACAGAACGCGGGTGTTGCCTGCTCCTCGGTGCAGGGCTAGACCCCAGGGCGCGTTTGCAGCAAAGAAGGACAGTGTCCAGCTCGGGGTGGGAAACAAGGCACTGATGCACATGCTCTTTCTGGAGAGAATTTTTAGGAGACCTGGTCAAAGGTCACTTACTTTTAGTACAGAGTTGTGAGGTCCTTTAATGTCTTCTGATCAGGTATCTGAAATGGATCTCTTAATCTTTTTTTTTTTTTTTTTAAAGAGATACCGAGGGGCGCCTGGGTGGCTCAGTCGGTTAAGGGTCCAACTTCGGCTCAGGTCGTGATCTCACGGTTCGTGGGTTCAAGCCCCATGTCGGGCTCTGTGCTGACAGCTCGGGGCTGGAGCCTGCTTCTGATTCTGTGTCTCCCTCTCTCTGCCCCTCCCCTGCTCATGCTCTGTCTCTCTCTGTCTCTCAAAAATAAATAAATGTAAAAAATAAATTAAAATAAATAAATAAAAAGAGACACCCATATGAACAGCTGGCTTTCCCTGCATTGGAGTCCTATGAAGCAGAATCAGTAATAGTTCAGAGCAAGGCTTTCATGTCATACCTGCTGGTTTACTTCTTACCTTGTTACGTACTAGCTCTGTATCGTCAGGCACGTTACCTAGCCTCCCTGAGCCTTAGTGTCCACACATAACTGAGAGCTGTAACAGTACCTGCCTCACTTGAGTCTGGTGAGAAACCAATGAGGAAAAACTTAAATTTCTATGATGATAGTCGATTCATGATACATAAAAATCCCTTCCAGGTCAGATTTTTGCTGCTCTGATCAAACACTCAAACTAGTTTTTAATATACTAGTGGAGAATAATTTGGGGGAATAAAAATCTAATTGACCAGTAGTTAACTCTATCAAGTCAGTTTCCTTTTCCAAAGTAAGATTCCTGGTAAGGTAGCAGTGGGCACTCCAAACCAGACCTCTCCTGGGCCCCCTTGTCTGCCCCTAGCTCAGTGCCACCTGTTGGAGAGGCGTGGCTTAGGTAGGGAACCTGAGAGGCTGGATCACCTACTTAACTGCATTTCCCCTAGAATAGAAGGGTCACCTGGATATCCAAGGTATCCTGATGTCAGAGCCACATCCTAAAATTTATAGCCATGGGTCTCAGGCTTCAGGATTTCCAAAAACTTTCAGGTGATTACAGTGTACCAACAAGGCTGAGAAATAACTAGGCAAATGTTTTATTTAGGGAAGTAGCCCATAAGCTCTACCACTTTAGAGGTAGCACCTGTATCTATTTATAACAGAATTAGAAAAACAAACAATAAAAATTAATATGCATTCTTCATCTATATTTATCTCTACCTCTAAAAGCTTACTTAGTGTCACTCAGACCTACTGGGTCCTTTCATAGCTCCAGACCCATTTGCCCAGCTGGATTTGGTTGCATTGCAAGAGAAAGGTTCTAATTTTCTGCTTAACACATGCCTAGTATCTGTGAGCCCTTGTTGTTTTGTCTTTCCTGGGTTGGAGAACCTTCATCGCTTCCATCTCAGTCTGTCTGTGATAGTCAGTGGGACCGCCGGGCTCCTGCCTGGCCTCCGCTGCCTTCTGGCGTATCTCTGTGCTTTCCAAGGCCAAGTTAGCGGTGTTCACAACTGTGTGACGCTGTGAACTGACTGTCCTCTTACAGATTTCATTACAACAGAGTCCTAGATTTCATTCTTCTGTTGCTGCTTCTTTGCTTCCTCCTCCTCCTTCCCCTTCCCCATCTTCCCCCTCCTCTCCTCCTCCTTCTTCTTGAAGGATCAGACCTTGTTTATTTCTTTGCTTTTGGCTAACAGGAAAGATTTTGAAAAAAGTTTGTATGTTATTCCCCCCATCCATATTTATAATTGGGTTATCTACTCTGCATTATCAAAGTCAAAACATCATAATCCAGACTGACTTCAGCCCTTCTGGAAAGTTTTCCCATGGTGCTTGTGGATGCCCAAAGGCACAAGGTGACTTCTGCATTAGCCTGAGTAAAGCACGAGAAAGCACACGTGCCTGTTTTTTTGCACCCTTTTTCTGTCTTCCAGTAATAAAGTTAATTGCAAAAATAAATGATGCTCAGAGACAAGTAGGAAAAGTAAGTCATGGCTCTGAAAACCATTCTAAACTCTGCAATGAACACAGTGCTTACGTAAGTTTCACGTAATTACCAGTTTAGGCCAGGATTTCTACTTAGCAAGTTTCCTGTAGCTGTTTCCAGAATTTAGCCCGTTAGCTGACATATTGTTTTCAGTACTTTATTTTTTGAACATCATGTTTATAACTGTCTTCCCCCCTGAGTCCGTGCACAGAACATGCTGATTTTCTTTTGTGATTGCATTTTGGACAAATGAAAATGCAGTGAAGATTAATTGTCATATCTTCCTAACAGTCTAGAGGGACACATCGTGGTCTTGCTGGCATTATTCTGTGGAGAAAGAGTGCAGGGAACTCAGTCAGGCCCTAGAGTTAGACATACTTAGGTGTGAGTAGAATTGCTTGTCTCATCAGTGACTTTGGGCAAGTCACTGGTGCCTCCTGAGACTTGTTTCCTCGGATGATGGGAACACTGCTCCTTGCGATGGTTTATTTACTTATTTTTAAAACAATTTTAAATTTACTTTGAGAGAGAGAGAAAGAGAGAGAGCTGGAGCAGAGAAGGGGCAGGAAGATAGGGAGAGAGGATCCCAAGCAGGCTCCAAAGCTGTCATCGTGGAGCTTGAGCCAAGAAGGCTCCAAAGCCCGATGGCAGACTTGAACTCACAAAGCGTGAGATCATGACGTGAACCAAACCAGGAGTCAGATGCTCAACTGACTGAGCCACCCCGGTGCCCCTCTTTGGGATGGTTTAAACGAGGTACCAGATATGAAACTCCAGATACGATGTGTGGTGTAATGGATGTGCTCAACGGGTGGTGACGTGATTTACCCAACTGGATTTTAGCTCTTTATTTTACTTATTAAAAAAATTTTATTTTTGAGAGAGACAGAGACAGAGTGTGAGCAGGGGAGGGGCAGAGAGAGAGGGAGACACAGAATCGGAAGCAGGTTCCAGTCTCTGAGCTGTCAGCACAAAGCCCCACGCAGGGCTCAAACTCACAAGCTACGAAGAGCTGAAGTCAGACACCTAACCGACTGAGCTACCCAGGCATCCCTGGATTTTAGCTCTTTACATGTATCTTTTCCTTTTTTAGCTCAATTAGAACATCTTACCTTCTAGTCTGTTCTAGGTTTGCCTCATCTCACTTTTCAAATGATAAACTCACTAAAAATAAAAGTAAGTCTGTGTGGTTTTTGTTTCTCCAGAAACCATGTACTTAGTATATGTTGATAAGTAAGTCGATAATTAATCATATGGGTAGTGAACTTAAAAAAATAAGAAAGGAAAACTTTTTTTCCTGTTTTTCAGCTTTGTTTTAATTTGAACGATGCTGATCTAGGCAACTGTTTTTATATAGGCATTGAAAGAGTCTGAGCTGTATGCAGAGTTTGTAATAAATTTCTTCCCTCTTGATGTAGAAACTGGAACACAGACCCAGGATGATAGGGAGCACAGTGCCTAGGTAAATTCTCACTAACCAAGTAGACCTGGAGGTCTGTTTGGGTGGCTAGCAATGTAGGCTAGGGCATGGCAGATGCCCAGTGTTTATACCTTGTGACTTTATTTAAATTTTTTTGATGTTTATTTATCTTTGGGAGACAGACACATCATAAGTGGGAGAGGGGCAGAGAGAGGAAGACACAGAATGCAAAGCAGGCTCCAGGCCCTGAGCTGTCAGCACAGAGCCTGACATGGGGCTCGAACCCAAGAACAGTGAGATCATGACCTGGGCCGAAGTCGGACGCTTAACCGACTGAGCCACCTGGGTGCCCTTCTTGTAACTTTATTTATAATGAATAGCCTGAGGCCTTTCAGAAGAAGGATTCCGGAAAAAATACCTCCAGAACTGCACCATTAAAAACAAGGATTAAAGAGGAGATATCAGATACAATTTAAAATGAGGGCAATTTATGTTTTACCAAATATGCTTCCTCTTCTCTCAGCAGGCAGGACTAAGAGCATCTCTTCAGAAGCTCTCACCAGCCCTTCATTCAGCTCCTTCTGGCATGTGAAGTTAGGCTGCAGGAGGAAATTATGGAAGGAAAGTGCTAAAGCTTCCCTTCCAATCTGGAGATTGTGGAGGAGACTGTCAAAAGGGGCGAGAGCATATCATGTCTTTATTCTGAGTAGTAACAAAGATACCAGACTCAGACACCAATTAGAACATTATTCTAACAGTAACTGTTCATGATGATGCTATTAGTAAGTTGAGACCAGAATTAAATATAGCTTAATTTATAAGCTATTATATCATTTCTTTCTCCTGCCATTGCATTTTCCCCAAGTTTGAAAACAGAGCACTCCTAAAAGAGATTATGTAATAAGAATATAGATTTTACAATGAAAGGACAAATTTATTAAAAAGATGTGCCAGTATTTGTTATGTGTGGGTTTGCATTTTATCACTTTTTGTGATACTCCACTGTTGCTATTGATTACTATGATGAAGCCAAACCACTTGGATTCTGAGTACTTTTGACAGAAAATACTTGAATTCTAAATACTTTTTATTTATATACAGAAATCTGAGATCTGAAAAGAGCGTTAGAACGTTTTCAGTTGCATATACTCTTAAGTTTACGTATCCAGAAACATAGACCTGGGAAATTGAGTAACTTTCTCAAACATATAACACGTGGTTATAGATTTAGAATTGATCTGCACTCTGGTTGGGGTGGTTTCTATTATTGATTTGGTATCCCATGATCATTTAAAAGGTTTGTAGTTGAGGTGCCTGGGTGGCCCAGTTGGTTGAGCGTCTGATTTTGGTTTCAGCTCAGGTCATGATGTCGTGGTTTGTGAGATGGAACCTGTGTCAGGCTGACACTGATGGTTGGGAGCCGGCTTGGGATTCTCTCTCTCTCTGCCCATCCCCCTGTGCTCATGCTCTCTCTGTCTCTCAAAAATAAATAAATAAGCTTAAAAACAATAAAAAAGTAAAAGGTTTATAGTTATATGACAGCATTTCTACAAAAACGCCTGTATCTTTTTTTTTTTTTAAAAAGCATTCATGACACTGAAACTAATAATAACATTATTATTATTTAAAATAGTTACTGAGACATTCAGCTTGATAGTGCCATCCTAGCAGTTCTCAGGAAAGGTAAAGTTTTGAATGTAAACTGGAGCCTCAGTAGAAATTTGAGTTGAATCTGAAGGAAAAACGCACGTAAAAGTTTTCTGGGCAAATTTCCAGCACCGTAGCACAAGAAGATTGCCGTGTCCAGTAGAGAGTTTCAGGAAGAAAGAATGCAAGACTTTTGGAGTTTTTTTCTGTCGCGATTTTAAACATTCGTGAAAAGAAGCTTGCTCCTGTAGTTCCCTTAATTAAGAGCATGGGACTTCGCGGTTTGCTCTGGCTTCTCAAATCTCTTTTCCAGTGAAACAAAATTCTGCATGTAGAGACGGAAGGTTGGTACAGGGGCGCTTGGGTGGCTCAGTTGGTTAAGCGTCCACCTCTTGGTCTCAGCTCACGTCATGATCTCAGCTCACGTCATGATCTCAACAGTTTGCAAGATGGACCCTGCATCGGGCTCTGCGCTGTCAGCATGGAGCCTGCTTGGGATTCTCTCTCTCTGTCTCTCTCTCTGTCTCTCCCCTTGTCTCCCTCTCCCCCTCTTTCTCTGGCCTTCCCCTGCTTGTACTTTTTCTCTCTCACACAATAAATAAATAAACTTAAAAAAAATAAAAAAACAAGAATGTTGGTAGGAAGTTGTATATGTGTATACATACACAGATACATATACATAAACCCATATATGTATAACACATACATGTGTATATATACACATATGTATATATACATAATCCTATATCTATGTATATACACACAGATTATATATATATATATGTGTATGGAATTCATTTCTATATATAAAATCAAATAAGCAATGCACTCACATTTCTAAAGCCACAGCCGGATGTACAGTTGCGGGACCCCCCCCCCCCCCGACACCTGTCCTCTCAACAAGAAATGCTTTCTCCAGAAACAACTACTTCTACCGGTTTCTTCTGCAGCTTCCAGAGATAATCTATTTATACTTAAACAACTGTGTAAATATTCATTTACAAACACAAATACTAATACTGTTTCTGTACCAGGCTTTAAAAAATATATATAATATGTCAGGACTGTACCAGATCAGCACAAATAAAGCTGCTTCATTCATTTCAATGACTGCATAGTATCAGCACTTCATTATGGAATATAATGTTTAATATTCTATTACACCACATGAAATATTAACAGTATGTTAATATTGATTGATTTAATTTTAGTTTTATTTATATTTATTAATAGCATATTAATGTATAACCACACACAGATATTTAACTTGCTCTCTATTTTTTGTTCTTTCCAGCCATGCTAAAAAATGTCATTTGCAGTCATATGAGTTTATCTGTAGATGAGAAAGATTTCTAGGTTGAATGAAGTATGTACATTTGTAATTTTGATTGATTTTGCTGACATGTTCTTCATTTACATCATGTCCTCAGCATTATGATGTGTTTATTAAACTATTTGATATTTACTAGTCTACTATGTGAAAAATGTCCCATGTAGCTGTGATTTACATTGTTCACATTTGAGTCAGGTTGATCAGTTTTTCATATGCTTAAGAGCCATTTATATTTCCTTTTCTGTGAGCCATCTGTTCATTTCTTTTCCTTCTTTCCTTCCTTCCTTCGTTCCTTCCTTCCCTCCTTCCCTCCTTCCTTCCTTCCCTCCCCCTTCCCTCCCTCCTTCCTTCCTTTCCCCTCCCTCCTTTCTTCCTTCCTTCCTTTTTTTCCCAGAGTTTCAAACTTACTATCATTGACTGTAGAAGCTCTTTATATGTATAAAAAATTAGCTTACTGGGTTTATGTATTGTAGGACTTCCCACCCTGCCCCCATTCATTGACTGTCATTTATGTCTTTGGTAGAATTTTTGTTTGTTTTAAAATGCCTTAAATTTTGTTAGGTGTTGATTCATAAGTCTTGTGTTATGCCATTCATAGGAAGGCTTTCTCCATTCTAAGATCATAAACACAAACTTCCCATGTGTTGTTCTAGTGCTCTTATGGCTTCACTTTTTAAAGGCAATCATTTAATTCATTTAGGATGTATTGAAATAAAAGGAGTGAAATAGGTCATCCTTTGTTTCAGCTGACTATTCAGGTTTCTCAAACTGTTTACTGACCCTACCTCTTTAACCTTTTGAATTGAAATGCAACCTTGACTGCACACTTGATTTCCATATATATCTTTGACCTATTTGTAATTTGCTCCCTTGACCTTCTCACCTGCCCATCACACTGCCTTATGATGTGTCTGTTAATGCCTAGGGGAGCCGGTGCCCCCTAGAGCACCTTTTGTTTTGAGAGATACCTTGCTATTTTTGCATTGTTATTTTACCATATGAACTTTAAAGTCAACTTGTGTAATAACCTCAGCAAATCAAAAAGTATATGTTGTAGAAGTCTATTTTTTTAATTGGGGATTCATTCCATTATACACGTGTAGCTTAGGGAGAACTGACACTTTTTTTGATGCTGTCTTATTTACTATCAGGGAACATCTTTTCAATTGTAACCTTTCTTTTTTATTGCTTAGTAGCATTTCAAAGTTTTCTTCATATGAACTTTGCATGTTTCGTCAGATTTCCAGATGTTTTACTCTTATAATAAATTAGATTTCTTGTGTTGTATCATTTTGCTAGTGAGTGTGTGTGTGTGTATGTGTGTGTATGTGTGTGTGTGTAGGCTATTTTTCAGCATATTCATTTTCTACCCTCTACCTTTTTAACATTTGAAATAGCTTTTCTCTTGATATTTTTGGGTTTTCTGGGAAAACAATCATATTATTTGTAAATACTGATAATTCTATCTTTTTGTTTCCAATTTTGGTTCTTCTTTTCTTTCCTTATCCACGTCAGTGGCTAGTATGTCCTGAACAATAGCAAGTTGTGATAGTGGTAATGATGTATTGTCTTGATTTTACTGGTAATATTTCTAGTAGTTCAAGGTTTAGCCATAAATAAAAGAATTCTCTCTCTCATGCGTGTGTGTGTGTGTGTGTGTGTGTGTGTGTGTGTGTGTGAGAGAGAGAGAGAGAGAGAGATTATGTGAGAAATAGCCAACTGTTCTTTTATTAAGTGATTGCATTAAGAACGAATATAAATATTCTAAAACAATGTTCTGATTTATGGTGATGATGTTCCACTTGGTAAAGTTGCTAGAGATCACTTCAAATAGGTCAGTTTTATGATATAGAAGATATACTTCAATAAAGTAGTTTTTGAAAAAGAATGTATTCAGTATTTTATCAATACCTGTTAAGTATCTATGGAGGTGATCATAAGCGATTTTGCCTTTACTCTAGTTATATAGTGAATTGTTTCAATAATACAAAATCCTTGTATTCCTAGAATAAATCCCACATAGTTATAGTATGTTAATCTTTCTATGTACTGCTCAATTCTGCTTGCTAATTTTTAAATTTAGGATTTACATCAGTAGTTAGAAGGGAGATTCATAAATAGTTTCTTTTTTGGATACTTCTTAGGCGTTGGTATCAGTACTATACCTTACTATTCAAATAAGTATTTAGAAACTTACCTTCTTTTACCTTGTGTGGAATAGTTTGAATATTAGCATAATTGTCCCTTTAAACTTGCTTAGAATTCACCCCTGAAGCCATCGAGGCCCGTGTTTTTTCTTTATGTTTTTATTTCTTGGTGGGTTAGTCAGGAGGATATCCCTTTGACTTCTACTTCGTTAGAGCATTGACCTGTTTCAATATTCTTTTTTTTTTTTCTCAATGGAGTGTGATTCTTTAAGTATATAGGATATATTATTTAAGAAACATCTTCCATTCGTACTGATTGAGTCCTTCCTCAGTCAGCTCAGCCTGCTTGAGATGATTGATGTCGAGTTACAGTTTTCAAGAGTGGTAGCTCTTTTGTTGTATTTGGTTATGTCTACCATTCCCATACTTAGACCTTACGGACTATTCCATATTTTTATTGTTGAGATGGTAGTATTGTAAGCCATGCTGTGTGTTTACACTGCTCTGTAGACCACCATTAGTAAGGTCTTTGGTATCCTTGGCCAAGAGAGCTCAGTTTTATTGCTGGTCATGTGGCAGGCACAGTGCCTGTCCTTAAGAGAGACACCGTTGATTTATCTTGGTCTTACACATTGTGGGTACTCAGTGATGCTAGTGAACGAAATACTTGTTTAGTTGTCTGTGTGTGTGTGTTTGCGGAGGTTATAAAAGACATGTTCCAAGAGACAATACATGTTATGAATACAAAACTGAATTAAATAAACTAAATATTAAATATTCAGGTATATTAAGGGATACAGCTTTCATGCTTACCTAGGGGAGAATGACTTTGAAATAATTTTCAGTTGAGGCCTTCTATCTGGCCTGCGTTTCCAAATTAATATAAAAAAGCTAAAACTGTTGCAGCAATATTTTGGCTTTTCCATATAAATTGGGTAATATGCCAGGAAAAGGAAATCAACCCTGGAGTAACAGAGCTACCAAAAATTTAGATTATGTTTATTTTAAAACATGTTAAGGAAAAAAGTATTGATAGTTGATAATTGTATTTGATTGTGTTGAAGATTTATTGAAAAACATTCTTTCCTTTTTTCATAGATTTATCTAAAAACCGACTGGTCGAAGTCCCAATGGAATTGTGCCATTTTGTATCACTGGAAATTCTTAATCTGTATCATAATTGCATCAGAGTCATTCCTGAGGCCATCATTAATCTGCAGATGCTGACTTACTTAAACTTGAGGTAGGTTGTCTATAAAGATTGTAATCAAATTCACAGAAAAAGAACCCCAAATAATGATGCTTCCATTTCTATCAGGGCTTTTTCTTCTTGGCAATTCCTGATCATCTTTTGAAGTGAATCATACAAGGATTTTTTAAAGAACTACCTTCCATAATAGATTTGTAGTGCCATTCATACTGTTTTTGGTGCTAGACTTCTCTGAATGTCAGTATGACAACATACCAGTGTTTAGTTTTTCTACAGTAATTTATATGGCAGCATTTATACCTTTTGTCTCTTTGGTGCTTGGTATATGGTCTTTGGGTGTTGGTGTAGTTTTGGGAGGAGGAGGGCTAAAGGAAGCGAAAAAAGAACTTAGAGGTTTTGACCCGTTGGGACCTTGCTGGTCTTTGGGAGTTTTTGTACCTTTGGATTTTCTACTTAGTACTGCCTGAGCCTGTTCCTTTTTGGCCACCTGAGAAAATTCAAGAGCACTGAGCAACTCCAGTAAGATACGAAGTTTGCTGTCTTTGTAACCCCATTCAGTTAGGTCAGCATTTGCTGAGGACAGGCTGGTGGTCTGTGTTGATTCTCTAATTACACACAGCACAGTGTCACATATTAATGCCCCTGAGTAGCTCTGAAGTTAAGAAAATAAGCTACTTTAAGGCCTTGGTTTTAGACCTTGTGCTGTGACTATCAGCTGCTCTGGCTAGGTTTTGGCTCTTTGTCTCCTAATTCCTTGACTCATACTGGATGTCAGGAGGGAGACAGAAGCTGTTATATCAAATCTATCTCTGCAAAAAAAGCAAGGTTCCAAAGTTCAAGCCTGAGCAAAGCCTTCACTCATGTCAGTGGCATTATCTTGGTGTGTGAAGAGCAGCACCTGATTAGCAAGGCTTGTGCTGTGTAACAAACATACCAAACTTTAAAGTGCAAAATTCCCAATGGACCAGATATAGCATTAACTTGTGATAGATAATAATGTCAATTATTTTTTAGTTTTTTTTTTTAAGCTAGCTACTGAGAGTTGGGGTCTTCTCTTGCTTTCTTTGCAGTCAGAGTGGGTTTCTGTTGCATTTCATTATATGTGCATATCCTCCTTGGGAGTGAAAAAAAGTCCTACTCATGTTTTTAAGTGGCCTTTGCTACTTTTTTGGTAAATGAGATGTAAATTACTATTAGCATAATCTCTAGAGACTCCTGTAGCTTACTTTCAACTTCTCCAGGTTTCTAGTTCATCTGACCATTTTGAGTTTTCTTGAGTGAGACAGTCTAAACTATTTCCGTAACAGCAGAATGTTAATTTCCTTGGAATTGCTGGATGGAGCCAACATAGTGGTGTCTACAGAGTTTGGTTCACTATTTCCCTGAAACATCTGCCCTCTAATTCCAGTCTTCATGGAGGAAATATCCCAAGAGCATATGCAGTTGGTGTGTTCACTTTACTTACCTGTATCTGTCCCGCTGTGGCATTTTCACATCCAGCAGTGCTACATGTAACAAATAAGAAGATTTACCTTTGCATTGTTACACTAAGTCCATATACAATGAGAAACTTTTGGGTATAGATGACATAACTCTTCTGGGATAATATAAACTATAGAATTCTATAAATCTAAAATAATCTAATCTTAACCTTTATGTTTTATTTATTTAAAAACTTTTTTTAATGTTTATTTATTTTTTGAGAGGGAAAGAGAGAGACAGAGTGAGTCGGGGAGGGGCAGAGAGAGAGGGAGACACAGAATCTGAAGCAGGTTCCAGGCTCCAAGCTGTCAGCACAGAACCTGATACGGGGCTTAGAACTCACAAACTGCGAGATCATCATGACCTGAGCCAATATTGGATGCTTAACCAACTGAGCCACTCAGGCGCCCCTATGTTAGGTTTTAAAAGCATTTATATAATTGGTTTTGGTATGATGATTTTCATGTCGAGCTTAGTTGAGAGTAGAGTAACATTGTTGTCTTCAGATGATAGAAAGGATGTATTGAAGTGTGGATTTCAGAACCTTTAAGGGCAAGAACAGAGTCATTGAGACTGATGATGCTGAAGAGGAACAATGTGGGTATATTGCAGACAGTTTTGTGGTGAATTGCTAGGTAATAGGAAGGAGAAAGAAAGAAAGGGGTTGTTGAACACCCAACTCTTTAAATGTTGTTTTCTATCTGCTTAATTTCTCGTTTGCCTCTATCCTTTTCCCCTTTTATATAGATCACTTTTGTTTTGTGTTGTCTTTCTTTGCTCACATCTCTATGCTTTAATACCTATTCTGTAGTGCTGAATCCTGACTCTTTAAAGGAATTGAGAGCTACATATAGAAAATTAAGAAAAAAGTATGTCTCTTACTTTTTAGGTGTTGTATCAGGGTATATGAAAACGTAAGTACATCCTCTAAACTCTTTGAAAGCCAGGTCCTGTGTGTGTGTGTGTGTGTGTGTGTGTGTGTGTGTGTGTATGCTTATGTGTGTGTGTGTGTGTGTGTATATATATATGTAATTATTATATATAATATATATGTAATTATTTTTGATATGTATATGTAATTATTTTTGATACCCTTTTTTAAATTTACTTCACAAGTATAAATATGTAACATAAAATAACGTAGGGAAAGCTTTAAAGTGACCAGGAAGATGGGCCCTTTGTTCAATTATAGAGCCTTTAATTCCCAATTTATTGGGTTTAGTTGGAATAGGTCTTCTAAGTATTGGACCATTTGCAATTGAGTTATTTTTGTGTTTGATAGTGATTTGAGGTACAATGTTGTATTTGCCTAAAAGATTTATTTGTAACTTGTAAAATAGTAGATGACTGTCACATCTGTTTATTTGCAAATATATAATACATAATATTACTTGCAAATATATAATGATGCCTGGAAAATACCAGTGGCATATAATGAAATCATGATCTCTTCTAAGATGTTGAGTGGCATCATCCACACAATAGTGTAGTCTGTGTGAGTTCTTCTCGTGCTCAAACTCCTACTCCACTCCTCGCCACCGTCATGCCGCTAACCAGGAAGGCATTTAGAATATTGTGCTTGTGTGGGATCATGATACATGTCCCGTCCACAATATCCAGGATTGGGCACTGTGGACTTTTCAGTTCCTTTCTTCCTCTCATGAAAATCAAATCAATGAAATAAAATTTATTTCTTTTTGGGTATGGTGAAGGGGCATAGTGGACTCCCGTTGACTTTGGCCTTTGGAAGAGAGGCTGTCAATCTGTGTACTTGAAAAAGAAGCAGGGGACTCAGGAAGCCGCAGACATACTGCGTTGTAGAAGAACTGAGTTGTCTTCGTGCAGTTTTTTTTTTTCTGTGACAAATGGGGGATTATGCCAAAGAAAGAAGCTTATACTCTAGACAGAAGTGTATCATCAAATCATGACCTAGAGGTATCGGGGAAATCTGTATAAATTTTAGAAAATTAAAGACCAACTGTAAATTGCTTTTAGGCACACACTTAATGCGGACTCTGTCAGCTGTAGCCTGTTCTGACACAACTTAGCAAATAGGCACGTTCATCAGACTTTACAAATCAGTACCTGAAACTGCTTTCTCTTCCATAGTGCTTAGGGGTTTTTCCTCTTATTTCTGTGAACTGCGAGTAAAGAGCTGTTTAGATAAAATAGTGTAGAGATGTTGCTTTTCAGATTTTCACAGATTGCATGTTCCTATCCTTAAAATTAAACACGGTCTCAAGGTATTTTTTATTTTTTCTCTTTTTTAATAAATCACATATAGAACTCACTAGTGCTGTATGTTTTAAAGTAGGAGAGATGCCATATGAAGCTACTTTGCATTGACGGGAAACATTCAAAATTGATCACACCCTGTGGGATATATTGGGCATTTCAGCAGAGGAAACAGCCACAAATATTTGATGGTGATGGTGCTAAGGATGACAATGGAGCTGATGGTGGTGGTGGTGGTACTCCCCATTGCCTACACAGCTTCTTGGCTTAAGGGATGTCTCAAAGATGTTATCTCTAAGTGTCAATGGCTGCTTAGTGCCAGAAACCCAATTCCTGTCTTAGACTAGAGATGGGTGTAATTAGCACATGCAAGATAAAACTCTTCACTGTGAAATACAGTGAAAAACACTTCAGCATCTTCCCACATGATAGAAATGTCAGACTCGTGGAAAATGCTAATTTATTGCTGTTTATGTAGCCTGTGTTTGAAGTCTCAGGGCTTTTAATCTCTGCGTCTTGGTGTTCACAACAGAAGGTTATGTTAGTTTAGTGTAGGTGCCACTGTGTTTCTTCCTGTTATAAAGTGTCTTAATCCCAGAAATGTGGCCAAGAACAATAAAAACGATCAAGCAAGAGCTGTTCCTATAGAGAACAAACACTTTGAACCTGAGCTACACAGGAAAGCCTTTCAAAGTTTAAACTCTATTTTAAGGTGCTGGAGAGGCTGTTGTTGATTAGACCCAAGGAGAAGATGTACCTTAGGAAAATAGAATAACCCGGACTAGCAAAACGCTTGGCAACAGAGGGGTGTTACGAGTCTAAGACTAGGGACTTTAGCTTAAAAGTTTCATCTCAGAGAGGTTCAGGAATAGAAACTGCCCAAAATGGAAGTTCTTTACAGCATTTGATCATATTGCTTCCAGAACTCCTGGTGAGTGGTTTTACTTTCCAAGGGTGAAACACACACATCGGGAGCTGGCTTCTTCATTAGAAGCCCCCCTGTGTCTATCAGTCTATTTAGGAATAGTTTCTGAGGCATTGCCTGTGAAGGAAAGGGCAGGCTCTTGAACAAAATGTTATCATACCAAAAAAGGAATCTGTTTTGGATGCTTTTTCTGAAGCCTGGCATCCTTTTTGGCTGCTAAACAATGTGCAGAAAGAGCCAACTTCCTGATGGCCACATAACCTGTATCCCTACATTCCTTTGGTGGGGTGGGGGGCGGTTTGGGGAGGTCCTTCTGAGAAATAATCTTTAATCCTAAGAATAGCTCACTATCTGAAGGATTTGGAGAAGCGTCTTGCGTGCTAAGGTTGCCTTAGCACGGATTTTATATTTTGGTTGTGAACTGAATTAATTTTTTATTCCTAAGAATTTTAATTTTATCCCTCGCCTTGCCACTGACATTTCTGAAGGTCTTGACTGTAAGATAGCATTTATTCTTTCTAGAAACTGAGAAAATTGATGGTGTCTTCCTACATTGAAAAAGGGGAGGAGATTTGTTCAGTTCAAGACAAACGTGTATCCCAAATCCTTTTATGAAGGTCTTACTTTATTTTCAAAGGGAAAATGAGCTATTTTGGAACTGACCTTTGGAAGCTAGGCTGTGTTTTATCAAATGACAGATCAGCAGGAAGACACCAAAACACAGCAACGCATGTTGGAATTTGGAAGCATTATCTTAAAATTTGAAGATATTTTTTTGTAGAATGCTTGAGTTGGAAATGGCCACCAGACTCATCAATAGCATGACCAACAGTGTATGGGTTAAGCCTTGTCTTTTCCAGTGTGCCCACTGGGCATTTGTTTTCAAGGCAGAACCTAGAGACAGTGGTCTCTAAAATTTTTAATATATTTATAAATTGTAGCACCTGTAAAATTCTGTACATTGGCATTGGTAGCTGTCAGGCTTTATTAAGGGTGAATAAGTTAATAGTAGGATATTTCTTACCAGATTCCATTCCTTTTAGTATAGTTCATACTTGGCAAGACTTCCAAAGAGGATTTTTCCATTATACATGTCACCTGATAATAGATGTTGTTTTAGATCAGTGTTTGTATTAAACAGGAACAGAGAGACACAAAAGGGACATTATGGCTTTGATGGCTAGAGTGCTGTCAGAATGTGTTGATTTTGTTTTCAGTTCTGCTTCTGATCTTAATAAAATTTGTAAGATCTTTGTGCTGAAGATTTTCCCTCCGAAAATGGGGTAAATACCTACGGCTAATTCATTATTTAGATGTTTTGTATATAGTAATTCTCAAAGTTTTTTTCTGCAAGTCAAGACGAACAAGGTGCAAATTAATTTATTTTTCTAGCTAGACAGATTAAAAACCCTCTGAAACATTGCCATTTCGTCAAGAATCAGCTTATTCTGTTTCTTCTAAGAATATTGCAGTTTGCAATGACAAGTACTGTCATAAAGAAGAGGGAAAGAGAAAAAGAGCGTATACACAAGGAGGAGGGTGTGGGTTTTTGTTACAGTTTGCCTGACATTTTCACCTTTGTTATCTTGTCTAATGCGAACTATGCCCTTTAGGACAGTTTCATAGTCTTAAAAATAGTTGCTAGAGAATTGTCCAGGAGACCAACATAAATATTGAAATAAAGGAGGACTTTTGTAATTTTACACATTTCTATTGTATCTGTAGTTGGTTTGCCTTTCAAATTCCTAATACTGTGGATTTGTGTTCCTTTATCCCCCCTTTTTTAGAAGTCTGTCTATTTTGATTGTGTATTTTTTTGTTGGATCATCTTTTAATTTCAGTGACCAATGTTTTTGGGTTTTTATCTTCTATTTCACTAGTTTCTGATTTTTATCTGTCATTTTCCATCTATTTTCTTATATGTTTATTTTTTTTCTAATTTCTAGAGTTTAGGGTATGTCATTCATTAATCTCATAGGAGCATTTAAGGTTATGAATTTCCCTATATGTAGCGCTGTAGCTGAGTCCTGTAAGTTGTGATGTGTGGTATTTTTTAAATCACTCTTAAAACCTTTCTAATTTTCAATATTACTTCTTTGACCCATGCATTTGCTATAGAGTAGATTCTTCAAGTTACCTTCTATAATTGATTTTTAATGTTACTGCACTGTGTTTAGAAAATATTTTGTCTGATGTTGATTCTCTACCTTGGTTGAGATTTGCTTTGTAGCCTGTGTGTAGTTAATTTTGTAAGTATTCTGAAAGTATGTATGTCCTCTAAGTGTTGTATGTGGATTCTAGTAAATCCATTAAGTATGCAGCTCATCTTGTCTTTACCCTAACACGTTTTGCCTGTTTAATATATATCTGTTACTGAGAGATGCGCTTTAAGCAAAATAGGATGATTGTGGATCTGTTGGTTTTTACCCCTGTAATTCCATCAATTCTTAATAGATGTATTTTAAGACCAAGTTATAGGCCAGGTATTTTGAGCCCAAGTTCCAAAGTGTATGTCTTTCTTACAAACTGCCAAGTTTTATCATTGTGTAGTGATTCACTTTATCCTTAAAACGCTTTTTTTTTTTTGACTTACAGTCTATTGTATATGAAATTAATAGTTACGTCTTAGCTTTCTTTTGGTGTCTTTCGCTCACATACATGTTTTCGCTTCCTCATTTTCAACCTTTCAACCTTGGTTTAGGTACGTATGTATGTGGATTTATATTTTTCTTCTTACTTTGTATTTTGTTTGTCAAGATTATCTTTGCTTCTTTTTCCCTGCCCTTTCCTAGCTTCTATTGAATATTCCAAGTTTTATTTATTCCAGTTTTTTCCTTTCTCTGGTTTAGAAGTTTGTCATTATATCTTTATACATTTAATTGAAAGGTTACCTATAAATTGCAAAAGCCTAAAGATCTAAAGGTAAAAAATGCCTCTCTCATCCTCCCCAAATTGATAACATTCACAGAAAGCTTTAATGGCAAGCACTCCTCTGCAAACGTATATTATTTTTATTCTATATTTTAGGTCCCTCTTGCTTTTTACCTTGATTTGAGTGAACTGATGCTCATTTGTACTTACCTATATTTTTCACCAGATTCTCTGGTTTTTCATCTCACTCTTTTTAGGATGAATCTCTTTGTTTATAGCATGCGATCTTAAGAAGTTTCTTTAGTGATAATGTTTGTGGTAAATACAGTCTTTTTTCTGAAATGTCTTTTCACCTCATTGTTGAAGGAAGGTTCAGTTCTTGGGATAAAACTTTAGGCTGTATTAGTGTAAAGTTTTAAGTTACAGTTCTTTTCTGTTATATTTCAGAGATGCTGTGTTTTCTGGCCTCTGTTTTGCTATAGAGAAGTCCTTCGCTAATCCAAATGATTTAGGCTTGTAGAGAATTTTTATGTTTTTCCTTTTGATTTCTCCCCCTAACTTCTTTTTATCTTTGTTGCTCTCTATTTTTTGCTATGTTATGTATAGCTCTATCTTGATTTACCTAGCTATAAACTTTGTTTTGCTCTCTGAGCCTGAAGATTCATGTATTTCATCATTGTCTTTGTCTTTTTTCATATTTCCCCTTCTTCCATTTTTCTATTATTTCTGCCTACTTTGGGTACTCCCTATTGGTTAACTTAGCTCTTTCATTCTTTCTCACTTCTTAAATTCGGGATAGTTTTCAAATAAAAAAAGTGTTTAAACATATTGAGAGTGGAAGGACAGTACTACTTTGAAAGCAGGAAAAAACTGTAGTATTGTGGGATCCTTAATGGAAAAGAGTCTCAGTGACTGGAATGTGTAGTGAAAGAATTCTGTATTGTGGCTTCTTAGTGAGATCTGATGCCCTCTCTTACCCTTGTAATAGTATACTTTGTTGGTTGGCTAAAAACGAACTTTGACTTGATACCAAATTTCTATGAGTTAAGTCATTTTATTATAAAATTAGATGAGAACAAGTCTTGAAGCCTTTGCCTCATTAAATTGGAGTGTGCGAGAATTTGACTTCTTAATCTTCAGTCCTTTCTTTGTTGGATTCTGCCTAGTTAACATCATCCATACCTTCTTCCCTGCTGTCTTAACATGAGGGTCAGATGGAATTAGGGCTTTTTTTTTTTTTTTTTAAATATAATTTATTGCCAAATTGGCTAACATACAGTGTGTAAAGTGTGCTCTTGGTTTTTGGTGTAGATTCCCATGATTCATTGCTTACGTACAACACCCAGTGCTCATCCCAACAAGTGCTCTTCTCAATGCCCATCACCCATTTCCCGCCTCTCCCCCACCGCACCCCCATCCATCCTCAGTTTGTTCTCTGTATTTAAGAGTCTCTTATGGTTTGCCTCCCTCTGTCTCTGTTTGTAACTATTTTTTCTCCTTCCCCTTCCCCATGGTCTTCTGTTAAGTTTCTTAAGGTCCACATATGAGTGAAAATATATACCTTTCTTTCTCTGACTGACTTATTTCACTCAGCTTGATACCTTCCAGTTCCATCCACGTTGCTACAAATGGCAGGATTTCATTCTTTCTTATCGCCAAGTAGTATTCCATTGTATACATAAACCACATCTTCTTTATCTATTCATCAATTGATGGACATTTAGGCTCTTTCCTTAATTTGGCTATTGTTGAAAGTGCTGCTATAGGGGCGCCTGGGTGGCGCAGTCGGTTAAGTGTCCGACTTCAGCCAGGTCATGATCTCGCGGTCTGTGAGTTCGAGCCCCGCGTCAGGCTCTGGGCTGATGGCTCAGAGCCTGGAGCCTGTTTCTGATTCTGTGTCTCCCTCTCTCTCTGCCCCTCCCCCGTTCATGCTCTGTCTCTCTCTGTCCCAAAAATAAATAAACGTTGGAAACTTGGCCTTGAATGAATGTGCTATCCCATAGATTAAGCAACTCTTTATACGTGAAAGGTTAAGAGAAGAGGCTCAGGTTCTAGAAGCCTCAAATAAACCTCTTTAAAAAAAAAAAAAAAAAAAGAAAGTGCTGCTATAAACATTGGGGTACATGTGCCCCTATGCATCAGCACTCCTGTCTCCCTTGGGTAAATTCCTAGTAGTGCTATTGCTGGGTCATAGGATAGTTCTATTTTTACCTTTTTGAGGAACCTCCACACGTTTTCCAGAGCGGCTGCACCAGTTTGCATTCCCAGTACAAGAAGGTTCCCATTTCTCTGCATCCTTGCCAGCACCTGTAGTTTCCTGATTTGTTCATTTTAGCCACTCTGACCAGTGTGAGGTGGTGTCTCAGTGTGGCTTTGATTTGTATTTCTCCGATGATGAGTGACGTTGAACATCTTGTCATGTGTCTGTTGGCCATCTGGATGTCTTCTTTGGAAAAGTGTCTATTCATGTCTTCTGCCCATTTCTTCACTGGATTATTTGTTTTTTGGGTGTTGAGTTTGGTAAGTTCTTTATAGATTTTGGATACTCACCCTTTATCCTTTATGGCATTTGCAAATCTGTCACCCCGTTGATCGCCAGCGTTGATTCGGCTGATCTGGCTGGCTAGGCAGGTGTCCCCTTCCTCCCTCACTGCTCCATGTGCATTCCTCCCAAGGCTGCACACTGGATCAAAGAGGACGACCTTCCCCGATAGAGGAGGACCGTTCTTCGGTCAAGGGTATGTGAGTAGCTGCGCTCCCCTGCTAGAACCTCCAAACAAGGAATTAGGGCTTTTTAAAGGTGAGTGGGTTTTGACTGCAGTCTGGAGGTGTAAGGGCCAGGCCAGGGCTTCGCTTTGGTTTTCCTTGCTGTTCTTATTTGCTAGTAACAATGATAGTAACAGGACAAATAAAAAGTTTTTTTACAAGAGTTGCTTTTGAGGAAAAAGACAGTTTTGGTTTTCTCAGCTTCCCAATTCAAATCTAAATGCATTGCTTCATTTTCAAAAGTAAAAAAAAAATAGACTGTAGTAGCTGAAAAATTGTAGAATATGATGTAAAAAATATTACCCTACTTCTGAAGAGAATACTTGTGCTGTGAGAGCTCAGGGAGGGGCGATCTTGGTAAAATAATGCAGCCAAGAATTTCAGCATGCGTAATAATCATAAATAGACTTCTCCAGGGAAGATAAGTTAAGTCAAGAATAAATACATATTCTGTGGTTCTTTATCTGGAAGCATTCAAGGGATGGAATGTTTAGGTGACAGAGTTTATTCTGTGAGGCATTGTTTTTTCACCTCCTGCCATTTCTTGGAACACCTTCATACTCTCTGGACCAGATGGACTGTCACGACAGGTGGAATGAGATAATCTCTGTGAGCGGTAAGAAAATAGCCAGAAGATTTGGGTCACTTTCAGAGTTGGATCATGTGGAACTGTTATCTATTAATGTAAGCATATCCACGTTAACCTTATGAAATCAGGCAGTGTTTTTCTGATACCCCTCTTGGCAGCTGGCAAGCCATAGCAGAGAGGAATGTGAAAATAACATAAGAAAATTGACCCCTTTCACTCAGTGATTAATTCATCTGTTCATGAATAGAGAATAATACATCTGGAGGAAACTTACTCGCCAGACTCCATAGGGGGTTGAAAAACAGTTATTTATTTCTAACCTCAGTGATGCCATTGGATCAATTAAGGAATAAATAAGACATTGTTTTCCCAAAGTATATTCTATGGAAAAGTGTTCTGTCGGATATAGGTATACTTAAACAAACAAACAAAAAAGCCCAAAGCCCATGTATTGTGCTAATCTGCACTATATGTCACCAAGCAACACAGAAGTCTTCCCCTCTTTTTTTGTGAGACCTACCGTTTAGCATCTCCCAGAATAGTGCTTTCCAGAACACCAGTTTGTAATAAACACTAATTTAGAAGAATTTTTATCACCCACTGACTCCTTTAAGAACTGACCTCATGCCTAAAAAAGGACAAGGTTAAAAAGTATGTCCCTTCATGTTGTTATATTCAGAGCCCAGGTAATCTGTATGGACTCCATATATTGAAGGAAAAAATGAAATACAAGTAGAAGACAGAAGGGCCCAGGAAACACTAAAGCATAAAGTGTGTTACACAGAGGTGCCATCCAAACTGACTTGTTTTCTCATTTAGTACTTAAAAAAAAAAAACTTTACTTTTTTTATTACCTATCAAATAAAATGTGCAGTTTCTTTTGAGAAAAAATTGCTGCAAAGTACAAATAATATATATGTCATCACCGGTGCTCAAACAGTTGTTAATTTTTTAAGACATTTGTTCATAAGATTTTTTTTTCTTTTCCCTAACTCCTTTATAGGATGGGATTTTTTTGGAGGGGGTGAGAGGATTTTTTCAGAGGTTCTGAGAGCTCTATATTACATAATGAAAAAAAAGAATGACCTTGACCAGAAGTCTGAAGCAACTGAGTCTTTAAATTGTCTGCACTGAAATTTTAACGTTGCAACGCCACATCCCTATAGTTGAAACTAATCACCCTTTAAAGGGTAATTCTTTTAAAAAGGTAAAAATCAGGGGCGCCTGGGTGGCTCAGTCGGTTGAGCGTCCAACTTCGGCTCAGGTCATGATCTCACGGTCTGTGGGTTCGAGCCCCGCGTCGGGCTCTGTGCTGACAGCTCAGAGCCTGGAGCCTGCTTCGGATTCTGTGTCTCCCTCTCTCTCTGCCCCTCCCCGCTCTGTCTCTCTCTCTGTCAAAAATAAACATTAAAAAAAAGGTAGAAATCATGACTCTCATACAAATATAACATCCATCAAAGATTATATGTATATAATATATAATAGTATATAAATATATATAGTTCATTAATTAACGAAGAAACCAGTAAGATGTTACAACCTGTTTAAAGGAGAACTCAGCACGCACAAACACGCATGCATTCACGCTAGTGGGCTTACTGAAGTGAATTTATGAATAGTTGTGAGAGGGCAGCAATCAGTTGCAGTTCCACTGCACTCATGACAATTTGTGCTTTAAAAAAAATTTTTTTTAATGTTTATTTATTTTTGAGAGAGACAGAGACAGAGCATGATTGGGGGAGGGGCAGAGAGAGAGGGAGACACAAGACTCTGAAGCAGGCTCCAGGCTCTGAGCTGTAAGTACAAAGCCCGATGCGGGGCTTGAACTCACAGACCGTGAGATCATGACCTGAGCCGAAGTTGAATGCTTAACCAACTGAGCCACCCAGGTGCCTCAATTTGTCTGTGTTTCTATGCACAAAAATTACTTGTATTACTATCAGTTTTCAGTGTTAGAACAAGTTACAGGGTTGTAAAGTAAGTCAAAGACCATGAAAAACGGAAATAACCCGGAAGGGTGTACTAGACAAGCCCCGAGCAGTGATTCTGCCCATCTCGAAATCATTTACGATGTGTCCTGGTACACCAAATAATTTCATTTAGATCGTGGCATTTATGAGCAGTTTGAATGGGACTAGAGGTAGAAG